>NC_065584.1:50220196-50523227 GCF_024542745.1 Macaca thibetana thibetana | reverse complement strand
GCCTTTTTGAGATTTCACATCTTTATACCACAGAGCACAGAATAAGGAGAAAAAAAAAGCACACACACAGTGAGTAATACACACAGGTCTCAGCTGCATGTGGGGCATTGTGAGCAACCTACCACTGGCATGTCCAGCCTACACACATGCCATTTTATTATTCTTTGTAGGCATGCTTATTGTGGGGGGGCGGGTGGAATTCGGACATGCACAGAAAATATTTATCACAGCTGAAGAGGGTTGGGAGGGTCTTTTTTCCCTTGGGGGTACTCAAATAAACCATGTGCTGTGCATCTGTATTTTGACTGTGCCCTGTCACATGAGATCAGGTGTAAAATTTTCCACTTGTAGGGTAATTTCAGCACTCAAAAAATTTCAGGTTTCAAATTTTGAAGCATTTTTATTTTGAATTTTTGGATTAGGGATGCTGAATGTGTACAGAATGCTTCCAGTGGAGATAGGGAACTTACGAAGAATTGACAAGGTTGGGAAAAACAGGTAGGAGCAACGCTGAGTCGCACTGTGTAAGGACAATCAGAAGGATGGATAAGAGGTACTAAAGACTCAACTGAGAAATGAAAGCATGGATTTGCAGTGGTACTAATAACGTACATGTTATGTGATATTCTCCAACAGCGAGGAGCCAACCAGTTATGGGAATAAAAGAGACTGCACCTATCAGAGGTTAGGGTCTGTAAGACAGTTGTGTTTGAAGGAAATGTACTTTAGGGTATTTCAAGAAAGTAATTCAAAAGATGGACCAAGTGATATAAGCACAATAACTAAAGAAATAAAGCTAGGAAAAGGATAATAGATTGGCAGAAGATGAAGAGATTAAGAGACAGAGTTCCTGCTGAAGTCAGAAAAATCCCAGGACCAGATGGCCTTACTAGTGAATTCTACCCAACATTAAAAGAAGAATTGGCTGGGCGCGGTGGCTCACACCTGTAAGCCCAGCACTTTGGGAGGCTGAGGCGGGTGGATTGCCTGAGGTCAGGAGTTCAAGACCAGTCTGGCCAACACGGTAAAACCCCGTCTCTATTAAAAATACAAAAAATTAGCTGGGTATGGTGGTGTGCACCTGTAATTCCAGCTGTTCAGGAGGGTGAGGCAAGGGGAATTGCTTGAACCAGGGAGGTGGAGGTTGCAGTGAGCCAGGATTGCGCCACTGGTCTCCAGCCTGGAAAGATGGAGACATCGTCTCAAAAAAGAAGAAGAAGAAGAAGAATTAACACTAATCGTTCTCAAACAATGGAAGAACTTGTAACACTTTCAAACTCATTTTACAAAGACAGCATTACAGTGATACCAAAGCCAGAGAAGGACAATACAGGTAAGAAAATTACAGGCCAATATCCCTGATGAATAAAGATGTTAAAAAAAAAAAAAAAAAAAAAAAAAAACTAGCAAACTAAATTCAATAGCATACTAAAAGGATCATACCCCATAATCAAACAGAATTTATCCCTGAGATTCAAGGATGGTTCAACATATGCAGATCTATAAATGTGACAGACCACATTAACAGAATGAAGGATAAAAATCATATGATTGTCTGACAATGTGAAAAAAAAACCACTTCTGGTAAAATTCAACACTCTTTCATGACAAAGACTTGCAAACAAATTAGGTATAGAAGGAATATACCTAAAGATAATAAAGATCATATATGACAAGCCCACAACTAATATCAAACTCCATAGTGAAAAGCTCAAAGCTTTTCCTCTAACTAACATCAGGAACAAGAAGGATGTCCACTCTCACCACTTCCTTTCAACACAGTAGTGGGTATCCTAGCCAGAGCACTTAGGCAAGAAAAAGAAATAAAAGACATCTAAATTGGAAAGAAAGAAGTAAAACTGTCTCTTTGCAGATGATATGATCTTAGAGAAAACTCTAAATTTTAGACTCCATCAAAAAATAGAATAAAAGAATTCAGTAAAGTTGCAAGATAATCATCACACAAAAATCAGTTGTTTTTAAACATTATCAGCAAACTATCCAAAAAAGAAAGAAAAAAAAATCCCATTTACAATAGCATGAAAAAGAATAAAATATTTAGGAATTAACCAAGGAAGTAAAAGACTTATACACTGAAAAAACTTCAGAACATTGCCAAAAGAAACAAGTAAATGGAAACATATCTCGTGTTTAGGGCTTGAAATAATATTGTTAACACGTCCATACTACCCCAGGCAATCTTTAGAGTCAATGCATTCCCAATCAAAATTCCAATGGCATTTTTCACAGAAATAGGAAAAAAAAAAAAACTAAAATTCTTATGGAACCAGAAAAAATCCTGAATAGCCAAAACAATTTTGAGAATGAACAAAACTGGAAGCATTGTACTTCTTGGTTAGAAAATATATTATACAGCTACAGTAATTAATGCAGTATGATACCGTCATAAAAACAGATACACAGCCCAATGGAACAGGATACAGAGCCCAGAAATAAATCCATCCATTTATGGTCAACTGCTCTTTAACAAGGGTGCCAAGAACACACAACAGGGAAAGGATAGTTTCCTCAATAAATGGTGCTGGAAAACTGGATATCTACACACAGGAAAATGAAATGACACCTTTATCTTACACTACACCAAAAAAAAATCAACTCAAAATGAATTACATTTAATATAAGACCCACAACTATAAAACTAGTAGAAGAAAACATAAGAAAAAAGTTTCTTGACGTTGGTGTTGGCAATGACCTTTTGGATATGGCCTCAAAAGCAGAGGCAACAGAAACAAAGACAAATGAGATTGCATCAAACTAAAGAGTTTCTGCACAGCAAAGGAAATAATTAACAGCCTATGAAATGGAAGGAAATATTTGTAAACCGTACATCTCAGAGGGGTTTAACACTCCAAATATAGGAACTCAAACAACTCAATAGCAAAAAAATAAATGATCCAATGATTAAAGGCAAAGAACCTGAATAAAAATTTTTGAAAGAAGACATAAAGATGGCTAACAGGTATATGAAAAGGTGCTCAACATCACTAGTAATCAGGAAAATGCAATCAATTATCACTTTACACCCGTTAGGATGGCTCTTTTCAAAAAGGCAATAGATAACAAGCATTATCAAGAGTGTAGATAAAAGAGAACATTTGTACACTGTTGATGGGGATGTAAATTGGTACAGCCATTATGGAAAAGTATGGAAATTCCTCAAAAACTTAAAAACAGAGCTACTATATGATCCAACAACCCCACTTCTGATTATCCAGGCATACCTTGTTTTATTCTGCTTCATTTGATCGTGTTTCACAGATACTGTGGTTTGTTTTGTTTGTTTTTTTACAAGTTGCAGGCTTGTGGCAACGCAAGTCTATCAGTGCCATTTTTCCAACAGCATGGGCTCACTTTGTGTTTCTGTGTCACATTTTGGTAATTCTTACAATATTTAAAACATTTTCATTACTGCTAAATCTGTTATGGTGATCTGTGATCAGTGATCTTTGATGTTACTATTTTAATTGTTTTGGGTCACAAACCATACCCATATAAGACAGTGAACCTAACTGACAAATATAGTGTGTGTTCTGATTACTCCAGTTAATGGCTATTTCCCTGTCTCTCTGCCTCTCCTTGGGCCTCCCTATTCCTTGAAACACAGTAACATTGAAATTAGGACAATTAATAATCCTACAATGGCCTCTAAGTGTTCAACTGAAAAACGTCACATACTTCTCACTTTAAATCAAAAGCTAGAAATGATTAAGCTTAGTGAGGAAGGTATGTTAAATGCCAAGATAGGCCAAGTAAAAAACTTCAGGATCCAATAAAAACAACATTCTAATAAGGATGAAGGCAATATGTAAAAATAATTTTTTTTTTAATCAAATGTTGTAGCAATATGGTGGAATTAAGATAAATATTTTTCTTCTCTACAAAGTATTTGCATGCTGCTATAATATGGTGTTTTTATAATTTTAAAAAATGCAAGAGACAAAACCAACAACTTGCCTGTCAATGCCAGTATCCAATTTCATCTCCATTTGTTCAATTATTTCTTTTTTCTTCTGAAGGCATTCAGATAACTTAGGAGAAGAGCTATTGTATATTTAAAATGGAAAGAGAGTCATATTAATAATCTGAGATTTTCTAAAAGTTTTTCTTACATCGATGTGTATTACATTGTATCCATTTATAAATACATCCATATACATGCATTAATATTGTTAACAAATCCAAGAAGCATATAAGAAGCAAAGTAATTATTTAGCATTCACTATGCCCAATTCATTATAATAGACTAAGGAAGAGGACCACTTAAATTTGTTATTTTGATCTCTGAGGAGACATCTCTCAAGAATATAAATGTGACTTTAAAATTGTGGAATTATTTGGTTTTCTTTATAAACAAATATCTAGTGTAACACCAACAAAAGCTATAGACTAGCATCACCAGAGTTTTAAGAATACAGTAAATCATACTATAAAATTTGGAGGGAAACAGCCAATCCACTTGTATTTTTAAAAACCTGACAATCATATTTGCCTTCTGAATGCTATCAGAATGTCAAAACATTCAAAATATTAAGAAATAGGCAACCCTAATAATTGTGTGAATTCTCTGCTATGTGGTATAACAGATCTTGAAAAGTAAATTTCCTTTCAAAGTATGACTCAGGGATTACAAGTGACTGTTATCTTTGAGACTGTTTCTGGACTATTCTTGGCATGTCAGTGTTTATAACAAAAAGTCAAAAAATTTTATATGAATATTTTTCCTCTTACATAATAGTGCTAAAGAGAATTTTGTAAAGCATGTTCACATATACACCATCTTATTTGATTCTCAAATGTTTTATAAGTTCACATAAATTGATATGAAGATATAAACCAAACTTTACTTAATGCCTCATTAAAATCTGTCCTATTAATCTTATAAAATTTTTTGTATGTCTTTATAACAAGTGGGTACATGGACTTTGTTTATGAGATCTTTTAAAAGATGTCAAATTTGCTGAGTTTCACTAAGCTGGAGGTCCTCTTTCACATGAGATTTCAGATTTAGGTTTGTGACAGATTAAATCTTTTGAAATACACCAAAATTAATAATATAGTGGAAAGAGAAAACAGAAATGCAAGAAGAAACAATATTTAATGTTTTATTTCCTAGGAATTTTTATATTTTTATTTCATTCCACTTGTCCAGTCTGACATTTTTGTGAACATGTACTTTTTAAATTTAATGAAAATACACGTAGAATATTATGTAGAATGCTGTAACAGTCACTGAAATATCAATGAAAATCAGATAATTTGACTAACCTTATTAGTGGCATAAGGTGATCATTAAACTGTTTGTCAAAAAGATGAAAAATAGTATTGGCCTGTTGCACAACATCCAAAAAATAAAGATTTGCATTCCTAGAATCTGAAGAGGGAATTCCTAAAACCAGAAAGCATACATATGTTAGAATCATCCTTGAAGAAATTCATCTTGGCAACAGAAAAAAAGAATGTGGTTTTTTAATCTATAACATAAATGAAACCACTGTTTTAATACATCAGTAATGACTTCTGTGGACAGAAGAGGAAAATCAAGCTAAGCTTATACTAGTAAAACTCATCCAAAGTTATTTTTACGCCCAATGTTCACCATCTATCTACTTTGCCTTCATGATTCACGTGAGCCATGAATACATCTCCACATATTTCTTATAACCAGGCCTCTTTATCTCTGATAATAGTTCGAATAATTCTCTCATTGGTCTTCCTCATTCAAGTCTCTTTATCTTTTATCCTAGATACTGCTGCCATAGTAATATGCCTAAACTGACACATTTCACTTACTGTACTCTACACTATTTTCTCAAAAATACTCAAAATGTTCTATCTACAGATTACATACCTGATTTTATTCTGGAATTTATTCAGAATAAAATAAAAAGGGAATCAAGCCACTCCATATTCTGACCTCAAAATGTCAGCTGACCTCTGGATTTCCATTTCCTCCTTTTTGTAAAGAATAACAGATGAACTCTAAGGTCCTACATGTTTATGTTTCTAGCTAAAAGTAAAAGACTTAAGAGACTAAAGAAAATATGCATAGCTAATGAGAAAATACAGGCTTGATACCTACAGTTCTTTACAGGACAATGATTTTTTTGTCTTAATAATGGAAAATAAAGGTGTTCCCCTCCCCCACCCAAGTAAAAGACAAGATTAGCAACTGGTAAGAAAACTGAAGGCTCCAATAACAAATAAACTTTACAAGAGAAAAAAAATCAATACATATGTAGAAAATATGAATCATTGTTATTAATGAAAGACATAAAAATTAAGGTAATACTGACATACTTTTTTTCTTTATAGGCATCAGAACTCAGCTACGATGTATGTTTTTAACCATGAAATTAAAATTTTTAAAGAATATTCAATAATTACAGAAAAACTGGCACACACAAACAGTCCAGCAGTGGCATAAGTTAGTAGGAAAAGAAACCTTTAGGAAAACAGTTTAAATCAAAACAAAAAATTATTGAGAGGCTGAGGAGGGAGAATCGCTTGGAGTCAAGAGTTCAAGAACAGCCTAGGCCCCCATCTCTACAAAACAGCA
The DNA here is from genome assembly GCF_024542745.1 of Macaca thibetana thibetana. Lineage (NCBI taxonomy): Eukaryota > Metazoa > Chordata > Mammalia > Primates > Cercopithecidae > Macaca > Macaca thibetana. Next base: position 50,516,650 of record NC_065584.1, on the reverse strand, counting down.
AGACCCCATCTCTACAAAAAAAGAAAAAATTAGCTGGGTGCAGTGGCATGCACCTATAGTTATAGCTACTCAGGAGGCTGAGGCAGGAGTATTGCTTGAGCCCAGGAGTTCAAAGTTGCCATGAGCCATGACTGTGCCACTGCATGCTAGCCTGGGTGACAGAGCGAGACTCTGTCTCAAAAATAAAAATAAGGGCATATCAAAATTATTATATATACACACTGTTTAAAATTTTTTAATCCCTTACTCAGTTTTATTTTTCTTCATTGCACTTTCTAATCATTTGTCTATCTTCTCCATAAGCATGTAAACTCCACAAGTGCAGGAGTAGGCATTTAATAAGCATGTGTTAAATGAATGAATTCTGGTGAGTGGAGGCAGGCATTAACAGACAAAAATTTCATTGTGGTAAGTGCTATAAAAAAAGTTAATGCAATGATAAGATAATGAGGATAACTGGGCTGGGAGAAGAGGGCTACTTTAGCTACGGTGATCAGCAATGGTCTCTCTGAGAAGGTAACATCTTAGCTGGGATCAGATGACTGAAAAGCCAGCCACGAGAAAAGCTGAAGCAAAAGGATTTTGGGGATAGGAAAATACCAAGTGCAAAGAGACTAAGCAAGGAAAAACAATGAGGGTCAGAGTGACTGCTCAGTGAGAAGAAACGCAACGAGAGATGATGAATACATACCAGGCCAGATAAAAAGTCATGCTTCTCTAGAGTTTGCTGTTGTTTTCCCCTTAAGAGTAATAGGAAACCACTACAGAGTTTTAAATAAGGAAATAATTAAACTGGCTGTTACATGAAGTCAGTAATGTGGAGAGGCAAGAATGTATACAGGGAGACCAGTTACAAGTTGTCAGAGAAAATGGTGTTTAAATTAGGGTGGCATCAGTGAAGATGGAGAAAAGTACATGAATCTGGCTTATGCCTGGAAGTATATTAACAGGATTTGCTGATGGATTGGCTATCAGGATTGATTTCTGAAAAGGAGGAATTAAGGAACTCCTGGGTTTTGTTGGGGCTTGAGCAAGTGGTAAATGATTAGTAATGCCTTTCAAAAAACTGACATACACTAATCATGCATATTGGTAATGCCTTTTAATGACATGGGAAGAATGGGAAAGGAACAGGTTTAGAAGGAAGATAAAGATTTTCATTTTGGATATGTTAAGTTTGAGATGACCATTAAACAGATGAAGCAGACAACTGCATTAATGAGACTGGACTCAGGTCATTATTATGCTACTAATACTAACTACTAAGACCAAAAGACCAAAAGCAAAATAAGAATTTTAATGTGAATCTATTTTTTTCCAGACTTAGTTTTTAATACTTCTCTTTCTAAATCTAGATTACTCAATTCCCCAATCAGAACTGTTTTTGCCTTCATTTTTGTTCCTTGACAGCATTGTAAGACATTGTGTCATACATTGTAGTGACTTAGGTAGCCTATTATTCTATTATGCCGTATGTAAACAATATGAGAGAACCATTCTGTATAGCTTTTAGCACCTGGCAAATCTTTGCATTATAAAAGCTCCAACTTCATTGCACTGAACGGAATTTGACAAACAGAGATGATTATACGCAAAACATTATGCATATAGTTTAACCAAGCAGGATCAAAGGAATTTAACACAAGTGTAACACAAATATACTTACCAGCAAGTCCTGTTTCCAAAGCATAATCAATATGCTCAATACATAAAAATTCCACAAGAATGGTAAAAATTCTGAAGGCATTCCTTGGTAAGTCAGAAGGATCAGAGAGCTTAAAAACAAAAACCAAACAATTATCACTCCTCAAGTCTACCTTTTGAAAATGCCAATTTTTTAAGCAATTTTTTATAAGATGTAGTCAGTGTTTCAGGTATCAAAATAACTCACAGCTCCCCCCATACTGCGCATGCATGCACAAACACACATACACACAATTTTAACGCTCCATATTTGCCTATAACTCTCCTGACTTAGAGCAACGTTTTTCAAACTTGGACTGCAATCCAATAGTGAAATCCAAGTACACCTTCATAAAATGTATACCTCCCCCATTTAAATATGTATACACAGGGCTAACATGTAAAACGCATTTCTTACTGTGGGTCAGAGGTTTGAGAGCCACTGACTGAGCAAAGAACAGTCTAGTAAAACTTAGAACAAAAAGAATTCTTTGTTTCACTGGGGAGTGGAGATGGAGAAATTAATAATAGATGCACCATAAAATATGACTGGCTCAAATAATGGTTTTATCATTTCCTGACTAAGTGAACCTTTGAGATGTTATTTAACCCCACCATGCCTCAATTTCTTCATTTGGAAGATGGGAATAATATTAACAGTACTTACATTCTAGCCTTGAAGTGAGAATAAAATACGAAAATAAGCGTAAAGTGTTTTTAGCACAGTATTTGCACATAGTGAGCTTACAATATTCATTTTGGTGCTGCTGTTGCTGTTAAACTAGCTATTTAGTAAAATAATTATTAGTTATGCTGGGAAAATAAAATCCCTTTTTAACAGAAAATTACTCGACTTCTTATAATTGCTTTCCATATTATTTATACATTGATTTCTGCTTCTGTCAAACCTATTTGTAGTCTTCATTCACGTATTCTCTTGGGGTTAATACTTATTACCTGATGTATTAAATTAGAAGTTGATAGGAATTCTATAACCCCCTTTGAATTCCCACTGATTATAATTTGGTATTACTCGGCTTCCTTCCTGGTCTTATTAATAACTACCCCAATCTTTACCCCTCCTTCATCAGTCTCTCTACTCCAATATTCACCCTCCTCCTCTAATCACTGATGCACAAAAAATGCTCTTACTTTCTTCACAAGCCATTCTTACACTCCTCCTATTTACATCCAAACATCCATGAATAATAGACAGAAGAGGCAGATGGAAAATTGGTAAAGATATAGAAGACTTGAACAACATAATCAACTAAGCCTAACTGACATTTATACAATACTCCATCCAACAACATCAGGATATATATATCTTTTCAAGTGCATACAAAAAAGATGGACCATATTCTGGGCTAAAAGAAAACCACAAGTCTTAATAAATTTAAAATGGGTTCACATCATACAAAGTACATCCTCTGACCACAATGGAATCAAATTTAAAATCAGTAACGGAAAGATACCTAACAAATTCCTAAATATTTGGAAACTAACATATTTCTAAATCACGTTTGGGCCAAAACAAATCAAAAGCAAAATTAAAAGGATTTGAACTGAATGCAAATAAAGCACAACATACAAAAATTCTGGGGATGCAGCTAAAGTAGTATTTACAGGGAAATTTGTAAAACAAAACACCTGCATTAGATTAGGACAGAAGGAAGTTCTCAAATCAATGATCTCAAACATCTACCTTAGAAAACTAAAAAAACAGGGGGGTTGTGGTGGGGGGTATAAAACCCAAGTAAGCAGAATAACAGAAGTAATAAAGAGTAGAAATTGATGAATATAAAACAGAAAAACAACACGGAACAATTAATGAAATCAAAAGCTGGTTCTTTGGGGGGAAATAAATCAGTAAAATGAATAAACCTCTAGCCTGATCAGAAAAAAAAAAAAAATGACATAAATTACTATTAGGAAAGTGGTCACATCACTACAAATTCTACAGATATCAAAAGGATAAGAAAATATCATGAATATAATTTTATTCCAATAAATTCAACAACTTATGTGAACTACACAAATGCTTAAAACATACAAACTACCAAAGCTGACTTAAAAAGAAGTGGATAACCTGAATTGTTCTGTATCTACCAAAGAAGTTGAATTTGTAGTTTAAAATCCTCACACACAAAAAAATTCAGGCCCAAATGACTTCACTTGTGAATTTTACCAACCACTTAAAGAAAGAAAGAATACCAATTCTACGCAAACTCTTCCAGAAAATTGGGAGGGGTGGTGGAAATATTTTCCAACACATCCTACGAGGCCAACATTACTCTGATTCTAAAACCAGACAAAGACATAAAAAGGAAAAAAAGCCAGGCGCGGTGGCTCACACCTGTAATTCCAGCACTTTGGGAAGCTGAGGCGGGCGGATCACCTGAGGTCAGAGATTCAAGATCACCCTGGTCAACATGGCGAAACCCTGTCTCTACTAAAAATACAAAACTCAGCTGGGCATGGTGGCAGGAGCCTGTAGTCCCAGCTACTCAGGAGGCTGAGGCAGGAGAATGGCTTGAACTCGGGAGGCGGAGGTTGCAGTGAGCTGAGATCATGCCACTGCACTCCAGCCTGGGCGACAGAGTGAGACTCCGTCTCAAAAAAAAAAAAAAAAAAAAAGGCCAATATCCCTCATGAACACAGATGTTAAAATTCTTTACAAAAGTTTAGCAAAACTAATCCAACAATATATAAATATGACAAAAGGTCAAAGGTCAATTGATGACCAATTGGAGTTTATCAAAGAAGGAATGCAAGGCCAACATTTGAAAATCAACCACTATAACTTACCATATTAACAGAATAAAAAAGTTTTGCACAAAATCTAACATCTAATCCTCATAGTTAAGTAGGATAAAATAATTTTCTCAATCTGAAAAAGAACATCTATGAAAAACCCAATTAGTATCATACTTAATGGTGAAAGACGAAATGATTTATTCTTAAGATCAGAAATAAAGCAAAGTGTTCACTCTCACCACTTCTATTCAGCATTGTACTAGAAGTCTGGCCAGTGCAATAAGGCAAAAGAACAAAATAAAAGACATCTATATTGGAAAAAATAAGTAAAACTGTATTTATGGGCTGATAATATGATAATCTATACAGAAAAGCCAGTGGAATCTACAAATAAAAAAAAAAAGGCAAATAGAACTAATAGGTGAGTTTAGTTAGGTTGCAGGGCTGAACCCAAAAGTATCTGAGACAAGTCTCAATCAATTTAGAAAGTTTATTTTGCCAAGATTAAGGACATTCCTGTGACACAGTCTCAGGAGGTCCCGCTGATATGTGCCCACCTAAGTTGGTAAGGGCACAGCTTGGTTTTATCCATTTTAGGGAGACATGAGACATCAATCAATAGGTGTGATGTACACTGGTTCTGTCCGGAAAGGCGGGACAACTTGAAGGGGTAAGAAGGTACTTCCAGGTTACAGGTAGGTAAGAGACAAACAGTTGTATTCTAAGTGTGATCCACCCTTTCACTGAATATACAATTTGCATGTCAGAGGTGGGTAGAGGAATAATCACTTATACCTTAATCTGGCTCAGTGAATCTACATTTTTACACAAACAATAGGACAGAGGAAACAATGAGATATGCATTTGTCTTAGGTGGGCTGAGGGATGACTTGAGTTCTCTCCTTTGTCCTGCAACTGTGAAGACAAGCTATCAATTTACATTGCCAAGGTGAAATTCAAAAAAACTGTTTTAGGGGAAAGATCTTGAGGCCCACAAGGAATTTCCTTATGGATATAAGAGCAACATAAAGAAATGAATTGTATTTCTATATACTAACAACTAAGTTAAACTAGAAATTAAATATAAAATTTAAAAAGACCATTTACATATACTATAATGGCATCAAAATATGTCAATTCTCCCCACATAGAACTACGGAGTCAATGTAATTCCAACCAAAATCTCAGACTTTTTCAAAAACGGACAAGCTATTATAAGATATAATACAAATGTTAGAGGACTTACACTACCCGATTCAAGACTTATTATAAAGTTACAGCAATTCAGACAGTATAGTACAGGCATAAAAACAGACCAATGGAACAGAAGAGTCCAGAAACAGACCCACATATAAATGGTCCATTGATTTTTTGACAAAGGTTCTAGAGTAATTCAGCCGGGAAATGATAGTTTTTTCAATAAATGAAACTGAAACAACTGGATGCCTAATTGTAAAATTATGAACTTTGATTCACAATACTGTATAATTTAACTCAAAATTGATTATACATCTTAACATAAAGCCTCAAACTATAAAACTGCTAGAAGAAAACACAAGAGGAAAACTTTGTAACCTTTGGTTAGGCAAAGATTTCTTATATGACACCAAAATCACCATCCAGAACAGAAATGTATTATTAAATTGGATGTCATCAAAATTAAGAACATCTATCCTTAGAAATACTGATGAGAATAAAAAGACAAGCCACAGGCATAAAAAAAATGTGCAAATCACATCTGATAAATTGTAACAATACAGAGTGCTCAAAAAATAAGAAAACACATGACTGATTTAAGAATGCACAAAAGATTTGAACAAACACTTCACCAGAGAGTATATATTGATGGCAAATAAGCACATGAAAAGATGTTCAACATGAATCATCACTGCATTAGGAAAATGAAAACTAAAACTATAATCAAATATCACTACACACTATTAGTTTGGCAGTTTCTTAAAAAAAAATACCATATGATTCAGTAATACCAATACTAAGTATTTTTGAGATTTATTCATGTTGATACATGTAACTCTACTTCATGTATTTAAATTGTTGTATAGTTTTCTACTGTATGAAAAACATCAGTTTAACAATTCTCTTTTTGATAGACACTGAGAGTTTGCTTTTAATTTTTCACCATGACAAAAACTGCTGTTATGATGTTAGACATATCACATGAACCTATGAGTTTCTCTAAGAAATTGCCAAATTAATCCTCAAAATAACCGTACCAATTTCACTCCCGTTGGTGGTGTGTGACAACTGCTATTGCTCCACTTCCTTAACAATACTTGGTCATCAGACTTCTCAATTTATCCCAACCTAATGAAAATGGGATGGTAATTCTCTTATTCTAAGTTGCATTTCCCTATTAGTGAGTCTGAGTATTGTACTAGTGATTTACATTTCTTTTTTGCAAACTGTGTATGTGTATCTTTGACTTGTTTTCTATTGATTTATATTCACATGTATAATTTAATTTAGTCTCAATATAAATGTAGATTATATACATCAACATAAATAATTAAGACTGCCTCAACTCTCAATCCACTACTTAAAAGTCATGTATTTCAGTTCTTTATTTGCAAAATAACAACCTCACAGGGTGGTTATATGATGAAATAAGTTTATATACATATATATATACACACACACACACATCCCCGTATGTAAACTACATACAAACAAGATACACACACACACACACACACACACACACACTCCACACTCTCTTAAACGCTTAGAAGAGTATCCGGCACTTCTCAAAAGAAGACATTTATGCAGCCAACAAACATGAAAAAAAGCTCATCATCACCGGCCATTAGAGAAATGCAAATCAAAACCACAATGAGATACCACCTCATGCCAGTTAGAATGGCAATCATTAAAAAGTCAGGAAACAACAAATGCTGGAGAGGATGTGGAGAAATAGGAATGCTTTTACACTGTTGGTGGGAGTATAAATTAGTTCAACCATTGTGGAAGACAGTGTGGTGACTCCTCAAGGATCTAGAACCAGAATTACCATTTGACTCAGCAATCTCATTACTGAGTATATACCCAAAGGATTACAAATTATTCTACTATAAAGACACATGCACACATATGTTTACTGCAGCACTACTCACAACAGCAAAGACTTGGAACCAACCCAAATGCCCATCAATAATAGACTGGATAAAGAAAATGTGGAACGTGTATACCATGGAATACTATGCAGCCATAAAAAAGGATGAGTTCATGTCCTTTGCAGGGACATGGATGAAGCTGGAAACCATTATTCTCAGGAAACACACACAGGAACAGAAAACCAAATACCGCACGTTCTCACTCATAAGCAGGAGCTGAACAATGAGAACACATGGACACAGGGAGGGGAACATCACACACTGGGGCCTGTTGGGGGGGTGGGGGGGCTAAGGGAGCACTAGCATTAGGAGAAATACCTAATGTAGATGAGGGGTTGATGGGTGCAGCAAACCACCATGGCACGTGTGTACCTATATAACAAACCTGCACGTTCTGCACATGTAACCCAGAACTTAAAAAAAAAAAAAAGAGTGTCTGGAACATATTATGTACTATAAAATTATTGGCTACTATTATGTTTCATACACTCTTTTGCTAGTAGTATCATTTACTTATCACTCTGACTTATCTGTTTATTTTGCTAAACTGTGTTTATTAGAGAAGAAAATCTAAGTTTTAATGGAGCCAAATCTTCATTCTTTCCCTTTGATGTTGATGCTCTTAAAACACTGTTCTTTCCCTGATGCACGATTTCTTCAAGAGAAAAGTCTAACTGTCCTTTTCACATCTTCATTTAATCTTACATAACAAAAATTTGATCTGGTCAACTTTAAAGTTATTTTAAATGCGAATTTAAATTCACATTTATTCCTAATTTTAAAATTATTCTGATCTCCAAAACAAAAATCCTATCTTTTATTACAAAAAATAGTTGTTCCTAATCAGAGAGTAAATTTGTATCTTAGTAAAACAAGGTAAGACTTAAAACACACAACTATATAGTCAATTCTCCCTATCTGTAAGTTCTGTATCTGTGGGTTCTGCATCAGCAGATTCAACCAGCCACAGATAAAAATATTTAAGAAAAAAAAAAGAGAATGGTTGCATCTGTACTGAAGATGTACTGTCATCATTCCCTAAACACTAAAGTTACAACTATTTATGGAGATTTACATTGCACTAGGTAATGTAATAACATATATAAAGTTATAAGTAATCTAGAGATGAATTAAAGTATAAAGGAGGATGTGCACAGGATATATGCAAATACTACACACTTTATATAACAGACTTGAGCATCCACGATTTTGGTATCCTTGGAGGTTTTGGAATCAACTCCCCACAGATATCAAGGAACAATTGTATACGTAAAATAAATTTACAATCACTCTTACCCTATGACATCTTTCAAAGGCTTGTTTGGTTTCTTGTAAAAGATTAACCACCACTTCTTGGGATAGAAAAGTTTCCCCATGAGTATCGATACTTGGCCCAAGTGGTAAGTTGGTACGTTGTCTAATTCTCTCCTTCAAATCCTGAATACTAGTACATCATAAAGAAAAATGAAAAAAAGAAAACATTTTACTTAGATTTCAACTTCGAGTACTTCCAAACTTAGTATATATCAACAACAACAACAACAAAAATGGACCAATAGCCAAGAGACCTAATTTCTAATTCCAATAACTAGTTTTGTGAAATAGAGTTAGCCTTGATCTCCAAATGGAAGATTTTCATCTGATAAATGAGTAGATTTGGACTTCTAATTTCTGAAGTTGCTTTACAATTCAGCCTTACAATTCTAACTCAATAGTAAAACTTGTTGGGTTTCCTTAGAAAGTGAGCTATTCCAAACAGGTTAGCATTCTAAGTGACTAAATAGTCCTGTTTAAAAAGAAAACTTGAAAAGTTTAACAATTTTAAAATAAAGTCATTTTAAGATTCTGCACATTTACTCATGATATTAAAGAAGATATATTAAACATAATTTAGCTATTCTTAATTACTGAGGGTCACCTGAAACACTTATATGGGGTATCTTTGGAGGGTTAGACATTTTTTGCTGTATCTTTGGAGGGTTAGACATTTTTTTGCTCCTAGGGTATGTAACTCCAGACTACTGTAAACTCACACACACACACACACACAAAATTCCTATTACTCATTAGTTTTTCTCTTCCCTTCCTTGCTACTACCTTTCAGGTATACCTCTTACTACTAATTTTAACTCTCTCTAATCATTATTTAATACACAACAAAATGGGAAACAAGAAACTGGTTTGGATATATATGTGTGGGGATTCTGGACTCTCAGTCCACCAAAGTCATTCTGTCTCTTTTTAGAATCTGGTTTCCAGGCAGTTAAAGCCTGGTAGCTGAGTTGCCAACTATCCTTGGAGCAAGTTACTTTCTTCTAGTCTGTAAATAATTGCAGGCTTTAAGGTATTCATTTAATAGTTTTTTTATGCTAAAGTCTCTGAACAAAACTCACCAATTCAAGGTACTTAAACTGCAAACTATTTTCTATTTTTTTCACACCTGCAACAGTAACAAAAAAAAGATGTGTTTTCTGGTCAATAACCTGGAACTTATTCTATCTAGAAAAAAAAAATGAAAGAAACTATGGAACTTTTTATATTACTAGTGTTCTGCTTGATAGTTTTAAAAAATTATTTTTTTATTGACAAATATCTGCTTTACTTTTTTTTTTGACGTAGAGTCTTGCTTTGTCGCCCAGGCTGTACATAGTGCAGTGGTGTGCTCTTGGCTCACTGCAGCCTCCGCTGCCCGGATTCAAGTGATTCTCCTGCTTCAGCCTCCCGAATGGCTGGGATTACAGGTGCCTGCCACCACGCCCAGCTAATTTCTGTGTTTTTAGTAGAGATGGGGTTTCACCATGTTGGCCAGGCTGGTCTCAAACTCCAGACCTCAGGTGATCAGCCCACCTCGGCCTCCCAAAGTGCTGGGATTACAGGCGCGAGTTACTGCACCCGGCCTACATTTTAATCATGTTATGTTAGGTCATTTCAACATGTGGTTTAAGAGCAAGATTTGATCAATAATATAAGAATCTGGATTAAAAGAACTCTTCATAAAAAATTCTAATGATAGTCAACATTTGATAAATTTGCCCAAATAGAATGAAGTTATTAATGTCTTCAGTTTTAACAGTAGTATTTAACAAAAATACTCACCCTCCTGTGCCAATGGATCTCTTTTGATGGTTTTTCGAATCATAATAGCGCTGAAGGATCATAGCACTTCTGCTTTTCAAATATCCAGTCTCCACCTCAATATAGTTCTCCAAATAGGAAATGAAAATGGATTTGATAAGCTTAGACAAGAAAGTCTGTTTATCAGTACCTAAATTAAACTCCATCAGCTTGCTGGAAAGATTGGTGGTTCTTTTCATGAAAAAGGGGGAGAAAAAGATTAATATATGTTTTAGGTATAGTAACAATATTAAGGAATACAAATTTTTACAATGTGACTTTAATGATTTATGTTAAGCCACCATTTCTTAAACTCCAGGAGAGTACTTACGATGCAGAGATCAACTCTACAGGGTTACATGTAAAAGTACAGTGAAATATTATGAACAACTTTATGGTTTTGAGAACTGTTACAAATTCCTAGGAAAAGAAATTGTGAGGCAATGAACTAGTCCAGAAATGGCGACAGTGGCAGACTGGCCTCAAGTATGTCTAATGCCATTCATCGCATGTGACCCAAAACAGAGTACTGAGAGATCTACTGTCTGTTCACCCTCTTTTGTTTTGTCCTTGTAGACTTTCCCTCTAATTTTCTATTTCCCGTTGCTGAAGATAGGGTCAAAACAGTGTTGTTGTTGAGATGGACTTCCTCATTACAGTAACTTTGGAAAAACCTTCTCCCAAAATGAAGACACTGAAGAAGAGTAATAGGGTGGGGAAAAGTCAAGAGAAAAAAACCCCCACAAAACTCCATATGAAGCTTCTGAGATAATCTCTAAGAGTAACACCGACATTTATAAAAGCACAAAAAAAGTTCCTACATAAGACTTAGAGCTGAAACTATCGTTTAAGATTACATCACTTCCTTTTGCAGTTTCTAAAGTTTTGACTGCAGATAAATGTACACTAATGCTTAGAGAAAAGATAAAGCATAACATCCAATTCCTCAAGTTAATGTATTAAGAATGTTGTACAATACAGTCTTGTGCAATAACTAGTCTATACAGCTAAGCATTTAGTGCTAAAAGGTAAACTGGTGACAAACTTATTCAAAAATACCTGAATACTTCCTCATTTTCTATCAAAAAAATAAAAAAATCTGTTATCTATTATTTTCTAATCATTAAAAATTTACCTTGTATAGAGATCATAGAGATTTTTGAGATACTGCTCTGCATCAGACTTCCTACATTCTTCTAATTGCTCTTTCACAAAACTCTAAAAGAAAAAGGTTAATATTCTGTTAATTAGGCAAACATTAAATTCTGTAACTTCTCAAGATATTCTTTTAAAATTCACTCCACAGTTTTGAACCTTTCTGACTTACAATCCAATCAAAAAGGTAATGTACAGAAAACAGACCAATCATAAAATATTTTAAAACAGGTTTTTAAATTTTACAGCTTCTCGTATTTACCTGTAGAGGATCTATATCAGTCTCAGGAATAAGTATTAAGAATTTAGAAATACCTTTCCTTTTAAATTGGCCTATTCTGCTCTGTGAGGTAGATCAAAAAACAAAACTGAGAGTACAAATAATAGAGTCAATTCCTTAAAGCAGCATTTCCCAAACTGAGCTCCAGGTAATACTAGTGTTCTTTCAGACATCTATAGGCATTACTATAAAACAGGGTTTCTTAGTAAATGTGTGAAATGCTATACATTACATCCCCACTTCTTGAGAATGACAACACTATCAAAATTCCCGAATTGTGTTAAAATTTAAAAAAAGCAAGCATTTATTGAATGTTGTTTAATCCAGTAGTAAACATAGTTCAGGAAATGTTATCTGAAAGTACAGTGATACGTGGGTAAATTGAATTTCTGTGTTTTCCCTTTTCATGTTAGTACCATATTATTAAAAATTCTACAGACTGGGCCAGGCACGGTGGCTCACGCCTGTAATCCCAGCACTTTGGGAGGCCAAGGCAGGTGGATCACAAGGTCAGAAGATCGAGACCATCCTGGCTAACATGGTGAAACCCTGTCTCTACTAAAAATATAAAAAACTAGCTGGGCGCGGTGGCGGGCACCTGTAGTCCCGGCTACTCGGGAGGCTGAGGCAGGAGAATGGCGTAAACCCGGGAGGCGGAGCTTGCAGTGAGCTGAGATCTGGCCACTGCACTCCAGCCTGGGCAACAGAGAGAGACTCCGTCTCAAAAAAAAGAAGAAAAAAAAAAAATTCTACAGACTACTCTTGGAATTCTTGTTCAGTTTCACAAATGACATCTATTGGTGAAGGCAGGGACCAAAAAAAAGAAAAGTCTTCAAGGCTATCTTACCACAATATATTATATTACTACTACGAATACTACACAAATTTCATGCGTGTTCTCTGATAATACTTACTGATTAGCACTTTCTTCTTGGTGGATAACAAAACATTTTTTAAAAAGCATGAGGATTCCTTTCTCCTTAACTAGATTACTATTTCTAAGGTCATTACCTAAGTAAACTAAATTTTAAAAATACTTTTAAAATACAGGAAAAAAATTACATATTGCCTTAAGAACTATTTACTTTGTTACTATCTAAAATTACCTGTAGTTTGATTTCAAATACATTTTGAATAAGTTTAGCCAGGACTGTTTCTGGATTACTGAAGATATCTCCAACTTGTTTGTTCACTCGTTGACAGAGTATTGCAGCATCTTCAAATATATCATTTCTCAAATAAGCACCCTAAACAGCAGAGGCATTTTACACAGTGAACATATAATTTCTAAATGATTTTAAAACACCAAATTAGCAAAAAATAATATCCAATAAAGTGTACTGTTACGTTACCTCCTGGCACTGCTTTATATAAACATCAACACAATGGGAGTAACCCTACAAGGAAGAAACACGTTGTTATTATTCTGGTTCAATTATAATAATTAGTATTTCAATAAAAGAAGTGTTATATGTCATAAAGCTATGTCTATTTACCAGTAAATGGCTGATAGCAACACCTGTTGGACTTAAATAAAATTAACTGTAGAAAACCAATAACTTGATAAAGTTATCGTCTCCCTAGTCACTTTCTATGATAAAATTTATCAGTTGGTACATATCCTTGTTGAACTTTAGACTGAAACAAGAAAGATGAAGTATGTAACTGAGTTCTTTAGAGTGATTTTTGTCCTATGATCATTCTTTAGCCATCTCCTCCAACTCCAAAACATACCCACTCACACCCACCCACCCACATGCATACACACAAACACACACACACACACACACACACAGTCAAGGTCTTGGGAAAAGGTTTTACATATATATATGTATGTGTCTTATATACATATAAAAATATTTATATATATTAAAACGTGTGTATATACATATATATGTGTATATACATGTGTGTCTATATATACATATATATGTATTTCTTTTTTTTTTTTGAGACAGGATTTCACTACCGTCACCAGGTTGGAGTGCAATCGTGTGATCTTGGCTCACTACAACCTCTGTCTCCCAGGTTCAAGCGACCCTCCTGCCGCAGCCTCCCGAGTAACTGGGACCACAGGCGCACGCCTCCCCGCCAGCTAATTTTTGTATTTTCTGTAGAGACAGAGTTTCACCATGTTGCCTAGGCTGATCTCGAACTCCTGAGCTAACTGATCCACCCGCCTCAGCCTCCCAAAGTACTGGGATTACAGGCGTGAGCCACTGCGCCTGGCCTTTCTCTAGCATTTAGTTTTCCTTGCAAGAATCTGGACAGTTGTATTCAGCTGGCAGTTTGGAAATTTACTTTTTAAACTGAATCTATTTTAATAAAATGTGTTTAAAACAAACTAATTTGTCATTAAGCTCACTATAATGAGATTTTTGCCTATTAATAAATCATACATAAAAACCAGTAAGGAAAGCAATATGAAGTGCACTACTGTCTCAAGAGCCATTCTCAATACTCATTCAGATTTTACCAAAATGAAAAGTCCAACAAATAGGCTTCCCTTTCCCTAATCTGATACAAATCAAAGAAACAGACTGAAGGAAGAACCATTTCTTTAAGCACTTTCTTTGCAGAAATACACTCCTACACAGGGATTCTCTCCCCAGTTCAAATTCTAGGAAAACAATTCTGTAATACAAGGTCCTGAGGTCCCCTGGATTTAACTCTCTTACTAGTCATATTCCATCTACTCTCTGGTTCCTATATTCTACCAGATATTTACAGTCAAGTTTTCTTTCTTTTCACCTGTATCATAATATGTGAAAGTAAAAAGGCAGACAGTATGATTTTATCAAACTACAAAAATTCACCAATATGTAATTGATCAATTAATTTTAATTCAATATTAATATTGAATATAAAACCTTAAATATTAAATATATAACATTTAATACCATTTACAGAGTATAAACTGTGCAAATTACTCAAAACAATGAAAATTATCACTGTGATATAGTTACATAATGATGGGGGAAGTCAGAAACTATAATATATAGAACTTACACAATTTCCATAGCCTTGAACACTAGTCTTCATTTTTAATTCTTAGTATTTACCTTAAAATGAAGTAAAACTGCTGCTACTTCTCTCATTCTGGAGATTTCACCTCTTCTTTGAGCACTGGTAAACTCCTGAATCAGCTGGCATTCTAAATCATGGTATTTACCTAAAAATAAAGTCATTCAGCTACACTGAAGCATACAAGGCATCCACGTCATTTAACAGTATCTACATTATTTACAAATATAATGACTATGAACATAAATTTATTTTGAAGGAATTACAAAAACTAATGAGATTATAGGCAGTGAACCTAGCCCCTATAATACACTGTGGCATATAAATCTATATTTTCAAGACAAAAAACTTCCAAACTGGCAAAACTACTGAGTGTTTCCAGAGTCTGATTGTCATATGCCATTGTTACTTAAACCAGTAGCTAACTGGAAAAAATCCTCCAGATGCTATTTCTGATAGCAACGCACATGAAAAATCCTACATATGGAAAGGGTGAAGAGGACTACAGAACTCTTTACTAGAGTTCTGATGCCTCTACCTTGAACTATAGTGGACTGATGACTGAACACCAAATTTCATCCTGATAATATGCAGTATTTATATTTTTTTCACTTTTTTTTTTTTTTGAGACAGTTTCTATCTGTCACCCAGTCAAAGTGCAGTGGCGCAATCTCGGCTCACTGCAACCTCCACCTGCTGGGTTCAACTGATTCTCCTGCCTCAGACTCCCAAGTAGCTAGGATCACAGGCACCCGCTACCATGCCTGGCTAATTTTTCTATTTTTAGTAGAGATGGGGTTTCACCATGTTGGCCAGGCTGGTCTTGAACTCCTGACCTCAGGTGATCCACCCGCCTCGGCCTCCCAAAGTGCTGGGATTACAGGTGTGAGCCACCATGTCCGGCCCTATTCACTATATTCTTGAGGCTAGTATGGTTCTCAATGAACACCTGAACTTCACACTAATCTATTGTGATCAAAAATATTCCCAGGAAGTCTAACTAGCTGTGTCACCCTTATTCTAAGACTTTTTGGGAATACAGATGAATCTTTGAATCCTCTTTGCAGTGGCCTACTCTAAATAGTGACCCCGGCTACCACAGAGCCTGCAAATTTAGTGGTCTTTTCAAAAACCTAGAATGATCTAACCTAAAATAAAATCCAAGACTGGCAAGAACCAAACTAATCATGTAAGGAGTTAAACAGATACTGAAATGCTTACATAATCTTTAAAAAAAAAAAAAAAAAGAGAATCTTATTCAGAGAGAGATGTATGGAAAGCACACAATTTCCAAAATGCACTGTTAAATTAAAAATGCAAGGCATAAAGCTATTTATGTAGTATGGTAGCAATTATTTAAAAATAAATGAGGAGAGAAGTACATATAAATATCTATACACACACATATACATGTACACACACACATATATGGAATTTATGTCTTATGCTTGTATATCCATAGATTATTCTGCAAGAATATCCAAAAAATTGGTAATGGTTGTTTTCAGGGAAGAGAAATCAAACTCAGGGATCTTCTATGCAGTGGCCTACTGGGGTAGGAAGATGACATTGTTCCTGCTTTTTCTCCTTTTGCTATTTGTTTTATTTTTACACACGTAGTTTTTTTACTTATTAAAAAAAGGTAAAATAAATACATCACTTACTTGCAATTTTGGATTTAACTTCTGAAAATCTGAAAGACAAAAACCAACGACAAGGTTTGTTAGTTGTGACAAACATCCTATAGCAATGTAAGATGCTAACCAAAGGGGAAAATGGATGCAGGGTATATGAGAACCATCTGACTATCTTTGCAACTTTTCTGTAAATCCAAAACCATTATAAAGTTAAAAGGTTATTGTAAAAAGAAAAAAGACCAAATCAGACGAGAGAATACCGATAGGAAGCATGCCAGGTGATAGAACTTAATGTAGGTAATTCAGATGGGGTAGCTGGTTCTCATTTAGGAAATTTACATTGAAAATCAATTCTCTTTTTAAAGAATCAACTGCTCTGCATAAGACACTAACAACCCAGCCAGTCCCAAAACTGACTTACTATTCTTACTTATATTTGCTGGCATTTTAAACACACTTTATTATTTGTCTCCCTCCCCACTCCCATGGTTGGTATTTTTAAAAATAAAGTTCAATCATTATTATTCAAAAGAAAAAGATGATCAAATAATATACTATATGATAATGATGTATTAATGACAAAAGATAAAAAGACCCAGCAATGTGCCTAGCAGAGTAGCCATTCGATCTTTACAAATTAAAAAACTAAAATACCACACAGTAGAATTTTTTCAAGGTTCAAATATCTAATTGAAATGCATAGCATGAAAAAGAAATGTTTTAAGATTGTGTGCAATTGTTTGCAGAGAGAGGAAAGTGGCTGGCAAAAGAGATGCCAAAGACAAATGAAGAAGGAAATAAAAATCTAGACTGTTATACAAAAATGATGTATCAAAGTCACAGTAGATCAGATCACATATAAGGCCATATTAATCTGTGTGAAAAAAAACTGAATCTAATTAGGATATATATTCAACTCCAAGGCTTGGTGAAGAGGCTAAAGCAAAACCATAAGAGAAGTATGTTCCTGAGTGGTGGTGAATATGAGTGTGTGTGTGTGTGGGTGTGGGTGTGTATAAATATATATTTATATATGAAAGTGTGTTCTGCAGTAGAAAAATAGAATGAAGACAGGGGAGGGGAATGCAGTCAATAATTATTATGAGCCTATTTTGAGCTAGATATTTTACCCATTTAAGTAAATAGTTCAATTCTGAAATGAGATAAAGTTAAAGAGAAGTTTTGGTGGGTGGCTTTAAAAATTATTACAATAAGTTAAATCATAATGCTGGGCAACTGCCAGATTATTATTAAGAATGACAGATCATCATTATTGCTAATTCTTCATGATAATCAGAGTTGAGAATAAAACAGACACATTTTTTAGGGGGAATTCATTACATGTTTGGGAGATAATGGTTAAGCTTTAAGTATAGCAATATGTCCATACTTCATCTGTTCCTGAAGATCTTCAAGTATCAACAAAATAACATGTCTATTAATATGTATCATTTGTAATATAGTAAATCATATTTCTTTCAAATATTCACATGGAGGAAGTACTAATTTACCAAGAGTTTATTAAAGAGTCTGACATTCCATCACTAGAAGAAATCATGAAAAAATTTCCTTCTCAGTGGACAGTTTATTTTAGGATGAAATCTAACTTAGTAATGGCTCTGGGGCCTTGTATTTAAAAAAAAAAGGGGTTCTTAATGTGAAGTCCCTAGGAAGAGTTCTGTGGATAGGCTAGAGTCTAAAACACCATGAAATTGTATACAATAATCTGTGTGTATCTTAATTTCCTGAAGAAAGGTGATAGCATTCATCAGCTTTTCAAAGGTGTCCAAGGCCTCCAAAAGCGTAAGAACCTTCATCAAGAAATAGGAAGTGTTCTCTCTATCGTCTACCTGCTTCCCAAAGTCCAAAATGTGAAAATCCAAATTTTACCTCAGTTGATTTCAAAATTCTCCATCAAATTTTTTTCAGAAGACAGGGATTGAAATTATTTCAAGACCTATCATTAAATTTAGATATTAAGAAGAGACTGTATTTTTTCAATAAATTATTTTACACTGCATCTTGTACAAAGTGAATAAACTAGCAAGTAAATGAACCAGCAAGTGCTCAATAAATTCCTGTTTAATTAACTGGCAAAGAAAATCATACAGGAAAAGACACAATTTTATTTTATAAATTATACCATACATTCAAATTAGCTCTTGAGAAATGAACTTGCCTATCAAAAGGTAACTCTTGGGCAATTAGGTGCAACTTCTGAATGATGTCTGCTGCTTCCTTTATCTATTAAAAAATAAATAAAAGCAATAATTTAAAAAACTTTTAGGCATATCAAAAAATAATTACGTATTTGAAAGTAGTAATATCTCCCTGCAAATGCCCACAGTCCCTTCCCTAAAAAAATTTCCTTTAAAAATTCACAACAAATAAAACTTTATGAGCAACAAGAATACATTTGGGGTGTTATCAATAATTAGTCAATAAAATATAAACATTTATCTTTCTGGTACTGAAATTCTGTGATTTTTTTTGATGCCATAATCCCTTCCCAATGAAACCCATAGTTCAAGTTTATTCTAAAGAAATTCAAATCATTGCTTGCTGAAAGCCAAGTGTAAATCTCAGAATTCTAAGTTTATGAACCCGAAAAGGATAAACAAGATTTATAAAAATAATTTAGAGTATACTGCCACATATATCCTACTTTAAGCTAAATGCCTGTCATTTACTGACCATATGAATTTATAACACTTGTTCTAAAAGAAAAGATAAAGTTTAATGTAAAGCCCCATGATGAAATATAATATAGAAATGTGTATATTTCTTTTCTTTCTCTTTTTTTTTTTTTGAGACGGAGTTTCACTCTTGTTGCCCAGGCTGGAGTGCAATGGCGTGATCTCTGCTCACTACAACCTCTGCCTCCCAGGTTCAAGTGATTCTCCTGTCTCAGCCTCCCAAGTAGCTGGGATTACAGGCGCATGCCACATGCCCGGCTAATTTTTGTATTTTCAGTAGAGATGGGGTTTCATCATATTGGTCAGGCTGGTCTTGAACTCCTGACCTCAGGTGATCCACCCGCCTCCGCCTCCCAAAGTGCTGGGATTACAGGCGTGAGCCACCGAGTCCAGTCAGAAATGTGTATATTTATTCAAGTTGTGGAAGTAAGGAACTTAGGCAAGAGTTCTAAAATTCTTTAATGCAGATATCTGTGCTTATTTACACAACAGTGTAGGGGAGTTATATAATGTTCATTTATTCTTTAAATTTCAAATTAGTTCTCAGTTTTACTTTGGCACAATTTTAATAATTCACTTTATGAAGATTCATTTTCTTTTACATTTGAAAAGACAGTGAGACTCATAAATATGAAGGAAGAGCTAAGAACATCAATATATATTTTTTTTCTTTTCTCTTTTTTTTGAGACAGAGGCTTGCTCGGTCGCCCAGACTGGAGTGCAGTGGCATGATCTTGGCTCATTACAATTTCTGCCTCCCGGGTTAATGCAACGCTCGTGCCTCAGCCTCCCAAGTAGCTGGGATTATAGGCATGTGTCACCACACCCGGCTAATTTTGGTATTTTTTTAGCAGAGATGGGGTTTCGTCATATTAGCCAGGCTGCTCTTGAACACCTGGCCTCAAGTGATCTGCCCACCTTGGCTTCCCAAAGTGTTGGGATTACAGGCTTGAGACACCATGCCCTGCCCAATATAGATTTTTCTAAGTAGGCATATCAACTCTGACAAACAACTGTGAATAACAACAGCAGACCCTCTTCTCCCTTCTTGCTCCAAATTATAGTGAATATAGCATTTCTGCTTCAGTCATCTCTTTTCTCCTAGTCAGCAGGTCACTGTCATTTTCAACTACCAAACACTCACTCTGTTCTGCTGTATATGGGCACAAATATTACTGCAGTATCTGTCCTCACCATGCCATTTAGTTGTATTAGTAAAGTCCATCATTTTCTCCTCACCAATACCCCCTTCAGAAATAATATACTAGGCATATAGCCTGCTCTATGCTTCCATAAGGAGTTTGCTCATGTTCTTTTAAGAAGTTGTCATCATCATTGTGCTGTCTGCAAACTTTGTTTAATGTACTAAGTAGAATAGAGGTAAATGCACTTGTTTATATTGAATTTCCATAGCAAATTATTTTATAGAAATTGTGTAAAGCACAGGTATCTCTTAAGGTTACAATATATGACATTTAGTCAGTTAAAACATACTACAACAATAGGTAACAAAAGCTGTCAAAACTATATTCTAATAGTTACTGATATTTGGGCGAGGTGAGAGACTACCCTTGCTAATAGTGTTAAAGATAATCACAGTCATCAAGTATTATCCACATGAGGTACAGTAAGCTGTCACTCTAGGTAAAAAAGAAAAACAAAAAACAAAAAACAACATATATGCAAGGACAGAGGTAAACAAATAATAGGGTTTTTTTCCCCCAGAATATGAGAAGATTCCTTTTTTTTTTTTTTTTTTCTTGAGACAGGGTCTGTCTGTCACCCAGGCTGGAGTGCAGTGTGGCAGTCACAGCTCACTGCAGCCTCAACCTCCCAGGCTCAAGCAATCCTCCTGCCTCAGCCTCCTGAGTGCTAGATCTATGGATGTGTGGCACAACGGCCAGCTAATATATATACACACATACATATATATACACATCTATACACATATGTATATGTATTTTTTTTTTTTTTTGTAGAGACGGGGTTTCACCATGTTGCCCAGGCTGCTTTCAAACTTCAAAGCCCAAGCAATCATCCTGCCTCAGCCTCCTAAAGTGCTGGGATTGCAGGCCTAAGCCACCACACCCAGCCAAGATTCTAAAAGAGAACAATTAAAAAAAACAAAAATGACTAGGGGGCGAGAAGAAAAAGAATATGATGTGTTGATATCTTAACCCATTCTAATTCCTCCTACAATCACACATTGGTCTAGCTCTGTGGGTGCTTTCTCCTTTTCTTTCCATTGGGAAGGTGACTGGTACAGAGTCCAGAAATTGAGATAGCTAGGAGTTTATCTAATAATTGGCAATCTAATACTACATAAGTTCTTAAGGATGGCTAACTGGTAGAACCAGGCCAAAAATTAATTTAACTGCAAATACACGGAACCAACCTAAGTGCCCATCAACCAACGAGCAGATAAAGATAAATATGGTACATTTACACCATGGAAAACTACTCAGCCACAAAAAGGAACAAAATTATGTCTTTTGTAGCAACTTGGAGAGAGCTGGAGGCCATTACTCTAAATGATGTTACTCAGGAATGGAAAACCAAATACCATGTTCTCACTTACAAGTGGGAGCTAAGCTATGAGGACAAAAAAACATACAGAGTGATATAACGGACTTTGGGAACTCTAAAGGCAGAAGTTGAGAGGGGAATAAGGGATACAAGACTACATATTGGGTACAGTGTACAATGTTTGGGTGACAGGTACACTAAAATCTCAGAATTTAACACTAAACAACTCATCCTTATAACCAAAAAACCACCTGTACTCAAAATACTAAATTTTTCAAAAACGCCTTTTCTTTAGAGGAATTATCTGTACACACATAACTATTTTCCAAAGAACTCTAAAAATTATAAATTCTATAACCCTATAGAGTTATATTAAAAAAGTGCTGCTTAATTCAAAGTGAGTGTCAATAATACTTAGCTTTTACATTCCAATATCTGAAATATTCTATGGAGTAAGTCTGGAATAATTCAGGAAGACTGTATTCAATATGAGTGGACAATGTTGCTATGTACACCTAAGATCCATAAGAATGTCCATTTTCTCACACATTTTGTTTTTTTTTCCCCTGAGGGAAAGAAAGTGAGCGAAATTACCTTCTTTCAAGATTGCAGAGCAACCAATACCATGTACCCTTAGACCAGGAGTAAGTGACGAGTGCTATGAAAAGGATTAACATAAACAATTAATTCAGAATTTTTTCAATTCTCCTTGGTCCAAACTGCTTTAATTATTTATAAGAGATCTTTATTCAAGTAATAAAAACCAGAAGTTCTGAATTCCTTCTTCCTTTACAGAAAAGCATCTCAGCTTATCAATGATTTAGGTCAGACCACCCCACCACCACCCAATAGACTGTCCCTATTTAAAGACTACAGAAATTCTGTTAATATTGAAAGAAATGTATGGTAAAGAGATACTTATGAACACAGTTACCACAGCATTTTTAAGCCACAAAAAAATTCATTTAAAAAAATGCCAGGAAACCCAATTAAAAATCTCAATATTAACACTTCATCAGCAATCTACAAGTGACTGTATTAGTTTACGTTTCAGAACAATAAAAGCTTTTAATAAGTCAGCTTCTCAGTGATTTGAAGTCTAACTCTGGAAAGCAATTAGTGCAGTTCATAATTAGGGCACTGTTATTAATGCTGTGATTTGGTTTTATCCTCTGACAGTACTTACCTTTTCAGAATTTGTAAAAACATCAGATTTCAATTCTCCATCTAGAAACTCATTAAAGTATTTCATCAATTTCTGAGCCTCCACTGCCCGTTGTCTGGGTGTGTTTACCCCCTCTAACTGGTCTCCAAGGTGACAGACTTTAGTTGCTACATAGCTAATGTGCTCATCTAGTTCTTGGAAATGTTGGAAGGCAACCTAGGAAAAATGTGCATAAGCATAAAATACAATCAGTGTGCTCAGTTTATAATCTAAACTACTAATCTTATTGCTACTAACTAAAGATAACGGAAGATATATATGAGATGATCTACAAAATTCATGCTCATTAGTGTGACATGATCTGAAAATCTGTTAACCAAATTGCAAACTTTTATACCATTAACTATTAAAATAATATTTATCATGAGTACATTAATCAACAAAAAAGCAAACAAAAAAAGCTATTTACTCCTCATCCTGTTTTAACAAAACACTCAACACCATTTAGTCCCAAATAATGATTCTGAAAACAATTAGCTAACTAAACTGAAAAGAGTAAAAAATATGTCAGTAGGAGGCCGAGGCAGGCAGATCACTTGAGGTCAGGAGTTAGAGACCAGCCTGGCCAACATGGTAAAACCCACTCTCTACTAAAAATACAAACATTAGCGGGGTGTGGTGGTGGGCCCTGTAACCCCAGCTAGCTGGGAGGCTGAGGCAGGAGAATCGCTTGAACTCAGGAGGCAGAGGTTGCAGTGAGCTGAGATCACACCACTGCAGTCCAGCCTAGGTAACAGAACAAAACTCTGCCTCAAAAAAAAAAAAAAAAAAAAAAAGTCAGTAGTAAAATATACCTATTTATTTTAAATATTTTAAAATGTGATGTTTATATATAAAGTAAAATAGTTCTTTCCCAATTTTGAAAACAGAAAGGTAGCAATTATTCTACTAAGGCAAAGGTATATTACTTTCTAGAATATTCTTTCCCTTCTACCCGGGTACACTGATTGTCCTGTGGCATATCGAAATTGAATGCAATGAATGCCTTGTAATTGCCAACAGCAGAATTGCTGATAATCTAGTATGGGACTTTTTTCCAACCTTAAACTGAGGTGGGGAAGAGCTGTAAACATTTATTGAGGACTTTCTCTGTGCTACACTAGACACTGTACTAAGCATATTACATGTATTTACTTATATAATACTCTCAACAACACACTTTACAGATTTAAAAAAAACTGAGTCGTGAAAAGTTTAAATTGCTTGAGATTACACAGTTCATAAGTGGCAGAGCTGAAACTAAAACTCAGGCAGACTGGTTCCAGAGTTTATTAGCTTAACTATTAAATTATTATTACTAGCAAGGAAAAACTGCATTAGAAGTGTTTGGAAACTGTGACCTTAACTACTTAAAAATGCATTCCTTACCTTAAATTACTGCCTTATTTCTCATAGCCGCATATGTTTAAGTAAAGCAATCTTAAAAATTGAAACTTTAGCAGAAATCAGTTTGCTAATCCCTAACACTAAAGAATTAACGATCCCTGGGAGGCAGAAAAGCTAAACAATATCCCAAACTACACTAAGGGCAATCAAGGCCAGTAGCAGTAGCTCACACCTGTAATCCTGGCACTTTGGGAGGCCGAGGCAGGTGGATCACCTGAGGTCAGGAGTTCAAGACAAGCCTGGCCAACATAGCAAAATCTCTACTAAAAATACAAAAAGAAATTAGCTGGGTGTGGTAGCATGTGCATGTAATCCTACTTACTCAGGAGGCTGAGACAGGAGAATCACTTGAACTTGGAAGGCGGAGGTTGCAGTGAGCCAAGAACACACCACTGCACTCCAGCCTGGGCGACAGAGTGAAACTCTGTCTTAAAAAAAAAAGAAAGGGCAATCAAATTCCAGATAAGGCCCAGCCTGTGAATGGGATTCAGAGGTTCCAGATTAAGTCTAGGACCTAAGAGTGACTAAGAAGTTTGGTCTGCTTAGCCTCAGGACCAATCTAGTGATCTGGTTTTACTCCAAAACGGATCAAGGCAGTTTTTCCTATAGTTACACTAGAATTCTCACTGGAGCATATACCTCATGACTTTTGTGAAAGTTCCCAGACCAGGTTTTCTCTAGGGAAAACCTAATCCAGACAATAGTTGGTTTCATATTACTTTGTCTTATGATTAAAGAGAATGCAAATGACTACCTAAATATCCAAGCTAATAAAGAGTCCCTAAAACTAGGGGTCTATTGAAGTGTCATTCTTGAAAGTTTGCATTATTAGAGGAGAATCAAGGACCACACTCAACTGGATACCACTCTATCCTGAGAAGAGTACCATGATCCTAAACCAACACTATGGAAAGCCAATGCCAAGAGTACTTGATAATAATTCATTAACATTTTACCCCATGGGACTGAGGCAGTAGAGAGAAATCTTGACAGTTACTACCATGTGACTAGACTTTTTTAAGAGCTTAAAACTGGAAGGAAATAAAGATATTATAGCCTATATAAAATACCCATTTCTTAACAAAATGTTTACCTGATTGCTTTTCTGGAGCTCTTGTACCTTCTTGGCAAATTCTTTCGCTTCTTTCTGACATTGTTGCTCTAGTTTCTCTACTTTCCTTTGAATCCTTTCATCCATTATCTGGAGTTCCTGAATATGATTTACAAATTCTTCTAATAATCTAATAGAGGAAAGTTTGAATATGTATCAATCTACCTATTTTTAATCCTTAGGAACTGACCAGTTAACTTATAATCATAAAGTCTTAATAAGAAGTGTTCCTTGAGCTTCAAATGATCATGTTAATTTTTTCTTTAGCATCTTGTTAGAAATTTCTTCATCAAAAGATCAAGTCTTTCTGTAATTTCATAACTTCCTCATAGTTGTGTCCAGGCCACATGGCTTTAAAGCAAACATGACGTTTGAAAATACGGCCAGGCTTTAACTATTGACTTTTTTTTTTTTTTTTTTAATTTATTTATTATTATTATACTTTAAGTTGTAGGGTACATGTGCATAACGTGCAGGTTTGTTACATATGTATACTTGTGTCATGTTGGTGTGCTGCACCCATCAACTCGTCATTTACATCAGGTATAACTCCCAGTGCAATCCCTCCCCCCGCCCCCCTCCCCATGATAGGCCCCGGTGTGTGATGTTCCCCTTTCTGAGTCCAAGTGATCTCATTGTTCAGTTCCCACCTATGAGTGAGAACATGCGGTGTTTGGTTTTCTGTTCTTGTGATAGTTTGCTAAGAATGATGGTTTCCAGCTGCATCCATGTCTCTACAAAGGACACAAACTCATCCTTTTTTATGGCTGCATAGTATTCCATGGTGTATATGTGCCACATTTTCTTAATCCAATCTGTCACTGATGGACATTTGGGTTGATTCCAAGTCTTTGCTATTTGGTGGAATATCTCAGAGGTGAATGAAAACCTCACCCAGAATCCCCATTAAACCCCTACAATAGAAATACATTTTATAGCCTATTTAAAATAGTCAAGAAGGTAAATGTACTGTATAAAAATAATAATATACATTCTAGAGTTCAGTGACTCTGTTCCCCTAATTTACAACTATATTTAAAACAATGTATTTAATGTTTTTATTTTAGAAGTATAACCATTTCTAGTTTATGACTCATTAGAAGAAATGTCAAATTCTTATACTCAATAAAATTACTTCCTGCATACCAGTAAAACTGCTTCGTTAAAAGAATGTCAAAGAAAAAACAAAATCTCAAACTTTTAATGCTCTGCTGATTTATGTCTTTTATTGGCCAATTGTTAACTAAAATCCTTGTAGAGGAATGTTGAAAGCAATCTCAACAGTTATCTCTATTCTAACACTAATGTGTACCAGATTAGATCTGTGGGGAAAAAATTTTTTTTTATTTCACCTTTTAGGATCAAAAGCTTCAGGTCCACCTCTAGAGCCTCCTCCTGGGGTTCTCCACACAAGACGTTCAATATATTCATCTGCCACAAAAGGCTCCTAGTTTACAAAATAAATACGCTTTAACAAAGTTTCACACACAAGTACTTAATATTATTTATAAAATTAAAACAGCTACTAGGTAAAAACTTAAAATGAAATTACTGTTTAAATACATCTATATTAAAATATACAGTTTTTTCAATTAAAAAGTCTTCAATAAACAAAACAAACTACTTAACGAAAATTAGGATATTAAAATACTAGAACAGTATTAATGACCAACTGGAACAACTCAACAGAAAAATGAGCAAAGTAAACAAACAAGTAATTTATAGAAGAAATAAAATGGTCAAAAAATTATTTTTAATGTACAGCCTTACTAGTAATCAAATTATCCTTTTTTTTTTTTGAGCCGGAGTCTCGCTCTGTTGCCCAGGCTGGAGTGCAGTGGCACGATCTCGGCTCACTGCAAGCAGCTCTGCCTCCCGAGTTCACGCCATTCTCCTGCCTCAGCCTCCTGAGTAGGTAGGACTACAGGCGCTCGCCACCACGTCCGGCTAATTTTTGTGTATTTTTTAGTAGAGAGAGGGTTTCACCATGTTAGCCAGGATGGTCTCGATCTCCTGACCTCATGATCTGCCCGCCTCAGCATCCCAAATAGCTGGGATTACAGGCATGAGCCACCGCACCCGGCCTATCCTTTTTTTAAAAATCTCACAAACTGACAAAGTTGTTTTTTTTTTTAAATTATAACAAGCAAGGCAGGAAAGGATAAACTGAAATTTATACTCTCATTATTGTTAGAAATGTCAACAGTTAACTATCTTTTTGGAGGCCAACTGGTATTAGGTAACATCAATAGTGTTACAAATGCTCGTATACCCTAACAGTAATTTTATTTTTAAAATCTAAGGGAAAAGCATATATGAATGCAAAAATTTCTGCAGAATGTTCATTGAGCATTATGTATATTACTAAGAAATTGTTTACATAAATAATATTCACAAAGCCATAACTGACAAATTACGGTAAACTTACAGGATGAAAAACAATGTTCCTATTAAAATCATGATCATGTAAAGAGTTTAGAAACGAGAAAAAGTCTAACACATGATAGCCGATGAGAAAAAGATACGAAATCTTATAATTTTCTTTAAAAAACCATTTTTTAAAAAAGGATATTAGAAAAGGCTCAATCAAGAAAACTTCAAATGTTCACCATCAGCAGATAATACATTTTTTAGACTAATACACACTAATTTACATACTTTTCATACTACCCTCTTTCATGTAAATGGATACCACATATTGCCTCCTACCTAGCATGTAACTTAGTGATCAGCAGCAATTGCTGGTGATTACAATCTGAACTTTCATATCTGCAAAGTTTTTTCTTAAACTTTTAAAGATATAAAGTGCTGACATGTTTAAGAATTAAGTTCCAAGGATGAATTAATATCCTTACAAAGAAAAAAATATGGCACCCTGAAATAAAATGAACGCATTTAGCAACACATAATCATTTAGATAATCAGCCTCTAGTCTGCCTCACTTCTGTTGAAACAAGAGTTGATGCGAATCTAAAGATTTTTAACATCATCTAAAATTGAGAAATATGAACTCAAGATGAACTTATATTTAGAACTACTTAGAACTTTAGAAACTAAGCTACTTAAAAATTTTAGAAAACTTGGCCATCACATGAAATACTCCTATACAATGAGATGGCGATGACAGCTAAAGTTTTTTAAGTACTTACTATGTGCCAGGCATTGCCTAGTATTTTACATACTTTATCATATTCAATATGTACTATGGTAAGTAGTAAGTCTACAAGGTAGGTTCTATTAATACCAATTCAATTTACAGTTGTGAAATTACTTAAGGAAGTAGTCAACCCTTTCAAAAATCTACAATATTTCCAGTAAAAAACTTCATATAGTAATCATGTACCTTTTCCCTATCATTGCTTGGCATACACATTTGTATAAATACTTAATAATCTTAGTTCTTGTGTGTTGTTAATTTGTTGAGTAATCATAGTTTTCAATTAAACACGTTATACTGTTCATCAATTTTAATATATTAGTTTTATTAAATGACATATACTAAAAACTTATAAATAGCAGGTATTTACTGACATAAAAAGTTAAGCTTTTTTTATACAAAATATTTTCAATCATCTGAAAATACAGTATTCCTTCATTCAGCAAATATTAATTGAGCACCTACTACATGCTAGAGACTATGCTAAATATCCAGGAAATAGTAAAAAAGGAGCAAAAAAATCTCTGCTCCTCTGGATCTAGTGGAGGAGAGTGACAGACAAATGAGCACAAAAAATGACAGCGGAATAAGAACCATGAAGAAAATGAAAGAGGATACAGAATGATGGGTAAGAGTGAGATGATGATGATGAATTTTTTTTTTTTTTTTTTTTTTTGAGACCGAGTTTCACTCTTATTGCCCAGGCTGGAGTGCAGTGGCATGATCTCGGCTCACCGCACCCTCCACCTCCTGGGTTCAAGCGATTATCCTGCCTTAGCCCTCCTGAGTAGCTGGGATTACAGGCATGCACCACCATGCCTTGCTAATTTTGTATTTTTAATAGAGGTGGTATTTCTCCATGTTGGTCAGGCTGGTCTCAAACTCCCGACCTCAGCTGATCCGCCTGTCTCAGCCTCCCAAAGTGCTGGGATTACAGGCATGAGCCACCGGGCCTGGCCAGAGTGAGATTATCTTTGAAAGAAGTCACCAGGCAAGGCCTTTCTAAGAAAATAAATTTTGAGTAAAGACCTGTATGCGGCCAACTAATAAGCTATCTGAGGGAGGAAGACTCTAAGCACAGGGAACACTCTTGGTATACAATCAATGAAAAGAGGCCAGTGTGACTAAAAGAGAGTGAATGCAGGGGAGAATAATTGTGGATGAGGTCAAGAGAGGTAATGAGAATCCAGAGTTTATACCAAAGTCTTATATGATGTACTATGATATATTTCCTGTTATTGATTGAAGAAAAGGCCAGGTTCTCAAGAAGATAGGTATTACCTTCTTCTTGGGAATGCCAATACACAATAATAATTCTCCTATTCCTTCTTCCAAAAGAAGCTACAACCATTTACTTTAGTACGCTAAGGAAAGAAAAATATGCAAATATTTTGAAGTCTGTTGGACATAGGGTCCTAGTTGGCATTGGCACTTGGCTGGCCTAAGGCATCATGGACCGTGTCAGAGTGAGAACCTATGGGGGCCAGGTAATAGATTCCTGGCCAAGATCTGGCAGAGTCAAACCAATATGTCCATGAGCATACCTAGTGGTGATTTCTGCAGTCTACAAATGTTTAACAGGTATAGACACACTTAAGTGGCTGATATGACTCCAATACTGGGTCCTTGGTCTACAAAATAAGAACTATTACAATGAGGAAGCCCAAGTAAAAATCCCTAAAATTGCCCCTGTCCAGTCAAGGTAGTTAATCATGTAGGATGGCAAAAAGTAATGCCACTCTTAAGAATATAAAGTAGAGATCGACAATTTTTTCTTAGAAGACCAGATAGCTAGTATTTTAGGCTTGCAGACCACACAGTCTCTGTTAAAACCATTCAACTCTGCCACTGTGGTGCAGATGCAAACATACACAACACATGAATGAGCATGGTTATGTATCAATAAAACAGACAGGATTCTGGGAAGATGGTGGAGTAAATCTGTCTCCCCATCTAGGTAACAACTGCACTGGCAGAATCTAACTATTTTGGAACTCTGTAGGCTAGTGAAGGCTTGTATCTTCCCAGGTGAAGACTTAGACAAGAAAATGTGGTAATTTTGGTCAATTTCAGCTCTTAGCACAATAGCAGCTACCCAGGTCCCACCCTAGCCCTGTGGGAGAGTGCTGTACACAAATTTTCTGGAACAACATGCACACAGGTTGTAGAGGCCAGCATGACCAAAAAGGACCCTGTCCTCTAAATATCTGGGATCCCTGCGCTGAGGGCTAATTGCTGCTTCAGACCACAGAGGCATAAAAAGGCCTTTGTTGTTGCACCTTCCCCATTTTTGCAAGCCCCTCTCCCTCTGGATAAAGTGACTGTCAGAGGATTTAAGTAAATGGATCAAAGAAGAAATTACAAGGGAAATTGTAAAATACTTAAGAAATGAATGAAAATAAAAACACAATATACAAAAACATAGGGCACAGTGAAGGCAGTGCTAAGGAGTAAATGTGCAACTAGAAATATTTATATTAAAAAATAAAAAAGATCTCAAATCAACATAACTTTAAAACTTAAGTTACTAGAAAAAGAAGTATAAACGTAAGTAACCAAGAAAAAAAAAGAAAAACTAAAGCCAAAGCTAGCAGAAGGAAGAAAATAATTAAAACTGGAGCAGAAATTAACAAACTAGAGAACAGAGAAACAATAGAAAAAAAAAAATAATGAAACCAGAAGTTGGCTTTTTGAAAAGATCAACAAAATTGAAAAGCCTTTAGCTAAACAGACTAAGAAAAAAAGGGAGAAGGCTCAAAATACTAAAATCACACATGAAAATGAAGACGTTACTACCAATTTTATAGAAACAAAAAAGATTATAAGACAGCATTACAAACAATTGTATACCAACAAATTTGATAACCTAGATGAAATAGAAAAACTCCTAGAAACATAAAATCTACTAAGGCTAAATCCTGAAAATATAGAAAATATGAATAGACCTATAGCCAGTAAGGGGGATGAATTAGTAATCAAAAATCTCCCGACAGAGAAAAGCCCTGGAACTCATGCCCTCACTGTTGACTTTTGCTAAACATTTTACAAAACTAACACCAAGCCTTCTCAAACTTTTCCAAAAAATTGAGGAAGAGGAAACACTTCCTAATTCACTGTATGAGGTCAGCATTACCCTGATACACCAAAGCCATGCAAAGACTGTGCAAGAAAACTATAGACTAATATCCCTTTATAAACATTCATGCAGAAATCCTCAATGAAGTATCAGCAAACCAAATTCCATAGCATTATTAACATGATTATATACAACCTACAGGAGAAAATATCTGCAAACTATACATCTGATAAGGGGTTTATCTAAAATATATAAGGAACTCAAACAACTCAATAGGAAGAAAATAAATGACCTGAATTTTAAAAATGTGTGAAGGGCAGAAACAGACATTTCTCAAAAGAAGACACATAAATGGCCAACGAGTATACGAAAAAATGCTCAACACCATTAATCATCAGGGAAATGCAAATTAAAACCTCAGTAATGTATCACCTCACACCTATTAGAATGGCTATTATCAAAAAGACAAAAGATAAGTGTTGGTAAAAACGTGGAGAAAAAGGGAACCCTTGCACACTGTCGGTGGGAATATAAATTACCATAGCCATTACGAAAAACGTTATGGAGGTTCCTGAAAAAACTAAGAACAGAAATACCATAATGATCCAGCAATCATACTACTAAATATATATCTAAAGGAAATGAAATCAGTATGTCAGAGATATCTGTACCACCATGTTTACTGCAGCATTATTCACAATAGCTGAGATACAGAATCAATCTAAGTGTCCATCAATGGATGAATGGATAAGGAAAATATGGCATATATTCACAATGGAATACTACTCAGCCATTAAAAAGAAGGAAATCCTGTCATTTGAAAAAATATGGATGAACCAGGAGAACATTATATTAAGGAAAATAAGCCAGGAATAGAAAGACAAATACCACATGACCTCACTCATATGTGGAATTTTAAAAATGTGATCTCATAGAAGTAAGAGTGGATTGGTGGTTACCAAAGAAAGGCTGGGAAGGGTAAAGGGGAGGGGAGGAGGAAGAAGACAGCCTGATTAACAGATACAAATACATAGTTAGATAAAAGAAAAACTGAAAAATTAGTTGCCATTTCTATATACTAACAAGGAACAATCTAAAAAGGAAATTATGAAAACAATTCCATTCACAATAGCATCAAAAAGAACAAAGTACTTAGGAATAAACTAAGAATTAGCCAAGGAGGCTAAAGACTTGTACAATGCAAACTACAATACTTCGAAAGAAATCAAAGAAGGCACAAATAAACGGAAAGACATCTTATGTTTACAGACTGGAAGACTTAATATTGTTACAATGTCAATACTACCCAAAGTGATCTACAGATTCAACTCAATCCTTGTGAATATCCCAATGACTTTGCTCTATTCAAAAACAGACAAGAAACCCCAAAGAGCCCAAAACAATTCTGCAAAAGAACAGAGCAGCAGGACTCACACTTCCTGATTTCAAAACTTACTACACAGCTACACTGATCAAAACAGTATATGATACTGGCATAAAGACAGGGATACAGAACAACCGAACAGAATAGAAAGCCTAGAAAAAAACCCTCACATATTTGGTCAAACAATTTTTGACAAGGGTGCCAAGACCATTCGAAAGACAAAGGACAGTCTTTTCACACTTTGGGAGGCTGAGGCAGGCAGATCTCTTGAGGTCAGGAGTTCGAGACCAGGTTGGCAAACATAGCAAAACCCTGTCTCTACTAAACACACAAAAATTAGCTGGGTGTGGTGGTGAGTGCCTGTAGTCCCAGCTATTTGGGAGGCTGAGGCAGGAGAATCACTTGAACCAGCGAGGCAGAGGTTGCAGTAAGCTCAGATCACTCTACTGCACTCCAGCCTGGATAACAGAGTGAGTGAATCTGTCCAAAAAAAAATGCCCAACATTACTAATATTTAGGGAAATGCAAATCAAAACTACCATGAGATGCCACCTTACACAGGAAATGGCAAAAGGCCTAGCTATCAGAGAAGTAAGATTGGAAGACCAAGGACAAGGAAGTCTAGAGTAGAGGCATATGGACGATACAATGAAAGAACTGTCCTGCCAAAATTCATAGGTTGAAGACCTAACTCCCAATGTGATGGTATTTGGAGATGGGACCTTTGGGGAGGTAATCAGTGTTAGATGAGGTCACAAGGTACAGACCCTCATTATGTGATTAATGTTCCTACAGGAAAAAGAAATCTCTCTCTGCACACACAAAGAAGAGATTACGCAAGCACAAAGTGAGACGGTGGTGCCTACAAGCTAAGAGAAGAGGCCTCAGCATGACAACTACCTTGCTGGCACTTTGATCGTGGACTTCTCAGCCCACAGAACACTGAGAAATAAACTTCTGTTGTTGAAGCCATCCAGTCTATGGAACTTTGTTATGGAAGTCTGAGTTGACTAAGACAGACAGATATATGAGACTGGATGAAAAGTATGAAGTTCTTTGTATAACACGTTAGCACCAGAAAACATATACCATGAAAGAGGAACTAAGCAACCAAGCAGAAAAAATGACTCTGCTTGGCATTAGCACTCTGAGCACATGAACAAAGCAGACACAGTACAGAGACAACATGACCCCAACTGCAAGAGGTCCTACTTACCAAGGCTGATTCAGGACTGTGAAACCAAAAATCTAGCCTAACAGTGACAAAGACCAACTCTAAGCCCCTAAAATAGCCCCATTCAAGACTAATCACATGGTTGGCAAGTTGACTACACTGGGCCCTTCCCACTCTAGAAGAAAGAATATTTTACTTTGATAGAGAAATATTTGAGTTGGATTTGCCTTTCCTCCGAGGGAGTGTTTGTTCCTCTGGCACAGGACTTCACATACCACATCACACCAAAGGACCCAGGCACCCAGTTTACAGCAAAGGAGGTAACCATGGGATTCACTGGTCATATCATAAACCACACCAAACAGAGGTAGGCAGACTAACAGAGCACTGGAACAGCCTGATGAAGGCACAGCTGAAGCACCAGTTCAGAGGGTGTACTCTATCAAGATAATGCACTGGTCGGGCGTGGTGGCTCATACCCGAGCTCAGGAGTTTGAGACCAGCCTTGGCAACATAGTGAAACCCTGTCTCTACTAAAATACAAAAAATTAGCTGGATGTGGTGGCGGATGCCTGTAGTCCCATCTACTTGGGAGGCTGAGGTAGGAGAGTTGCTTCAGCCCGGGAGGTGGAAGTTGCAGTGAGCCAAGATCACACCACTGTACTCCAGCCTGGGCAACTGAGCAAGACTCCGTCTCCAAAGGCAAAAAAGAAAAAAAAAAAGAAGCACTATCCTCCAAGATGCAGTATATATTCTGAATTAAAAGGCTTTATATGATGCTTTGACTCCAATACGAAAAACACATGAGTCTGGCAACAAGGGGTAAAAGCAGAAAGTAGGTTCACTTATCATGATTCCCAATTTGTGCTTGGGATCCCTGTGACTCTAGGTTCTTCGGGAATAGTCTTGGTCCCCAAAGAATGAATACTTTTGCCTACGAACATAGTATAAAAGTATCATTAAACTATAACTACAAGTACCGCCTGGTCATATTGTCTCCTTATACCTAGGGAATAAGAAGAGGAGTGATCATCTTTGGCTGGGGCAATCAACCATAATGATCAGGATGAGGCAGGGCTGCCCACACACAATGGGGGCCGAGAGCAGTATGTCTGGCACACAGATGATCCTCTTGGGGATCTCTTGACACTCCCTCAACCAATTCTGAAAATGTATGGACAAGTGTTACAACCCTGGCCTAAAAAGGGTATTGTAACCAGTTAAAATACCAAGAACATCAGAGGTACTAGCTGAAGGTAAGGCAGAGTTACAATCGACAGTAGAGGTGAGAGATAGTGAATATCAGTTGCAACTCTGAGACCAGCTATAGTAGTGGGGGCCACAGTTCATCTCACTAGCCTTCTTCTTCGAATTTTCCTCCAGGATAAGACTCAACCAGAATGTCAGAAGAGCTACTCCCCAAATATATATGAAGAAGTGAAGTCTAGTAGTGGAACAAGGGTGGTCTGTGGTGAACACAACTATGTGCCATCCAGCTCGCCCTTCAAGAAGGGACTTGCCCTAACTGCTAACAGTGCTGCCAACAAAAAGGCTTCATGGGCAGTATTTTCAGGGACTTCATCAGATGCAAAGAGCCACTTCACCCAATGTCATGCCTTTCCCAATGTGATCCATAGCCAATGACTGATTAAGATGGGAGTATAAGGGCAGGACAACTCTGACAGGTCATTTTAGTTTCAGACCTCCCCACAGGAGCCATCAACACTGCCACTGGACCAAAACTGTAACTCTGTTTCTCCACATGCCCAATCTTGTTTCCTTGCTCTGCCCCCTCATAAATGTTTATCCAAGGTTACTTCCTAATAAATATTCTGCATGCTAAACTGTCTCAAAGTCGGCCTCCCAAAAGACCCAACCTGCAATACCTTAGTAGTCCAGTCAAGAGACGGCAGTGACTCAGATGAAAGTGGCAGTGGATGAGGTGGTGAGAAATAGGTTCATGACGTTTTAAGGCATGCATACATATAAGTTGCTGATAGACTGAATATGTGGAAAAAGAAAAAAAAGGAATAAAAGATTACTCATAGAGGTAGAGGTTTGCAGCCAGGACGACTCTGTGAATGGTGGTGCTAATTACTGAGATGGGAAGATCAGGGAAAGAGATGGATGAGGGAGCAGTGAAACAAGAGTTTTGTTCCGCATATGTTATATTGTAGACGCCTATTAGATAAATAAGACAAATATAGAGCACATAGATGGAAAAACAAGTTAGTACTACACGGAAGAAGCTGGAGCTTCACAAAATTTGAATCATCAACACATAGATGGTTACCGAAGGACTGGGTGAGATCATCTAGGAGGAAGAAAGGCATGCCAACATTTGGAGATAAGAGGAAGAAAACAATCCAACAAAAGAAAACAGGAGGTACCAGTGCAGGCAGAAGAAAATTAGAGGTCAGTGTACTGGAAGCAAAGTACACGTTTTATCCTCAGAGACAAATTATCACTAGGTAGTTTAAGAGAAGTCAGCGATTGATCCCCAAGGGATGGAAGTTCCAAAAAAGCAAAAAATAAAAATAAATAAATAAATAAAAATAAAGAATTCTGCTTATATAAGCAAATAAATCCTAATGCCTTGCTTTCTAATACTTTACCTTGCTGCAAAGGCACTTACAGTGAGAAAAAGATAGCCAAATTAACAAATCCTAAGACCTCCAAATGACCAAGTCCTCCCAAGAGACTTCTCAAACAATTCCCTATAATACAAATACCTGTAAAAAAATTTGTAACTCCTTTAGAATTTTATAAGCCTGACAAAGGTTTAGCTTCACTTCCTGTTTGCTACAGTAATCAAAAGCAAAAATCACCAAGCCAAAACAAAAATCTAGAACTATGCACTAAGATACTATCATATGAAACTTAGCTTTACATAATTGGTTGTTATATTGCTCCGTTAAACTGATTTTAAATGCTTTACAAATGTTACCAATTGTAATATTAAAATATGGTGTTTGTCATTGTGGAAGACAGTGTGGCGATTCCTAAAGGATTAGAACCAGAATTACCATTTGACCCAGCAATCCCATTACTGGGTATATACCCAAAGTATAACAAATCATTCTACTATAAAGACCATGCACATGTATGTTTACTGCAACACTATTCACAATAGCAAAGATTTGGAACCAACCCAAATGGCCATCAATGATAGACTGGATAAAGAAAATGTGGCATATATACATAATACTATGCAGCCATGAAAAAGGATGAGTTCATGTCCTCTGCAGGGACATGGATGAAACTGGAAACCATCATTCTCAGCAAACTCACACAGAACAGAAAACCAAAGACTGCATGTTCTCACTCATAAGTGGAAGCTGAAAAATGAGAATACATGGACACAGGGAGGGGAACATCACACACCAGAGCCTGTCAGAGGGTGGGGGACCAGGGGAGTGATAGCATTAGGAGAAATACCTAATGTAGATGAGGGGTTGATGGGTGCAGCAAATCACCATGGCACATATATACCTATGTAACAAATCTGTAAGTTCTGCACATGTATCCCAGAACTTAATGGTGTTTGTGGTCATTTCTACTGAAAACTCCCTTGGATGTCAATCCCTTGGACAGGAACATAAATCCCTAATTTAAATAATGTTGCTTCCTTGACAAAAATTCAAATGTTTGTATTTTCTTATATCTCCATTCCCAAAAGTAGATCCAATACAATGTGTTGGAACCACCCACAGACTCAAAGAAACTAGGATATTTACCCCAGCCTAGGTAAAAAAAAAAAAAAAAAAAAAAAAAAAAAAGTAAGTCTCAGATCATTTCAGAGAGATATTTCTGTATCTTGTTAAACCAACTAACCCATCGGTTCAAAAGTACTGCCTATCATGTATTTTCCTTAAATTTATTATGGATACCACTATCTAACAGATCATTAAAACACTACCTCCTTTTAGTGAGAAACTTCCCTATATAATTCCTATTACACTATCGAATTCATACACTTTTTTTTTTTTTTTTTTTTTTTTTTTTTTTTTTAAAGATATAGTCTCACTCTGTCTCCCAGTCTGCAATGCAGTGGTATAATCTCGGCTCACTACAAACTCTGCCTCCTGGGTTCAAGCAAGTCTCATATCTCAGCCTCCTGAGTAGCTGGTATTACAAATGTGCGCCATCACGCCCGGGTAATTTTTGTATTTTTAGTAGAGATTGGGTTTTGCCATGTTGGCCAGGCTGGTCTCTAACTGCTGGCCTCAAGTGATCTGCTCGACTCAGTGCTTGGATTACAGATGTGAGCCACCACACGCAGCCAAGTTCACACTCTTATATCTACCCTTTAGGGTTCTTATCTTGTACCACCTACCCAAATTTCTCTGTACCTCAAAACAAATAGCCACACTTCCATCAGACTATGCCAGTCTTCTTTTTAAGCCCATGTTACTCCTGTTTCCTAATCTGTGGCCAGGTAACTCACCCTACTAAGTATGCCCTTTCTCCTCCAAAACTTCAAAGACTGCTACACCATTACTTAAAGCCTGGCTCCATTCCCTTTTCTTCTTTGAAGGGTTCCTTCCCTACATGGTTTCCATTAATTTCTCCACTCTTAAACCCCTATGAAGCTTAAAAATTCAAATCCCAACACAGAATATTACTAACTGTCATTTTATCATTTATTGATTTAGAATCATTTTCATAAGTTTCACTCTTTTCTCCATACTTAAATTGAAAGCAAGGGGAGGCTGTGTCATACATTTCTCTTGCTTTCCAGCTGTAGTCAACAGAACAATGCTGAGCATACCAAAACACTAGCTAGTTGGGGCCATGGCTGAAATCCCTGCAGAGGGTCTTGAAAGTCATGCTCTTGATCCATATATCCAAAACCAAAAGGGCAGGACCACTACCCCACAACCCAGAAATAAAGAACAGGCATTACATGGTACTATCAATCCAAGATTCTAACAGAAACCAAATATGAGCCTAATACAATTCTGGCACTACAAAGAACTAAAGAATTTTACAATATTTGGCCTCTACTTTCTAACCCCATTTTCTTTGATTTTTCAGTGAGATTCTTTACGTGTTTTCTGTATATTAATAACTTACATTTATTGACTACTGATTTTTTTTAAAAACCACAAAATATTTTGTCTCCAGCTAACAAAATGGATTTCAAAAGTAGTATGAAAAGGCAGAAAAATAAAGCATTTTAAGACACAAATATAACTAAGGCAAACTTTGAAAAAGTATTTTGAAAACTACTTGCACAAACACTACAAAATAAATTTTACTTTTTAAAATTAGTCAATTTTAACATTCAATCTTGAAGCCCTTTAAACTACGAAATTGGTCAATTAATCATGTCATCAAAATTGTTTTGAAGACTACCTGAATGATGGTAATTTAGAATCTTACAAAATATTTTAGATTCTCTTAAGAAAATATTTTTCCAGGATAGAATATTTCTCATTTCTAACCGTAAAGTAATATATATCATGTGTATGTCCAAAAGGGAGAGGTAACAAAATGTTACAATTCCTGTTATACTAGGCTCAGCAGAATCATATAATCAGATTTAAAATTTGTAATGCAAGAATGTTCTTTAAATATCATCACAGCCCAGCTCTTTCATCTCATTTTTACATATGAGGAAACTGAGGAAATGAAATTTAAGTCTTATCAAGGTACTAAACCAGTATTCTAACCCAGATATTTTTCCCACTCTATTACAGAGACTTTAATATAGACTGTGAAATTACTTTAAGTATTTAATAAAATCTGCCATTAGCATTTCAAATCAAATTAACTGTATTTACAAATATACACATTAAATATTCTTACAGGCATTTAATAAACACCTTGGAAATAAAATTAAACAAGTAAGGAATCATTGCTTCTTTCATTTATTATACCCTGAATAAGCAAAGATATATAAATAACTATATTTTCTTATTTTCATATTTCAGCTTCAAGGAAATAGCATCAGAAAAGTTTGCTAAGTTTTAAAAATACATATATACATAAAATATTAACCACCAAACTTTTAAATTATTTATCACTCAACTAGAACTTTCATTTAATTTGTAGGTTATATGTTTATTTGCCGGGTGTTATGTGCAGTTGCAATCCACTTTTAAGAGAACAAGGCAATCACTCTTTCAAATCTCTCTCACACATGTTGGGCACACACACACCTCGACGATTTAATTTCCTGGGAACACCAGGGATTCAGTATTTTAAATTAATTATACACATGTGCAGTCTATAATACTGTCCTCAATTTAATGACTTGCTTATTCCAGAAGTTCACTTTCAAGTTGGTTTGACTGGAGAACTCCAAAGCATAAAACACTTAAATGGAACTCTATTACTCTTAAGCATCAACCTCTACCTCTATCACTCTCTCCACTAACACCAATAGAAGGTAAGAAATTGATCAGCCTCTGTTTCAGTTATCTATTGCTGCCTAACAACCACTCAAATAGTTAGTGGCCTAAAATAACAATAATCATACTGTTCACAAATCTGATTTGAGGAGGGCTCAACAGGGAAATCTGGTCTCTGCTCCACATGAAATAAGCTGGGGCTGCTCAACTTGGCTAGAAGATACTCTTTCAAGATGGCAAGCTGGTGTTTACCGTTAGCTGGGAGTTCAGCGAGAGCCAAGGGTGAAGGGCCTTGGTTCTTTAAAAGGGCTGCATGGGCTTTCTCTTGGTATGGTTGCTAGAGTCCAAGAGGTTAGGTCATCAAAGGTAATACATCTGGCCCTCTATGGGGCCTAACCTTGCAAATCACTACGTAGCAACACTTCTATAGTCATAGGCCTGTACAGATTCAAGAAGTGAGCAGAGACCCTACTTCCCTATGGGAGGGGCATAAACATCACAATGTGGGATGGCAGATCTTGTGACCATCCTGAAAAATATAACCTTCCATAGCCCCTTTTTGTAATCCTCTCCTACTATAATCTCCTACTTCTTGGATCATTTACTCTAAGTCAGCTGAGACCGACAAGGCTGAAGGCTTTCTCTCCCTGATAGATCTTTAATCTAGTTTTCATCTCAATCCACTTAAATTGAAAGTGGCCGACACCTAATTTTTAAAAATGGATACTACTCTTTTGATAGTATGCTAAGCAATTTAAATTTCTCAATTCAATTTAGTCATCAAAAAAACCTTCTGAAGTAGATACTACTATTTCCCCCATTATACAGATGAGAAAATTGAGGTACAAAGAGGTTGGGTAACTTGCCAAGATCACACAACTAGTAAGGGGCAGAGCTGAGAGATGTCATCCACCTCCTGACTAAATTACCACCCATATAAAGTGATACTTCCTAAACTGCTATCTCTAACTGTGATCTCTTTCTGAGTTACTAATTCATATTTCCATTTGCCTAGTGGACTTCTTTACCACGATGTCTTGCTAAAAACTCAAAGTATAAAACAAAATATATATATACATATATAAAATAATATATATATATTTAATGAATATATTATTTCTTTCCCCTGCAAAGGTCCTTCTAATTTTCTCTGTCACAGTTAATGAATCGCCAACCACCTACTTTTCAAAGTTACAAATTTGGAATTTTAACTCCTCAGTAATTGAATTATTTTAATTCTTCCTCCAAAATGTCTTTTCAAATTTCTTCTCTGTTGCCATTGAATTAGGTTAGAATTTCATCTGGCAAGATTAATCAGTCAACAGATAATTCTGGAACACTTACCAAATGACAACAATTATGTTAGGCTGCCCATGATCCCAATTTTCCCAGCTAACAATTTCTTCCCCCATCGAAGGCCATTCTTCACACTAACATTAAAATTGTCTGTCGAACGAGAGCCTGTTCGGCGATATGAAACTGCTCACCCACAATCTGCTGAGCTCGCATGTGCAGGGGGCGGGCTCCCGTGGCTTCCCCCTGCGCCTCCAAGCCACTGAGGTCCGTACCTGCCCTGTGAAGTTCAACCCCAACTTCGTGGCGCCTATGATACCTAAGGTGGAGTGGGCGGCGTTCCTGGAAGCGGCCGATAATTTGCGCCTGATCCAGGTGCCTAAAGGCCCGGTTGAGGGATATGAGGAGAATAAAGTTTCTGAGGACCATGCACCATCTGCTGCTGGAGGTGGAAGTGATAGAGGGCACCCTGCAGTGCCCGAAGTCTGGACGTATGTTCCCCATCAGCCGCGGGATCCCCAACATGCTGCTGAGTGAAGAGGAAACTGAGAGTTGATTGTGCCAGGCGCCAGTTTTTCTTGTTATGACTAATGTTTTTGTTGATGTATACCCTGTTTCCAAATTCTGCCGTGTGTATCCCCAACCCTTGACCCAATGACACCAAACACACAGTGTTCTTGAGCTTGACATTATATATTTTTTCTCATTAAAGGTTCAAAACCAAAAAAAAAATAAAAATAAAAAAAATAAA
Source organism: Macaca thibetana thibetana (assembly GCF_024542745.1). Taxonomy (NCBI): domain Eukaryota; kingdom Metazoa; phylum Chordata; class Mammalia; order Primates; family Cercopithecidae; genus Macaca; species Macaca thibetana. Next base: position 50,473,734 of record NC_065584.1, on the reverse strand, counting down.
ATTGTCTGTCTTCCTGACCCTTACCCAAAAAAAGTAAGATCAGCCCTCTTGCATGATCTATAAAAAGCCTTCTTAAAAATTCCCCCGGGCTGGGCCCAGTGGCTCATGCCTGTAATCCCAGCACCTTGGGAGGCCTGAGGTGGGAGGATCACTTGTGTCCTGGAGTTCGAGACTAGCCTGGGCAATATAGTGAGACCCCATCCCTACAAAAAATAAAAAATTAGCCAAGCATGGTGGCACATGCCTGTAGTCCCAGCTACTTGGGAGGCTGAGGTGGGAGGATTGCCTGAGCCTAGGAGGTAGACATTGCAGTGAGCTGTGATTACACTACTGCACTCCAGCCTGGGTGACAGAGCAAAACCCTGTCTCAAGAAACAAAATAACTGGCCAGGCACGGTGGCTCATGCTTGTAATCCCCCAGCACTTTGGGAGGCCAAGGCGGGTTGATCATGAGGTCAGGAGTTCGAGACCAGCCTGGCCAACACAGTGAGAGCCCATCTCTACTAAAAATAAAAAAATTAGCCAGGCATGGTGGCAGGCACCTATAATCCCAGCTACCCAGGAGGCTGAGGCAGGAGAATCGCTTGAAACCAGAGGCGGAGGTTACAGTCAGCCGAGATCATGTGACTGCACTCCAGCCTGGGCAACAGAGCTAGACTCCTTCTCAAAAAAAAAAAAAAACAAAAAAATGAAAAACTGCCCTCGAACTCCCATGGTCTCAATGCCTTGCCACCACTCCCTGTTCTTAAAATATGCACATACACATCCTAACTCTTCTCAGTTGCCTCACCTTACAACAAACTGGAGTCATCTTGTGTCTCTGCCTTGGAATGCCCTTCTCCTGTTTGAAAAATCTCTACTCATCCATCAATATCCAATTTCTATATGCCATTACTAAATGAAACCTTTCCTAATAATCCCTGGAAAAGATTCTAAACTCCCACTGCACTGTATTAATGTATTAACATGTCTGTCTCCCTCAATCAGATGCTTAACTCAACATCTTTTAACTCTAGTACCTGGAATAATGTCTGGCCTACACATTCATTCAATGTTTGCAGAATGAATACATTTTATCATATACATGATTGGCTACATTGGCTACAATTGGTAGCCAATGTCTATAAACACTTAACAACTAATATGGTTAAAATAAATAGCATTTCAGCACCTTGACAGTTAACGGGGTGCTCCTTACTTGTATATCTCATGCTCATTAGTATACACCTGGCTAGCTAATTGAACAAGAGACATCATTTTCAACAAGTCCATTTTTAAACAGCTTTTGTAATTTAGTTTGAAAAATTAAGAGACAAATAAATGTGGGAAAATGTGTTCTTCAATATTCATACTCTAATTTGGAAGTCAAACAGCCATTGCTATCACAGCCAAATTACCTGGCCTCAAGCACTATTATCAAGGAACCTACATTTACAGAAAGAAAAAAAAAATGAATTTTTAATCCTGGCATTTAAGACCTCCAAAATTAAACCCCAATTTACCTTACATGCCACTCCTCCTCTTTATGTGTGCTATACTCCAGCCAAAATGAATGTTCCCCTTATCTCCAGGGCCTACAACCCTCCCTTTATGTCTTAGCTTTCATTGTCTGCTTTACTGAAAAGTCCCTCCACCCAGTTCCACAAACTCAAATCTAATTTTTCCTCTGTAGATAATTCAAATGATAATAATCCCTCTGTAGATAATTCTAATCCTTTCTTTCTTCTAGAGGTAATCTTCCCATCCTCTTGACACCTATGGCACTTGATCTAGACTTCTTTGAAACCATTTATAACCTTATTTTTAAGAGTATAGTATCATATATCTACCTTCTCTCCCTCTATTTGCTAAGGACAGGTTCTATACTTAACATTTTCCAAAATATGTACCTTGTAATTCACAAAATTAAGTTAACAAGCAGTAGAAAATAAAAATCTCTTAAAAAAAAGAAAAGAGTCTCATGGTGAAAAAAGTTTGGGAAATGGACTTCTCATCATCTTTAACATATTAAGGTATACTGCAAATCTCCAACAAAACAGACTATGCTCATTTCCATAAGTTATTTGGCCACTGAACCCTGTTAGTTTTTTTGCAACACATCTTGTAGGATTAACATTTCTTTGGCATGCCCTTTGAGGCATGCAGATAAAGTTCAAGAACTTTACCTTGAACTTAATAGGTACTCAACAAATATTTGTAGAATGAATGAATAATTAACCCTAGTTACTAACCAAGAACTCTCCCATAATGGTAGTCTAACCAGAGAAAAGGGAAGATTCTTGAAGAATTATGGGGAAAAAATAAGCAAATGAGAAAAGAATATCCTCAGTAGTACAATAAAAGGAGAAAGGAATATTTGCAACAACATAAAAAGAACTTCTGGCGGGGCACAGTGGCTCACACCTGTAATCCCAGCACCTCGGGGGGCCAAGGTGGGCAGATTGCTTAAGCCCAGGAGATCAAGACCAGCCTGGGCAACATGGTGAAACCTTGTTTCTCCAAAACAATTTTAAAAACTAGCTGGGTGTGGTGGCAGGCACCTGTAGTCCCAGCTACTCTGGAGGCTAAGGTGGGAGGATGGATTGTGCCTGGAGGGTAGAGGCTGCAGTGAGCAGTGATCACCCCACTGCACTCCAGCCTGCGCAATAGAGCAAGACCGTGTCTCAAAAACAAAGAAAAGAAAATTTAAAAAGGAATTTCTGAGCCCAGCCACTTTGCATATGTAGAAGATACAATTTATCTACACCACGTAACAATCCTTATTCAGAATGTCTATCCCGAGAAGATTTAATAACACTGTACATGGATCTTTTCAGAAAGATCTGTCAACAAAAGTTGAAACTAAGAAGGTATTCTGAGAAACTTTCAGGATATACACTATTACAATAGCCAAATCATCTATTACTAAATCATTTCGGTCAACTGAGGAAATATATTACAGTCTGATTTTGTTATATGAAGTTGTTTTCATTAAGTGTCATGGGACCAATAAGATTTTAAAAGAAGTATAGTTAACACAATTAAATTTCATGGATTCAAAAGCTTAATTTTGTTTTCATTTAACTTCTCTTAACATGAAAAGTGAAAGTACAATTCTATTTAATAGTGCATGAAAATTAGGATGAATAAAAACCAAACATCCTTGACTACATCCTGCCTTCTGTTTTCCACAGTTCTCCAGCTGGGACTAAGAAAGGGAAGCAGGGGGAAAAGATACTTCCTTTGACTTGTACTAAAATCTAGATGCTATGGCAGTAGCTACAGGAAACTGAGCAGTGACAAGATTTGTTTTTCCTCCTCCCTCCAACGCCAAGAGATCAACTTTTCACTTGGGGATGAAAACTTACTCAAGAGTAGAGTCCACTGTAGGGCTGGATTCATAGCAGTACCGGAAAAAATAAATGCACTTCTTAATTATAACTACTAAAATTTAATTATAACTATTATGCTTTTAATTTTGACGAAGCAACAATCTACATACAGTCAAGAAAAAAAGTCACATAAGTTTTACGATCTATATATATGTTTAAATTTGTTCTAAAAACCCTCTGGCCTAAGAGTAGTGTAAGGGCTACTGTCTCTATTATCACTGAATCTTACTGGCTACCATATAACTAGAGTCACTAAATTACATTAAATCCTAATCTGGTTTAACTACTCAACCTAATGGCCGGACCCCAAAAAGCAAAATATATATTTCCCCACCTCCTCCCCTTCCCCGCCAGGGAGAGGGAGAAAAAAAATCAAACATATTTCCAAATAAGTTACCGAAATCATGCGGTCAAATATTTAAATTAAAATATACATAAGATGGTCCAAGGTACAACTGGAACTGGATTAACTCAAAGGATAATGTCTTATGAACTGTATGACAACATATATAATAGTTTTCTGTTAAGACCTGGCTTGTCAGCAAATACATTAATTGAAGATCTCATACAACTTCATCGTGTTCTCCCTCTGTAAGATGTGAAAAATAAAACAAGGAACCACGGCACTACTTAGTACCCAGGGACACAGTAAAAGTTCCTAGCAGGAAAAGTGTCTCCCCGATCTTGTGTCAATAAACAGATGGCACAATTTTGGAATTACAGAAATTAATGTAGCTTATCTCCCAACACTTAACTGAGAAAATACAGTATCTCTGAAGTCTTTCTTGTAATTACGATCCTTCATTCACAAATTACTGTCTTATTACAAGTTATTATAACAATAACATATATTATTCCTCTCAAAAAAAGCACTATCGATCCGAAAGCTGACTGATACGCAAAATATAGTAACAATAACAAATGTAAAGTTCCATTTATCAAAACTGTGGCATTCAAATTGTAAGCCACAAAAACTGCTGAATCTTAGGCAGAAAAAGGATACCATTTTCACTTATGGAGAAGTTCCCTATTGTGGATTACAGTCTTCTCAATTATTACACTTTTGTTATTCAATGTGAAACACAAGCACACACACAAAAAAGGGGTCTTTTCCTTTTTCTCATGTGTTTTCATTTATTTCACACGAGATGCTTTATAAGTTTCATTGTTTTGTAGTCCAATTAGTTTTCCTATTCTATTATCTCAAACTTTTATCACAGCTTCTTACACCAGACTTCACGAAATTAAATTTTAAGGTTTAGATACTGAAAACGCTCGAGGAAAGATAGTATTCTCACTATTACGTATTAAGGATTCTCTAGCTTGCAGTTTGGTGATTTTATAATACACGTAAATGAATATAATACACTTAAGTTGCATTATATATATGAAACGAAGTGTTCGTTTTATAGTGTTCATTTCGGTTTTATTTTATAATACACGTAAATGCTTTCAGTGTATTATTATGTATTATATGAAATAAAGTGTTCACTTGAATTTTGCCTCCCTTCAGTCGAAAGAGATAAGTAGGCCTTTAGTGTACAAAAAAAAAAAAAAAAAATTGTCCCAGCCTTTTCAAATGTAAGGTTAAACTGGCAGGCCTATGAATGCCACCTGCAGCCTTACTAATGGAATAATTATTCAAAACGAGAAGCCCCCAAGAGTCCCCATCTTAAGTGGCTTCCTGCTATTATTCCCGCAAGAATCCCAGCGACAAGACTCGCCCAACCTGAGGCTCCTGGCTCTCTTTCCTCGTCCTGAGTCAGCCCTTCCCACTACTCATCCCGAGTAGACATCTTCCAACACCCGAACCTTCCAGACTCCCCCTCTTGCCCCCACAGAGAAAACCAACCCTCCTCCGTTCGGCCACCCGGCTTCCCCTCTCGGCCGACCGGTCGCCCAACCCACCTCGGCCCCAAGCACCCCTCCCCCATTTCACGCTCCGCCCGCGCTAACACGGAGCTGCCACCCCAACCCTTCAGTTTCGCGTCTCTCTCCCGAGGGCTCCTCCTGGGTAGCCAGCAAACGCCCGCTCCTCAGCCCGCCCACCTAGCTGCCTGCAAACCCGGAGCCTGCCACTCCCTGAAGAGCCGCCGGGGCCCACCTCGAAGAGCTCGGCCGTGGTAGCCATCCCGGCCGGCTGAGAGGCTCGCCCCGCACTGGATGCCGTCTCCGTTTCACATGCTGCGCCTCAGAGGCGCGGCGCACAGGTCTCCGCTCGGCTCGCCAACCCTGGCTCCGGGCCGCCGCGGGCTCCCCCACTCCCCACAGATCCCAGGCGGGGCGGGAGAGCTGCCATGAAGCGAAGCCGCAAACGCCTGTCAGCTGCCTCCCGGCGCCACCCGCGCTGCTCCCATTGTCACCGCCTCACACGCCGGAAGTGGAACTGCGCGCGTCCCGGAGGTTGTCGGGAGGGGCCCGTGAAGAAAACGAGCGGCTGGCGATCCGAAAAGAGGCTCGACGCTACGGTATATGAGGAACTTTGATCCTTGCGGGCCACCGTTCCGGAAGTGGAATTTAGAGGAAGAAAGTACCGGAGTTGCAGGGGATAGGTAAATTTCTCAACGTTATAGGTTGGGGTTCTTAGAACTTTTTGTGGTGTATGTTGAGCTAGAGCGACTCAGAAGTGTTAGTTACCTCACCTAAAAATAACCTCTCTGCTGAGCGCGACCGGTTTGTGGCGCAAGATGAGCCTTGAGGCTTCTGAGACAGCCGGTCTGCACTGTTCCTCGGTGGCGACCTTAATTATGAGATGAGTTAATGCTTCACTGACTTACCATGGCGCAGCGGGCAGTGTGGCTTATAAGTCACGAACCGGGAACTCCACTTTGTGGCACCGTGAGATTCTCCAGGTAAATGCAAATCTGAATCCTGATCGATGAAGTAGCATAGTTTTGTGGTGCTTCGTGGCCCAGGTTTGCCACGAATAGCTGCGTGACCTTGGACTAGCCAGTTAACAGACCTCTGTTTCGTCTGTTAAATAGAGATTTTAATAGTCTTACCTTACAGTGTTGTGAGAATTGAGTTGATGACTCGTACATATTAAGTATTACGGTGTATGTTTTCTATTAGTATTGGATTTTAAAATGACCTCCGTCTGCTTAGGATTAAAATGGAGATGACTAAGGGAAAGGTAGAAAATTTACTGAGCACTAAACATGTTTCAGATTTTCAACATGCATTGACAAAATCATTCAGGAACATTTTATTCTACTGAAAAATCCATGCTAAGTTACATCAGACTTTTTTGTTGTTGTTGTTGTTGTTATCGCTATTTTTTGGAAACGGAGTCTTGCTCTGTCCCCCAGACTGGAGTGCGGTGGTGCGATCTCGGCTCACTGCAAGCTCCGCCTCCCGGGTTCACGCCTTTCTCTTGCCTCAGCCTCCCGAGTAGCTGGGACTACAGGCGCCCGCCACCACGACCAGTTAATTTTTTGTATTTTTAGTAGAGATAGGTTTCGCCGTGTTAGCCAGGATGGTCTCGATTTCCTGACCTCGTGATCCACCCGTCTCGGCCTCCCAAAGTGCTGGGATTACAGGCGTGAGCCACCGTGCCCTACCCAGACTTTTATTTTTATCTTGTAAATTTGTGTCATTGGTAGAAATCATCTGTTTACAGTTCCTAATTGTTGAAGAAAATAGAAACACAAAAAAAATTAATTCACTTTTTCGTATATTGTGTTAAGTTGATCTGGTCCCACTTTTAGAATTTGCCCTGTGTAATCAAACTAGCTCTGTTAAGAGAATTATACAATAACTCATTGTAAAATGTTGGTGGCAATCGACTGGGTCTGTTCACCTTCTGTTCTCTGGCCGTTGATAATTCTTTTTTGTCCCAATTCGTTCTTCCCTGAAGAAAGTTTATAGTGAAGTAGCACCATAGTAGAATTGAGATCGAGGCAGAAAAAAAATGATTGTAATTTTAAATGAAAATTGGTTGGCAATGAGGATATGAAAAATTCCTTCTTTGCAACCTAAACAGTTTTTGTTCCGGAGGGCATCAGAGTTGGAGTTTACCATATCCCCGCAGGATTTCTGGCTGACACTAACCCCAACATTTGTTGTTGGATCTCAAATACAGGAGATTGTATATATTCTTTAGTACATACTTTACCAGGCGCATCAGTCCATCCAAAGTATCTCTCATTTTACTTTGGTTACATATTCCCTTTGGTTACCTATTTCTAACTGCCGTTCCCCTCCCCTTGACAGGTAGCTCTTACATCTTCGATGTTACCCTTTTTCATTGTATGCATTTTTCAAATTACATAATTAAATGTGCTTTAGACTTCACTTCCTAATGTTACATTTGTCAGATTTCTCAGTACTATTTTAAAGAAACATCCATGATACTTTGTGTTCATCTAAGGCAGCATGCCCAATAGAATTCTTTATGATAATGGAAAGGAGAAATGTTCTTAATTTGTACTGGCTAATACTGTAGCCACTAGCCACAAGTACCTATTGAGCTTTTGAACTGCAGCTAGCATAACTGAGGAACTCAATTGTTACTTTTGGGTAATGTTAATTAATTTTTATTTAAGTTTAAATAGCCACATGTGGGTAGTTCTACTGTGTTGGACAGTGCAAATCTAGGCCATTGTTTTTTCTTGCTCTGTATTACTCCATGGTTCACATCCTACACATTTTACCTGTCCCCTTTCCCTAGTGACGACCTCTCCCAAATTTTGCCTCCAAAGAACACTGCCAAAGTATGCATCTTCAAATTGGTCCATTGGGCATGTCTATGCCGATTTTGACTAAAGACTGCCAAATAATCTGCACGTTCACCCACCTACGTACTCACTAGCAGCAAGAAGGGGTTCCCATATCTCCATTCTTTCCTAACATTTAATTTTTTCCAGTAAAGGACATCTTATTTTCGTTTGCATTTCTGTGTGTAATAATGATTGTTAGTCCTTTAAGTTTCCTTTACTGTGAATTGCCTGTACATGTCTTTTTTTTCTTTCAAAGTTGCTTGTTTTTTCCTCTGAATTTGTAGGAGTTTGTTTTGTATTCTTGATGTTAGTTCTATGTCATTTTTAGAAAGTACTGATATTTTCTTTAATTTTACCATCGTCAATTAACTTTATGTTTCCCTTGGTTAAACAGAAATCACTAATTTTGATGCAATCGAAGTAGTCGCTTTTGGGAATTTGTTGAAGTTGTTTCTTACCCATATTTCCCAAAAATATCTTCCTACAGTACCTTCTCTTAACTTTATAATTTCACCTGTTACATTTAGGTCTATAACCCATATGTAGTCCATCTTTGGATATGGTGTTAAGTAGGAATCCCATTTTGTTTTTCTCTGTACTGTGGATCAGTTTTTCTGACACCACCTTTTAAGCAGTATGTCATGTCTTCATTAATTTGTGAGGCTATTGGTAATGTTAGTTATGTCTTCTCATATAAATGTTGGTTTGTCTCAGTTCTAGTGCTTTGTCTTTCTTGTGCCAATACCATATCTGTTGCTTTTGTAGCTTATCTTAATATCTCATAGAGGTAAACTTTTTACTTAAAAAGAGTAAACTTTTTATCTTAATATCTCATAGAGGTAAACTTTTATTTTTACTTAAAAAAATAAGTTTCTTAAATCCTAGTTTTCAGAATGACTTTTAACTGTGCTCAGGATATTATTTCAGAATAAAAAGTCAGATATGTTTGGATGGGCTTTTCAATACATTTATGGAGGTAGCAAGTTGGGTTCAAATAATTTAATTCTGTATCATTGAATGACTTAGTTAAATTTTATTGTATTTTCAGTTTTCTAACCTCTTGGGGCAGGTGTTAGAGCTACACAGATATGCACTGACATAAGTGTCAATAAGTGGCCAATATTTAAGATTTAAGAAGGCAAATGATATTTTCTCTATCTAAGTACTTATTTACCATGACAAAACTTGGTTAAGATTCTGGTTTAAAGGTTTCCTTTCCAGATAATAATAGCATCCAGTTACATCTGGCTTAGGCCGGTATCATACCCCATAGTTGTAGACCCATTTAAGCTTTGAATCCTGTTTTAGAAAAAGCATATAATAAATTAGAAATGATAGGTTGAGTCATCCAACAAAATATTCATTGAACACATACTGAGACATTGTATAAGGGTCCCAGATTAACTTATCTTCACAGTCAGTTGTGAAATTTTTATACTTAAGAACTTTATCCTCTAGAAAATTAGATAATAAGAGATTGGACTACAGTTTAGTACAGAGATCTCTACTATTCATATACAGAGATTTAGATTAATAAATGGCATTAACCTGCTATGCCATGTCATTACTGGTGTGCTACCTGATTCTTCCCCTTTCTCACTCAAGAAAATGCATCAGAATGTAAGTGAGATTTACCTACACATGGGTAACTGCTTTTGGGTTTTTTGGTTGGCTGGTGGTTTTTTTTGTTTGTTTGTTTTGTGTGTGTGTGTGTGTGTGTTTTTGAGATGGAGTCTCACTCTGTTGCCCAGGCTGGAGTGCAGTGGCAAGATCTCAGCTCAGCTCACTGCAACCTCCACCTCCCGGGTTCAAGATTCTCCTGCCTCAGCCTCCCGAGTAGCTGGGATCACAGGCATGCACCACCACACCCAGCTAATTTGTGTATTTTTAGTAAAGACAGGGTTTCACCATGTTAGCCAGGCTGGTCTCAAACTCCTGCAAACTCCTGCCCTCAAGTGATCTGCCCACCTCAGCCTCCGGAAGTGCTGGGTGAGCCATTGCACCCAGCCTACATATAGATAACTTTGAATACATTCTATTTTATATATATATATATATATATATATTTTTTTTTTTTTTTTTTTTTGAGATGGAGTCTGGCTCTGTCGCCCAGGCTGGAGTGCAGTGGCCGGATCTCAGCTCACTGCAAGCTCCGCCTCCCGGGTTCACACAGTTCTCCTGCCTCAGCCTCCCGAGTAGCTGGGACTACAGGCGCCCGCCACATCACCCGGCTAGTTTTTTTTGTATTTTTTAGTAGAGATGGGGTTTCACCGTGTTAGCCAGGATGGTCTTGATTTCCTGACCTCGTGATCCGCCCATCTCAGCCTCCCAAAGTGCTGGGATTACAGGCTTGAGCCAACGCGCCCGGCCTTTTATTTTTTTTAAATATTAATAAACATCAATTTTTTTTAGCAAAAACTGTTTTAGCCAGGTATGTTTTTGACTCTGGTAAAAACTGCTGATTTGTTGCCACCCCTTTATTTACAAACAAGAAGATAGGCTAAGGGAAGTTAAGTGATTTACTTAAAAGTTAACAGCTGATAAATGACGTTGTTCTGGACTTTGGAGTGGAGGTAGAAGGAATGAGGAAAAGTACATATTTTGGAACTGAGAAACTGTCATCTAACAGATTTCTGTAAATAAGCAAAAGCATCTTCTGTTTCCAACCAAAGAAAAGATAAATTAGTAACTGCTTACTGTTCAACTCAGCACATGCAAAAACATTCTGATTTTATTCTTTTTTATTACCTAAAAGTATCTTCCAGGGCCATAGAGATAAACCGTTATTACTAAAATGATCTTCCTTGTGTTTGTAGGGATTGGCAAGAAGACTCAGGGTACCTGTCATTCACTATAGGTTGAGTAGAATAGAACATTCCTTTTAAAATTATACCATCTCAACTAATGAATCCAAAATTGTGGAGGGTTAAATTGAACCACTTTGTTAGTCCTACTGTAGCTGCTAAGACAGAATCAGAAGAAAAAAAAAGTTCTTATAGATGCCTAAAATCGTTCAAGTATATACTCCTTGCTGACCAAGATGATATCTGAGTGGCTGAGAGACAAGGATTTTGAATTAGAATCATGTACTCTACCTAAACTAAATAAATAAATTGAATTAAGCATTTTCAATAACAGATTATATACCAAATATGAAAGTTACTCTAATAGTAACTTAATGGGCATTATAATTTTTTGGTTGTTGGCATTTGTGGTTGTGTGTATGTATTTGTTTCTCATGTATTTTATTATTATTACTGTTTGCCTTATATTTGGGAGTTTTTAAAAAATTCTTTCATCTTGGTTTTACTTGGAAGAATCACTTATAATGTTTCTGTTTCCATAATGCAGGCGGTATCCAACGGTTGAAAAACGAGCCAGAGTCTTCAATGGAGCAAGTTATGTGCCTATTCCCGAAGATGGTCCCTTTCTTAAAGCACTGCTCTTTGAACTTAGATTATTGGATGATGATAAAGACTTTGTTGAGAGTCGTGATAGCTGTTCACGCATCAATAAAACATCCATTTATGGACTCTTGATAGGAGGTGAAGAACTCTGGCCCGTTGTTGCTTTTCTGAAGAATGACATTATATATGCTTGTGTTCCACTAGTTGAACAAACTCTGTCCCCTCGTCCGCCATTAATTAGTGTTAGTGGAGTTTCACAAGGCTTTGAATTTCTTTTTGGGATACAGGATTTTCTTTATTCAGGTCAAAAAAATGACTCTGAGCTAAATACAAAATTGAGCCAGTTGCCTGACTTGCTTCTGCAGGCTTGTCCATTTGGCACTTTATTAGATGCCAACTTAAAGAATTCATTAGATAATACCAATTTTGCATCTGTGACTCAGCCACAAAAACAGCCAGCTTGGAAAACTGGAACGTACAAAGGAAAACCACAAGTTTCTATTTCTATCACTGAAAAGGTAAAATCCATGCAATATGATAAACAGGGTATAGCGGATACATGGCAAGTTGTTGGAACAGTGACTTGCAAGGTGAGATTTTTCTCTGGTATTTGCTTTATCATTTTATTTAACATATGGAGAAAGTTAAATTTGCTAGTTGTGGTTTAAATAACATTTTTTATTTTCATCTTAAGCAGCAGTTGTTAAATGGGAGAGTCATGTAAAATTTTATGTTGTCTTTTTAATTCCTTACCAATTATATTAGTTATCTGTGGCTGTGTAAAGAATTGTCTCATTGTCCCCAAAATAGACATTTATTATTTTCATAGTTTCTGTGGGGAAACTACACTGGGAACTTTCAGTGTAGAGTCACTCATGAAGTTGCAGTCAGGGTTTCAGTTGAGACTATAGGCATCTGAAGGTCTGACTGAGGCTAGAAGATCTACTTGCAAGATGACTCACTCACATGGCTAACAAGTTGGTGCTAGTTATTGGAGGAAAGCCTTAGTTCCTTTCCACATGGACTTCTCAACTGGCTGCTTAAGTGCCCTCACACTTGGTGACTGGCTTCCTTCAGACCAGATGATCTGAGAGAGAGAGAGGAGAGAGAGAGAGAGACAGCCAGGCAGAAGCGATTATTTTTATTACCTAGCCTGGGAGGTTACACTTCCACTACTTTCTGTTCAGTAGAAGCAAGTCATTAAGTGGTCCATATTCAAGGGGCATGGAATTAAGCTCCACCTATGAAAAGAGTAACGTCAAATAACTTCAGAACATACTTTAAAGTCACCACTCCTATTTTCTATTTTCTTTAGGGGGTGAAATTGACATCTCTGACATATCTAAAATTATATTGAAGGACTCTTATTTAAATAAGTCATTAGATTAATATTGGGTTCTCTGTAGAAATAGAAAATAGGAAGGAAAAGACAATGGAAATAACAATACAGTTAGTGGTGAGTCATGCCATGTTGAATAATGATTGAAAATAAAATCCTCCAGGTAAACTTTCTACAAGTTTATATTAATAGTATTCTCATTTCTTTATTTTTCTTTCTTTATTCCCTGCAGTTATGTATATTTTTTATATGTCAAATTTAATGTGTGGCTGTATATAAATCTGATAGATAAAACTAGAGTTCAAGAGCAGAGAATTAGAACAGTCCTGACAGAAATATTGGGTCTTTTTTTTTTTATCCCGTTTAACGTTAAAGTTACGTAAAAGTTTTTGTGCCTATTTTAAACTCATATCTATCGTGGTCAAAAATACACTCCAGTTACTCACTTTCTTAGAAATAACTGTTGTAAATGGCTCCAAAATTGAGGTGTTCATGGATTATGTCATTCTTAAGTTTTAAAGTAGTTGAATCTTTTTTCTCATAAGTTCAATGAAATGAAAATAGAAAAATAGGGCCCGGCGCAGTGGCTCATTCCTGTAACCCAGCACTTTGGGAGGCCAAGGCAGGCAAATCATTTGAGGTCAGGAGTTTGAGACCAGCCTGACCAACATGGCGAAACCCTTTCTCTATTAAAAATACAAAAATTAGTCAGGCGTGATGGAGCACGCCTGTAATCCCAGCTACTCAGGAGGCTGAGGCATGAGAATCACTTGAACCTGGGAGGCAGAGGCTGCAGTGAGCCAAGATTGTGCCACTGCACTCCAGCCTGGGTGACAGAGCTAGACTCTGTCTTAAAAAAAATAAAATAGAAAAATTCGCCAGTTCTGTTTTTTTTTCATTCTGTAGCAATAAATAGGGAATATGTTATTTTTGATATAATGCTAATTAATACCATGGCATTTAATGTGTCTGTTCATTGATAGGCTGACTGCAGTTTACTTGTAGGAGAATTTCAGATTGGTTCCTACTCTTAGTCCTGATACAGATTATCATGATGGGCAATTTTCTTATTTAAAAAATGTTCTTAAGGGAAAAAAAAGGGGTATACCTTAACCTGCATGCTAAATGTTTCTTTAAGGTTGTATGTACATAACATAACTGTTAGCCAGACATTCTTTAAGTACTTCCAAAACTTACTGTTTAAAGGAATTTTATTGTGAAGCCCATTGTAAATGGAAATAATCATCTTCATTTTATCCTACTCTGGTAGAAAACCAGAGCCAAAGGCCAGTGGTCCAAAGTTCTAGACCTCATTCTTCCACTAATTTTCTGTATGTCTTTAGAAAGTTACACAATTTTGTGAATCTTTTCTCATTTTTAAAATGAGATAAACTCTTAGGTGCCTTTTTTTTTCTTTAATAACTTTTACTGCTAAAGTTGGGTTTACATATGCCAGATTGGTTTAAAGGGTAGTACACCAATTCCTTCTAGAATGGATGTTCTCATCCTATAGTAAATAACTGATGATCTGGCATTTTAAGTGCCCAGATAGATTCATTGGCAGGTTCCATGATGGCTGATGTTTCTCTGACCCTTTACGAATGTTAAGAGATTAATTTACTAAGTATAAACTGAATATTATTAAATTATAATGGTATTTACTATTGATGTTTGCTTATTTTGTCTCCATAAATATCTATCAAAAACAAAACTACTTTTCATTTGTTCTTATTAGTTCACATATAGAAAATAGCAGATGGTTTAAAAGTTAAAACCCTAAGTTTTTTTTTTTAAGTTTTAAAGTAAGATTATATGGCATATTTATTTTTAATGTGACTGACATTGTTGTAATTGTCACTGACAGACCTTATAAAGGCACTGATTATATGTAGTACTCTTCATAATGCCTGCCTGCTAAGTACTTACATTGTATAGCAGATACATAATGAATTCCCACACATGTCAAATAGTAGATAAAACATTAAAAGTGAAACATTTCATATTAGAAATTGAAAACAAAAGTAGGTTTATAATTAGAAAAAGATAGCCAGTCAGCAAACATTTTTTATTACTGTTTTCTATGCATAGAAATGTGTCAGGCACTAGAGATACTAAGAAAAATGTAACGATTCTTGTTTCAAAGAATTTAAAACTTGAAAAGAGAAATGGACCAGATACCTGTAGATAGTGGACAGTTAATGCATGGTGCAATCTATGTATATGATAGTGCATTAGGAACTAAGTGTTATGCTTTCAGAGTTCACTAACTCTTAAAATATTGTGTAGTTCTGGTGAAACAGAAGATACTAATAATTCTTATGGGGCTCAGTTGGTCAGTTTGATCCAGGCTTTAATAGAGGTGAATTTCAAGAGAGAGGTACAAAGACCCTGGCTACCTATACAAACACAAGTAAAGTATGTCAGTCTGGTTGGGCCAGAAGAAGCCACTATAAGATTTATAGGAGTAAAGATGTTTAACATAGAAATTAGGGCTTATTCAAGAAGCACTGAGGAAATAAGTCTTTGATCCTCTAGCTATAGCCTTTCAGAAACAGTCACTGAGGAGATAGTCAAATCAAAAGTTCACAAAGAAGTCTGAGAAACTGCCATGTCTGTCTGTTAATGACCTCACAGAGGAAATTCAAGGAAAGGTCCGCAGAAGTATAGCATCTGGCCACTTTGGCCTTGAAGTAGGAGTTCAAGGACAGGTTTGAGAAGCTGACCTATCTGGCTTCAAGGAACTTTCAAGAAAAGTTACTTCCTTTTCTCTTTTCCCTTGTGAATCTCTCATGAGTACCTCTCATTGGCAAACTAACCCAGACTACATAGGGAAGAAGATCCTGGGCTTCTCTGCATAGCAAAGGTAGGCTGTAGAGGTGATAGAGAGTGTAAGACTTCACAGAGAGCATCAAATGAGCTAAGACATGAAGAATGAAAGCATTTACAGGGAGAAAACATTGCAGCTGGAAGGAATAGCACATGCAATAGCACATGCAAAGGTGCATTTGGAGGTATAAGACAGTATGGTTTATTTAGGAAAATGCAAGAATCCAATATGACTACATGTAAGTTGCAGGGTAGAAAATTATTAAGGAGGTAGATTAAAAAACAACCCCATTAAAAAGTGGGCAAAAGGCATGTACAGACACTTGCCAAAGGAAGACCTACATGCATCCAACAAACATGAAAAAAAGCTCAACATCACTGATCATTTGAGAAATGCAAATCAAAACCACAATGAGATACCATCCAACACCAGTCAGAATGGCTATTATTAAAAAGTTAAAAAACAACAGGTGCTCACAAGATTGCAGAGAAAAAGGAACACTTTTACGGTGTTGGTAAGAGTGTAAATTAGTTTAACCATTGTGGAAGACTGTGGCAATTTCTCAAAGACATTGAGGCAGAAATACCATTTGACCCAGCTATTCCATTATTGGGTATATACCCAAAGAAAAATCATTCTGCTATGAAGATACATACACACGTATGTTCATTGCAGCACTATTCACAATAGTAAAGACACGGAATCAACATAAGTGCCTATCAATGATAGACTGAATAAAGAAAATGTGGTACATATACACCATGAAATACTGTGCAGCCATAAAAAGGAACGAGATCATGTCCTTTGCACGGACATGGATGGAGCTAGAAATCATTATTCTCAGCAAACTAATGCAGGAACAGAAAACCAAACACCGCATGTTGTCACTTATAAGTGGGAGCTGAATGACGAGACCACACGGTCACGGGGGGAACGACCACACTGGGGCCTGTCAGTTGGGGAGGTTAGGGGAGGGAGAGCATCAGGAAGAACAGCAAATGGATGCTGGGCTTAATACCTAGGTGATGGGATGATCTGTGCAACAAAATACCATGGCACGCGTTTACCTAGGTAACAAACCTGCACATCCTGCACATGTACCCCAAAACTTAAAAGTTGAAGGAAAATAAAAAGGAGGTAGATGAGAACCAAACAATGAAAGGCTTTACAAGTAATTCAGAATTGAAGTAGAATCACTGAAAGCATTCGAGCATGGAAAAAGTATAATAAAAATTATGTTTCATTAAGATAGCTCTGGCATGGAGAGCTAGGAGGATGGAGGATTAGAGGACTGATTATAGGAAAGCAAGTCCAGAAATATTTAGTGGGCTGTGGCAGAAATTGTAAGGGCCCGTATTAATGTGGTTCAACAGGAATGGAGAAAATTCAGCAGATTTAAATTATCTTTGTAAGAGCTTTAGAGATAAGCAATGGAGTCTATGAGGGCCCTCCTGGTCTCTGGCTTGGGTGTGTAAGAACATGATAAAACCATTAATAAGAACACAGAAAGGGCCGGGCGCGGTGGCTCAAGCCTGTAATCCCAGCACTTTGGGAGGCCGAGACGGGTGGATCACGAGGTCAGGAGATCGAGACCATCCTGGCTAACACGGTGAAACCCCATCTCTACTAAAAAATACAAAAAACTAGCCGGGCGAGGTGGCGGGCGCCTATAGTCCCAGCTACTCAGGAGGCTGAGGCAGGAGAATGGCGTAAACCCGGGAGGTGGAGCTTGCAGTGAGCTGAGATCCGGCCACTGCACCCCAGCCTGGGCGACAGAGCAAGACTCCGTCTCAAAAAAAAAAAAAAAAAAAAAAAGGAACACAGAAAGCAAAGAGAACAATACCTAGAGAAAAGTAAGTTAATTGGGGAAAATGACTTTGGTAAATTTTGAGAAGCCTGAAACAGACATTTGCTTCTGAGATTTTGGTGATAATCTTTCTGTTTGCATTTCAGTGTGATTTGGAAGGAATCATGCCAAATGTTACCATCAGCTTGAATCTCCCCACCAATGGATCTCCACTTCAAGATATTCTAGTTCATCCTTGTGTAACTTCTCTTGACTCTGCAATTCTGACTTCTAGTAGTATTGATGCAATGGATGACTCTGCATTTAGTGGGCCTTACAAATTTCCATTGACTCCACCTTTAGAGTCATTCAACTTATGCTACTACACTTCCCAGGTAAACAACCCTAGAATAGTTGAGAGTTTGCTGATCTTTATATTCATAAATACTATTGATAAGTAAATAATTCACACTCTTGGTATGAGAACTTAGAAAAAGTTCTATTTATCAGACAATAATTGATGAATGAAGATGAAGATTTAGGCCGGGCACCGTGGCTCATACCTGTAATCCCAGCGCTTTGGGAGGCTGAGGCGGGTGGATCACTGGAGGTCAGGAGTTCAAGGCCAGCCTGCCAACATGGTGAAACCTTGTCTCTACTAAAAATACAAAAAGTTAGCCAGGCATGGTGTCGTGTGCCTGTAGTCCCACCTACTTGGGCGGCCAAGGCAGGAGAATCGCTTGAACCCAGGTGGCGGAGGTTGCAGTGAGCCAAGATTGCACCAGTGTACTCCAGCCTGGGTGACAGAGCGAGACTCCATCTCAAGAAAAAAAAAAAAAGATTCACTTCTTTGAATGAGATACCTCTTATCTTTGGTGTCGGTAACTACTTGTAAATAGCTTTCAAAATAATTGAATTTTTTGTTTTAATGTTCCCTAAAAATGTTCACGATCATGGGATAGATTTTGGTATGATTTAGTCGTGGTTTTAACCATGAACATAATAAAATACCCCTCATCGCAGGCAACCTGAATTACAAATATATATTATTACTCATATCTATTTACTTATTGAATAACTGCTTGTGTGTTAGACATTGTCCTAAGCATGTTACATGTATTTTCTCTAGTACTATAGTACTGGTAACAACCTTTAATTAGACATTATCCCCATTTTACAGCTCAGGAGAGTCACAGAGAAGTGAAATGACTTGCACCAGGTCTATAGTTGATAAATGGCACTGCCTGGATTTGAACCCCAATTTTTCAGACTCCCAAACCTCTTTTCTACTATACCATTTATCTCTTGTCCTAGTTGTGGATGAGCAGGTTAGAAAAACCTACTCAAGCTAGCTTAAGTAGAGCAAATTTATTTTGAGAATGCAATAGGCAGTCTCATTGCCATTTAAGAATAAGAAAAGAAGCAGACACAGTTCTTACTGGGACTGGAACCAGAAAATTAATATCAGCCTGTACTCAAGGTCCACCTTGTCTGTCACATGTCTGCTTCTCAGTCTCCTCTTTCAGCTGGCTTTCTCTGCTAACACATGACCTTACAGCTCTAGGGCTTGCACTGTGTAAGTAGTCTTTCTGTGTCTTACTTCACATGTACCAGAAATAATGATTGGCTCACCCCAGCCTACAAGTTGTTTCCCCTTCAGTCAGTTATTGATGACCAACCAAGTAAGTTACTGCTGAACGAGGGGATTGGAGAACTCATGGGATTCAATTGGAGAACAGGAGCTGTGGGCAGATTGGCAGTGCCTGCTGCACGCCTACTGTATACCCTATGCTGCAGGTCAGAGAACATGGAGACGGGGAGCCTGGATGAGCAAGTATAGGAACAAGAATGCATTGTACACCTTTGTAAAGCACTTTTCTCATCTCTGAAAACAGAAAGAGAGAAGAATCCCTATCCTTAAAGCGAATATAGATTCATCATTGCTGTTACTAAAACAACTTGGAATAACCTCTAAGTCATTAAAAGTAACTCTTCTCAGTTACTTTTGGTGTTTTAGACCCATTAACCTGAGAATTATATAGACATTTATGTTTCTTTTTAGGTCCCTGTCCCACCAATTTTGGGATTTTATCAATTGAAGGAGGAAGAAGTACAACTAAGAATAACCATTAATTTAAAACTTCACGAAAGTGTGAAAAATAATTTTGAATTCTGTGAAGCTCATATACCTTTTTACAATAGGTAGGAATAAAATCTGTATTGCCATAATTTCTGTCTTCCTTAATACATTCCCACTGCTCCACAATAAATTGTCTTTCTCTTTTACCTTATTTTTAAGGTCTGAATAATTTTATTCTATTCAAATGAATGCTGATTTTCATGATATAGTCATAAAAATAATCTGTTTACCTTTAAATATGCCTTTATCTTTCTAGTAAAACTTACTAGTAAATTATACACTTAAACCAATGTAGCTTCCTCAGGAATTATTTTTCTAGCAATTTTTCCATATACAAGTCAAACCAAACTATCAACAACCCGGTGAATTAGCCAATTATAATATTACTTTATTATCAGTTCTACTTTTAAATTTATTCTGCAGCACAGATTTTTGTCAAAGTATATCTACATATGTAGTAAAACCATAGTCTTAATGTTATAGCAACCTATGTGACTGTATTAATACATTTTATATGATTTCATAGTTGTCTTAAGAACTAATAATGAAATACACATCATCACCAAAAATGTTTATGTGTGTTTTATTGTTTTTCAAGATTTAATATTCATTATTTTTTCTATTCTGGAAACTTGAATACACATCTGCTTTTATGCTGTCCTTGTATTAAGTAACAGTGGCCAAGTTTGACTTAGATCTCTTAAAACTGTTATATCTGTGATCTTTTTCTATTTTATCCCTTTCTTTTTAAAGAGGTCCAATTACACATTTGGAATATAAAACTAGTTTTGGCCAGCTCGAAGTATTTCGAGAGAAAAGCTTACTGATCTGGATTATTGGTGAGCAAGTTTTATTCATTGGTTTTTTTTTTTCTTTTCATTTACTATAGAATCTACTTGATTTAGAATAGTTGATTGGTATATTTGTGTTTTAGGCCAGAAGTTCCCAAAATCAATGGAAATTAGTCTTTCTGGAACTGTAACTTTTGGAGCCAAGAGCCATGAGAAGCAGCCATTTGACCCAATTTGTATTGGAGAAACAGCATATTTAAAGGTAAACGTATTTATATGGCTTACTACAGTAGAGCCCTTCCTTTGTTTATAAATTGCATATTTCTAGTTGATTTTTAATGTTTTCCACCAATTGTTTTAGAATTCTATTCTTTTTGTCTGGTGTAAGTTCTCTTTTGGATTTTTGTTTGATTTTTTATTGTTGTTTAGTATTAGTCCCTTCCATTTCACTTAATACTTGAACATTTTAAAAAGCCAGGCATAGTGGCGGGGTGTCTGTAGTCCCAGCTATTGGGGAGACTGAAGTGGGAGGATCGCTCAAGCCCAGGAGTTCAAGGTTACAGTGAGCTAAATTTTGCCACTGCACTGCAACCTGGACAACAGAATGCAACCAGATCTCTTTTAAACAAGGGTTTTTTGTGTTTTTTTAAAGGGAACCAGCTAACCTAAATACCCCAACTCAGTCTAATTCCACTCAGCTCTTGGTTATCAAATTTGAGATTTGGGCCAGGCCTGGTGGCTCCCACCTGTAATCCCAGCACTTTGGGAGGCCAAGGTGGGTGAATCGCTTGACTCCAGGAGTTCAAGACCAGCCTGGCCAGCATGGTGAGACCCCACCTCTACAAAAAATAGAAAAATCAGCTGGGCATGGTGGTGCACACCTTTAGTCACAGCTTTTTGGGAGGTTCAGATAGGAGAATCACCTAAGCCTGGGGAGTTCAAGGCTGCAGTGAGCCATGATAATGCCACTGCATTCCAACCTGGGTGATAGAGTAAGACTCTGTCTCAAAAAGAAACAAAAAATTTGAGATTTGTGCACAAAAAATAGAAGATGTAGTCCTTACCCTCCAAGAATTTTTCAGTGTTGTACATCAACAATTTATCAGTGCTAACAGCTTTGATATTTCAAGAAAAAGGTGCTACAGCTGAAGTTATTGTGGAAAGCTTTACAGTGGAGGTGAAGTTTAAGCCAAACTCTGAGGCCTAGATATGCATGAATATGAAGACTTGAAGACTGACTAACAATTGTTTAGGTAAAGAAGTTACTTAAAAGAGTAAAGAAGGATAAACAAGGCATGCTTAGAAACCAGTGCTAAAAGTAGTAGTACTATAAGAGACTGGATACATAATTTAGATTAAGATTATACAGAATTTGAATCTGACTTTTATTCCTTTGGTTGATGGTGTACTTTTTTAAGTAGGGGAGTAGTCTTTCACAAGTGATACTTTATGAATGTTAATCTGGAATGGACGTAAGCAAGGTGAGTAAAAAAACTAGAGACAAGCCAATCTATAGCATATTAATATTCCATATGAAAGGGTAATATTATAATAAGTTAATAATGCTGAGTTAGTGTAGTGTCAACAGAAAGAGAAAAGAAGGGAAAAGGGAGAAAAATGAAGGGACTGCTGTAAAATCTGTGATAAAAGTAAAGCCTTGACTACTAAGTAAATACAGAGACAAGAAATGTTGTTGTTCAAAGATGATATTGTTAAAAAAAAAAAAAAAGGAACTTAAACCAAATTTGACGCTTTTGAAGAGGGTAGAGACATGTGAATCTCATTCGTTCATTGTTTTATTCCAAATATCTAGTCCAGGACCTAGCACATAAATATTTGCTGAATGAATGAATATACCTAAATTATTGATATGAAGAAAATTGGGAAGAAATGGGTTTCATATCATATTTTTGGCTGGTAATAGCAATATAGCCCATTGTAAATGTTCAGTGGGTAGCTAAAAATCTAAAGCTTGATTCATAAGAGAAGGCTCAGCTGTATATAAGGATTTAGGAATTATCCACAGAGAAGAAATAGTTGAGGCAGTGAAAATAAATAACTGAAAAAAGATAAAATAATACAGGAAGATTCAAAAGAACAAGTGAGGCAATTGAAGGAGTGATCAGAAAGGTAGCGAGAAAACCTAAATAAAATGTATTAAAGAAATCAAGAGAAATACAGGCAATTAGGGGAAGTGGTAGTGAAGTCAGAAGTATACTGGTGATAATTCATTTCTTCTATCTTGGCTTCACTTGTGTCCAGAAGCTTTGTTTCAAGGATTATTATAAAAATTCCTGCTTCAGATACCTTTCAGAAAAAAATGTGGAATGTTACCACACATTGTATGTCCTTCATGGGTTGGAATTATGATTTTTCTATTCATTCCCATCACCAACCAGTTACACTCACATTGAAAGCATGTAGCACATATTTTTGTTGACTGAATGATCTAAGTGTGTTTTACAGTATTTCAGTTGTATGGATATCAGTCTGGTCATAACTTATACTTATAACTATACTTAATGTTTTATTGAGAATTATACCAGCGTTGAGAATTATACCAGCATTGAGAATTATACCAAAAAAACAAGCAAAAGCCCTTTATTATCAGAGATAATTTGAGTTGCAACAGGAAAAATAAATTGCTGAGAAGATCTGAAAATTACATTCTAAATCCCATCTTATGCATGTGATCAGTTAGTTTGGTAATTAATAAAGTTAGGAAATGGGAGAAATTTTGTGGGAATAGAGATAGGAGAAAAAATATATAAAAAGATATCAGGGTACTGCAAAAATCGGGAGCATTTAGCAGCAGAGATGAGGAGAATCACAGCAAAGGAGAACAGGCGCTCCATGAAATGTAGATTTTTTTCACAGGTCATGTGAATGTTATTGTAACTTAGGGGCACCCTGGCCACTACACTGCAACCTGGACAACAGAGTGTGCTATGTCTTCAGAGAAGGTACTAATGATTCACTCTCTTACAGCACAGTGTAATAGTTGGCATGTGTAGTGATAGCCCCACATTGTCAATGAAATCCAGGAATTATGGAGGATGTTTTAGAAAGGTTTTCTAGGTAAGGGAAAAGGTAATTCCTAAGCTTAGTTCTATAAAAGTTAAATTTCACCCTTCTGGAAAATTAAGTAGTACAGCTCATTCACCCCAAACACAAGATAAACTGATGTTTCTGTTTTCATAATTACATTATATTTTGCTAGAAGGTTTACACTTTCCTGCCTGTAAAAGACTTATGATCTAGAATATATCATAACCACGTAGCCCTAGGGATAGAAGAGAATATACGGCATACAAGACAGCAGCACAGTGGGAGACAGCACCAGCTTTTGGAGTCGGTGTGGTCTGAGTTCAAATGCCAGCTCTGCTGCTTATGTGCTGGGATGCCAGTTGCTTCCATCTTTGAACCTCAATTCACTCAGCATACCTTGCAGTATGGATTAGAGCTGTTAGTGAAGTGCATATTGTGTGTTAAGTACTTCATAAGGACAGCCTTACAAAGAAATGGCCCTAAGGCAAAGGGAAAAAAAATTATGTGTGTGTTTTTGTATACATATGTGTGCACACACACATGCACACACACACAATTCAAGTTTAATACTTGTGTATTAAATTTTTTATTTTATTTTGTCAACTGTATAAAATAAATTCGCTAAAACTGGGTCAAGGGAAAAAATGTCACCATCCTTTTTACCAAATGATCACCTTAATTTGGTATATTTCTCTCTTCTTTCTAGCTTCATTTTAGGATCTTAGATTACACACTCACTGGGTGTTACGCAGATCAGCATTCAGTTCAAGTTTTTGCATCAGGAAAACCAAAAATAAGTGCATGTAAGTTATACAGATTCAAACTAACTTAAGGGAACTAAAATGGTGTTTGCAGTTATTACCTAAGGTAAAATTTGAATGTAACAGAATTTAGAAATTAGAGAATAATCCCAATTTATAAAATTCTGGACTTATCCTACCCCACATAACTGTTTGTGTACTTTGCACTGTCCTCTGCCTTCTCCTTGTTTATAAAGTGGTCTGGATGAGCAAAGATTGGGATAGAGGTGAACTTCAGTATAAAATTAGATTTGTTTTTCTCTGGTTATTTTATTCAGAGATGATTCACAGAGACTGTGGTGTTGAACAGACAGGACCTAAGCCTGGCTCAGCCATTTCATTAGGTGTATAACTTTGGGCAAATTAGTGAACTTCTTGAAGTTTTAATTTTCTTGTCTATAAAATGGAAATAATAGTGTGATTTACCTCAGGCTTGTTATGAGGTTTAAATAAGATTATATTGACTCAGTATGATACTTAGCATATAGTATGGATTTAGTAGATACTAGAGATGGTTCTTATTTAAAACTTTTAAATATCTTTAGCAAATATTGCAATCAATAAGCATTATTTAGCACCTTCTCTATTCTTAATCAATAGGAAGACAATAAAAAAGACGTTTCCGGATTTTAATATGTTTAATGGTTGGTAAAGTATAGATCTATATGTGTGTACACACACACACAAAACATATGAAAATATAATGAGACAAACAAACAATTTATAAATGAATCAAAATTATTTAATTCAGATCAAATGGAAATATGTAACATAGAATAGTAGCTAAAATGAGGTAGAGTTACCTAAACTTAAGCAAAACCTTTTTGCCTCAAAGAGAATAAAGCTGTTATATGTGTGGACAAGAATGATCCCAATTTACACACATTTTTATTATTATAGTTAGATTAATATTTCTTAAACTAAGGATTAGGGTTCCTAAAACAGGAAGAAGAGGAAAGGACTCTCCATGGACATTTCAAGAGAATTAGAGAACTTAGAACTACAGAATTTTAAGCAGCTACTGTGCATGACAATATAACTTCTATGTAATGTAACCAGAGTAAACCAGTATTCTTTACTTCCCTAGGCTTGCCCTGTGTTTTCTCTTACATCATTTTTTTGTTGTATATATGGGAGACTGAAAGCAAACAGACCAGTATTTTAGATTGTCTATGGGAAAATATTTTAATTTATTTATGTTAACTAAACATACCACAGTAATTTCCAGAGAGCATAATACAGGATGGGAATATACCTACTTCTTAATACAAAATATGTTGAATGAAAGAACTCATTTTAAATTAATATTATGACCCATCTTTTCTTCCTCTGTTAGTTTCGGAATCTGACTGCCAGTTTGTGCAATTATGTAAAACTTTATTTTGCCATCATCTTGACAATAAAATCTATTTTCAAAATATACAACTTAGTTTAAAAATAGTAATAATAATACTTTAAATAGTAATGGCTAATTTAATTAATTTAGTAAGTTTAAATAATAATGGCTAATGATAATTTAAATAATAATGGCTAATATTTATTGCTTACTATATGCCAGGCAAAGTTCTAAGTGTTTTATGTATATTATCTCATTAATCCTCACAGCACCCTATGTAAGTGTTGTTATCTCCATTTTACAGATGAGGACACTGATGGAACTGAGATATTAGGGTCCCATAGTTAGTAAATGGCAGAACTGGGAGTCAGATACTTAAGCATTCTTGCTCTAGAACCTGTCCACTTAACAGTATGCTGTCTTGCCACTCGTTGTTACTGGGTTTGAGTACTTTGAAGAGAACAAAAAAGACAATAGAGTCTATATTCTTTTCATTTATGAAGAAGGGCATGAAGAAGAAAGTGAAGGCTGAATTGCGTATTTAATTATATTTAATTGGATATTTAATTATATATATATAAAGAATTTACATATGTAATTCCAAATGAACATTATTATCTCAACTTTACATATCAGAAAACTTTAGTTCAAATAGGTTGCCATTTTTGTAGGGTTTCAAAGCTATTTTTAAAAAGGCTTAAATTGATCAGAACTAGAATAAGAAATCAGTGAAGCGAACCGTTTAGAATGTTGCTAGGAAGTTGGGTGTTAATTTATATCTCTGACATTTTGGGTAAAGAATAGCAAGACCCAGAATCAGGGCCATCGTGATAAGGTTATAGAAGAGAAACCAATGAAAAATGTTTACTGTTTTTACAGTCAGAGTAATGGTCCATACGAAAAAGATTTTAGAGAAAATGTGAAGATAAAATTGGCAGATTTGGCACAAATGAGAAATATTTCATGTAAGGTCAAAGATGGGTTGTTCAAATATTTAATGAGTCCGTATTTGTAAAATGGTAAAAGTTATAATAAAGTCTTGATAATATCAAATTAAAATGAATATTTCAAAGTATTGCCTTGAAATAACTGCATTGCACAATTTCAAAAAATCATGACTTTGCTCTCGTTGAATTTTTGCTAAGATAAAATAGTCTTATCATTAATTTCTTTTTCTTTTCTTTAGACCGGAAACTAATTTCTTCTGATTATTACATCTGGAATTCTAAAGCCCCCGCTCCAGTAACATATGGATCATTATTACTGTAATAGTCTCATGTTTAAATGGGATTATATAATGATAACAGTTTGATGGAAATCATAATCTTATATTTTTAATGTGGATGCATAGAACCTGTGAGTGAAAAATCACTGAATTATTTAATTGTAAAAGTAGTCTTATTTGGTGTTTGTAGTCTGATAGAACTTGAAAGGATGTTTTAAAAGCTAATGTCTCCAATTTTGTTAACCTTTGATTTTATGCCAGTATAATTCAGAACATAGAAAAGTAATGATTCACTTGGGCTCATTTTAGACTAGTCCTGGGTCACCCTGCCACACTTGTTTCTTAGTGTTTCTGTGGCAGACATTGCTAATCAATTATAGCCCTTTTCTGTACTGAGCCTTGGATAAAGGGTCAGGCTCCTTTTCAGTTCAGAGATTCAGGGTTGTAGATGATGTGCAATATAAAAACTATTTTCTCTTCCACATCTAAGTACTAAGTTCCTAGTATAAGGTGTTGTTGCACAATACCAGAGGCCATGTTAGAAACAACTACATCTCTTCAAAAAACAGCCAACAGAGACAAAGGAAAAGTGTTTAAGTAGTAACCTGTTCTTCTTAATCAGAACTATCCTATTGACTAATAAAGAATCTGCATAATTCTACTTTTCTACTTAAGGTGTGTAATCTCTGTTCGAGAGTTAGTTTTTAAGTAAGCTTGTTAATCTGCCACAATTACATTTTGCTTAGGATGTCAGTAGCCATATTAAGATGTGTGGAATAGCTTCAGAAGAGGATCATAGTGTTTTGTAATTGTTTAATGTCTGCAGCTAAATTTTTAAAGGTAATTTAGATCTAATACTGCTCTTTCTGTGTCTTATTAAGTTAAAATTAATGAATGAATTCTGGAAAAAAATTCAAAAGGCACTCTGTGGGTAGAGAGTATCATTTAAGCTTATTTTAGTCACATGTAGTATATATCTCCTTAAAGCTGTCACTCTCACTTTCTTACCATTCTCTTGATTTCTTCAGAAACCATCTAATCATCTTTATTCTCTACCTACTTCTGCAATTATATGTCATATTATGTTTTCAGAGCAGTTCATTGTCAAGTTGGACTTTAAGTGACCATTCAAGAAAAGATGAAATCTCACGAACCTCAAAACTTCATTCATGTCTTTTTACGGATTAGAAAAAAATATGCATTAAAGATTAATACTCAATTTGATAATATCTTGGGTTCTGTTTTTTAATGAGTCTTCTAAGGAAAAGCTTAGAAAATTTGCTAACTCCTCAAAAAAGAGCATGATAGTTTAAAGGGATTGTGCATATAAATTTAGGATTTGAAATATGATTTTTAAATTAAGGTCAGTCCTACTCATAAACTCATTTTCTGCAAAGCATTATCATGGCATAAGGTTCTGTGTTCAAAATTATCCCAAGTAACAAAAAAGAATAATTGCCTGACCAGGACTTTAACTTGTTATTCTAGCTTAATCATAGATAATCAGCAGTGAAAACTTTCCTTTAGAAAGAAGAAAATATCATTCCCTGTAAGTTATTTGATCTCTCTTAAACTCAAATAAAGCTTAACATTTCACTTATGTTGATAAGTTAATGGTAATGGAGCCATTTGGAATCTTGATTGTATAAATGTTTACCAAATACACTAAGGTAAGCAAGAGGCATTTATCTAGTGAGTAGGCGAAGATTTAATATAATAATCCCCTAGGCAAAAGTTTATAAGCAGTTAGAAAAATCAGTGAATCTTCTATTTGGCATTTCTAGAAACCGGAGGAAAATCTAGGGTGTCCTGGAAAAGTGATGAGGTGTTGGGGAACCTGATGCCATCTGTTGCCATTCCATTCTAACATAGTGCTACAGAACTGAACCAACTTAGGTTTTCATCCCATTGAGATCAGCTGGGCACACTGTGATGCTTTTGATTTTGTCTAGAAACCTGTCACTTCAGGATAATTTCTGAAGACAGAGTCTGTTTCCCGTTTGGTAGGTGACCTGTTTAATGTTTTCCCTGTGTCTGGGAACTCCTTAGTGTAATTAGCGACCTTTGAACTCCACAACTAATCCTGAGCTATTTTGTATTCCTTACTCATCTTTAAGGCTGGACCTTTCTTTTCTTCAGAGTCCGCTGCCACAATTAAAGAAGAAACAGCTGCATTTCAAAGGGATTCCTATTCCAGAAGCTTAATCGTGATTGACATGTTCTTATTCTAAGCTATAAGACACTCTAAGAGTCCTTTCTTGGGTTAAAACTTCAATCATTTTCTAAAAAATTATCTCACTATGGATTTTATTCATTTTCTTTGATAACTATTCTTTGCATTTTTTAACTTGAAAGATGCTTTGCGTTTGCAGTGCATATGAGCAGCTACTTCCAGTGAAAGATTTGGATAGTGTCAGACCTTCTCTAGATGCAAAATTGCTAAATTCCCTTTTAGTGCCAAAATATGATTATGAAATCTGATGTCTGTCACATAGGTAATTATTCTTCAATAAATTCGAAAGGTTAAAAAAAAAAAGTGTTAAATTTTTTAGAATGAACTCCAGAAAAGATGGTTCATGATTTTGTAAACCCTTTTCTCCATTTTTTACTAAACAATATTTTAAAAACTTTTTAAAGCCAGCAATATAGTACTCAAGCAACACACCCTTACAGTAGTGGCATTTTTTTTTTTTTTTAACTTTTTAAGCAATTGATTCAAATGTCAAGTTTGCAGTAGTCTTGTCAGGAATTCCAATGACAATTATTTGTTTAAAAAAATTTTTGTATTAAACATTAGTCTGTCCCATAAAATAGTTTTCATTTTTTCACACCAATTCAGTATTTCTACTGGATTAAAATTATTATGGTGTTTTTATACATTGTATGATTTAAAATCTTTCAAGGCAGACATTTATACTTAGTCACAATTGCCAATTTTTTTTGGTTTTTGTTATAGTATTTCAAAATACTTCATAGACATTGATAAACTGCTACACTACCCCTGGGAGCTAGGTAGGTGGAATTATCATCCAGGACTTCTGTAGGGACTGCTGCCACAACAGAATGGTTGTTCCTAAGACAAAGGTCAAAAAAAGGGGTGTTAATAAACAGTCCTCAGGTTTAAGGGACTTTTTTAGGATTACATCTTAAATTCCAACAAATCAGATTTAGGAGTTACTGAAAGTGAAATTGATCCATCCCTCATCCAAACTTTGCAATACTTTCCTGTTCTGACATCATTTAGATAGTTAGCTGTATTATCAGATTAGAAACCATTGTACCAGGCTGCTGAAAGGAAAAGGAGGCAAAAAGCTAAACATGGGATGAATTCTGAACCTTTTAACCTGGCTGAAGTACGTTGGTCCCTGTTATGCAAATACCTTCAATCCTCTGCTAAGTTCAGTGGAAATAATTTTCTTGAATGACAGGTTTATTCAGCAAGGATTCAGTTGGTGATTAATCCCCCTTTGATCTAGGGTATTTCACTTAACTACCAGTTACCTCGTTCTGACAAAGTGCAACTGAGATTAGGGAGATCACTAGAACACTACCAGGGTGTGCGTTTATTCTCTATAACCTTTTAAAGCAAGGGCCAAGAATGCAATTTATTTTCAGTATTTGAAGATGTAAAGTCCTGTCTGCTAAGTTAGAAAGTCAATTGAATACCAAATGAAGTTTATGTCTTACGTAATAGAACAAACATTTCTTTTTGCTTTGCCTAACAATGATATTAGGAAACACAGGCTTTGAAGAAAGAAGAAACAAAGACTACATTCTAAATATTGCTTCTAGTTTTGTTTCATGCACTAGAGTATACTTACTGGCCCTGAGATAACCCAAAAATCAAAGCAGTGGCTATAACTTAGGCTGAGAAAATGCTTCTGTTTTATTAAGCTGCGTGGTTTCTTCTCACCTTTCCCCCTACCACCACCACCACCACCATTAGAAAATGTCATACTGTGTGGTAAAGAAATCCAGTTGAGGAAAATGTGTTGCAGTACACGGTTATCCACCTTAAGACTAATGATTCTGAAGCTTTGTTAACTATTTCTTTTCTTGAGGCAAAGGAGCTTCTTATGTTTCCATTATAAGAATAATTGCATTCATTGTCAGGACGCTTTTTTTTTAAAAAAAAAGTGACAGCATTACCAAAATACTCGAGTAATTAAATTTTTTCTGCCTGCCTTTCTCTCAGTTATCTGAGTACCTCTTCTTCCATAATTTTAAATTTTGAAATATTACATGGGATTTTGCACAGTATTTTGAGAAAAAAATTTAAGATCATGTTTCATGCTAGGTTTCTCAATTTGCTGTTTAAAACTGTTTCAATAGTAATGTCAGTCTTTATCTTGCAAAATGTCAAATCAGAGGATTTATTCCTCCAGTATATTTTAAGACCTTTAAAAAAAAAAGTATACTGATTTGTCACAAAATATGTTTTTAAAGATTAGATTTTGATTAATGATTGAATTATAAGCAAAGCATTTTAATGCTTAGTAATTACTATTCTAGTAGTATTTTACAATACAAGTGATGTATTTAGATTATTATACTTTTTTTTGGCTCAGACTTTTTGTGATCTAATTTATAAATTGAAACAACGACTCAAAGAAGTGCATATCTAACTTATGTTTGTGCCAAGCCAGCTTCCTCTGGTTTCAATTTAATAACTAGTTTCAAAATATATTTTGATAGCAAGTTCCTAAACCACAACAAAATTGCGGATCAGGAAAAATATAAGATGCAGTATTCTATAAAGATAGAGGGCAGGTTCCCATTGGCTATGTTGCTAAGAAACTAGTGTTTTTAATCATTACACTCCGTGCAGTTATATTTATTCAATAAAACAGGATATATTTTGAAATTGACCATCATAGAATATGTATATATACACACAACATACATATACAAGTATATGAATTTATGTAAATGTATACAACACTAGTGTGTCTGACTTGATGGGTTTCCCTGTGAAACATGTCGGTATCATGTAAGATAAAGAATATTTTAAGGTCGAATATTCAAATATCTTTCCTCCAAACACAGTATTAGTTAATAGTAGTGAAAGGATTCATTAAACTGAAAATTGCCAAGGAACTCATGAGTTGGTGATTGAAACAAAGTGATTAAAACTCTTATGACCTGAAGTCTTTCCAACTAGCCTCCAACTTTCCTCACCAGCTGTTTTATGGATATAACATTAGTGTTTGTGTATAGCCTGGAACAATACAAAGCTGTACCTGTATCACTAGTTTCTTGCCTTATAAGCAGGATACTGCAAGGGCTGTTAATTTTTCTAATGCCCTGGCCAATCTGTATAATTGACATCAGTGTATTGTTAATGTGTGATGCACAAGCATTTACAGATGGACAAATACTCCACACTAAAAACCACCTGCTGAATTTTTTTTCCAGTAGGATGTGAAAATTTGCATTTCTAATCTGTCAGACATTTAAAGTCAAAACTGCATATTTCCTTTAAATGGCCTCTTTTAAATATTTTATGTTTATAAATTTTGTTGTAATGAAAAAATTTTAAATTAGTTATTCCTCTTAAATTTTTACTTTTTCCTTCAAGGGACTTGGGTGCCCTCTGCAGGTTATAAAGAGATAATTAGTGACTATATTTTAAAACCCTGTGATTTTTCTCTTTCATACACATAGCCTGCTTACACCCAATTTCAAAGAAAGTGTGAGCTAATTTATTTGTGTTAACTCTTATTAATTTGCCAGTGGTTGAAGTTGGAGTTTCTTTTCTCCACTAGTTTTATAGGTGTGTTTAGTGTGAAGAATGTGATACCATTGAACTTCCAGACTACTTAGCTGGAGCTCTTTAAATGTTGGAACTGTAGTAATACACATTCCCTCACAGAAGGGAGATTGGGAAAATAACTATTTTGAAATTTATTGCAAATGTAGGGAATAGCTTGTTTCCCATTACGTTTTTAGAATATTACACATTTGGAGTAAGCCTTGCTTTTTCAACAGTCGTCATGTAAAATTACATGAAAGAAAATAATTTGAAAATTACACAAGATTTCTCTTTCTTGATCTTGTTGATGATGATGATTGTGTTCTAGCTCAAAAAGCAGACCTTCTCAGAATTGCTTATTTTTTAAAAAAGTGAGTACTAAACAGATCATGAGTAGGTACTGCCCATTGCAGACATAGGTCTACTAAACTAGAAAGAGTATTTGAAGAGCAAAAGGCAAAGGTTTCCTCACCATCCTGTGGAAGTACATGAGTTACTCCTTTCAGTACACCTATACTTTCTCAACAGGTGTAGCAGATTTGTTTCTGAAGGACATAGGAGTTCATTTTTTATATGAAACTGTAGAACTGGAGTGGTAATGGCACTTCTGATTCAATTAACTTACTTGGTGAAGCTGCCAGGGAAGCTAAATATGATGAGAACAAGAGGAATGACTGGGTCAAATTAATAGAAATAGATCTTTTTGCAAGCAACATAATGATTCTGATCATCAACCTTGAAAAGTAAATTAGAACAAGCAAATTGCTGTTGAAAAATTCTTTCAGCACTCTGCTGTTGCTACTCAGCTAGTCATAGCTCAGCCAGAGGGAAGGAAAAAATGCACTCAGTTTTGCATTAACAAAGGAAACATTATTAAAGTGAATGTTTACATTGTGTTTATTGAAGTGTTGAAAGAATATTTGTTGCATCTTCAAGCAACCTGCTGCTCTCCAGACTTACAGTGCATGAGTGATAATAAAAATGAGTCAGTCACTTGTACATTTTAGAAAATAAATAACTTTTAACATAATATTTCTCAACTATGTTAATTCAAAATATTTAAGTGCCAAATTTAATGTTACCTTCTCTGCTAAAGATTTTTGTCTCTAGGAAATATATTCCATCAAAAAAAAAAAAAAAAAAGAAACTCTCATTTATTTATTTATTTGAGTATACCTTCCAGTTACTTCCAGATGCTTTATGTAACTTTCCTCCCAGCCAGAAGCTACAATACATAAGAAATAATAAGCTGAAAATAATCAAAAAATGAAAACAATTGTGAAATTACTGAAATGGGCATGTAATATATGCATTGGAGAAATACCAGTTGATTACTGTGATAACTTTTGAGCGCTGCAGTTATTTTGAACTACCTCATAAAGACTACATTGAGAATGAAAAAGCCATTGAACAATAGGTGTACCAATTTGACCTTTAAAAGTTCAATCTTTATTATATGCATTGATAAGTGGGAAAGTTAATAATTAAAAATTTAGAAAGAATTTTAGCCTTTACCTTTTTAAAATGAACAATTTAAATCACTCTTACACTTTAGAAATTGAAATATAGTATTTAACAGGTATTAAAATGTTTTACTTGGTCTCTTAATGTTATTGAATACAAGTTTAGTATTCTGTAATCCCTTATGGATTGGCTGATTTTTGAAGAACTATTTTCTTAGATTTACCAACAGGACAAGTTGTCGGCCTTTTCCCACATTTCAACCTAAAAATGGTATCTATCGCGGTTATCAAAGATTAGCCCTTAAAAAACTCTTAGCCTGTTACTTTATTACTTACCATTTCTATAATATGTATGTTTACAGAGCATCATATATTTTAAGTCTAGAATCAATAAAAAGTTGTCTTTGTCAATAATCAAAAAATTTTTAATCTAAAATAAAGTAGATGTCACGCCTCTAATTCTGCTTTTGCTAAGGCAATCATCAGTAGAAGTGGTTAGTAATATTTGTTGCTTGTTAACTAACTGGAGCAAGAGGACTTTTTAATATGAATAACAGTGGTCTCGTGCCATAAGTATTTATTTCCCTCATACATATTAAAATAGCACATTATTTTATTTAATATTTAAGGCCTAAGCAATTGATCATAAGGTATGGCTTGGAATTTAAAACTGCTGAGCAGTATGGTTCAGAGGGAGACCTTAATTTGGTCAATAAAAATTCATAATTAATGTTAAGCTTTGTGCTCATGTTATATGCTACTCTGGGATTAGACACAAAGACAAAAAACAGTTCCATATTTTGAAGGATATATTCTTGCCTCCTGCAATGTATTAGTATTGTAGTGTAGGAGACTATTTGTATATGTTGTTATTACAGAAACTGCCCAAAAAGGTGATGGTGGAAGTCTACCTGCCAGTTAAACGGTATGCCGCAGGGGCAGCATATCCCCATGGGTCTATCTCTAGCAAACGGAATCCTGGAAACTTGAGCACCTGATAGAGCAGAAGGAAAGAAAGATTATAGTAAGTATATGCATGAGAGAGAATTTGGTTTTGCCTCCAGATGTTTGGGGTTTGGATACGTAGGGTAAATATAAATGTCTAATGAAAGTGATTACTATTGTATTTGATTTGATATTTAATTTATTATACTGAAATACTAAATTAAATACAAAAAAACTCCTACATACTGAGTATACGTTTCTCCCATTGATTCCCCTCCTGCCTCCTCCACTGATTTTGAATGTGTGCTCAGTTTGCTAGTATGAGATTTACCTCTGCCTTACCAGTGAAGAAAATATGATGTCTATATAGAATTATAAGGAAAATATATATGTGAAGAAATGTTACGTAATCTAACATTTGTATGCTAATGTGTCTTAGATTTACCAGCTATCCTAATGTGTAGTCCATTGATAAACTAAATTTTTCTTTAGTATAGTTCACATCCAGTAGAACTTCTACCTTGGAACACATTCTTAGCCTTGTTCATTTTGAATATGTGTGTATGTGCATGTGTGGAAAACAAGAAAAATACAAGCTCTAGAGCAGTGGCCTGACACTGGTTTATATTAGTGTGCCAGTCTTTCCCCTACCTCCCTAATATTTCAAACCTCTTGTGGACCATGACATTCATTTTCATACCTTCAGATTTCCGGTGCCACCAGAAACACAAAAGCAGCTTAGTGTTGATTTAGTGAAGTAGCAAAATGTTAAATACATAATAAAGCAGATTGTCGTGTCACCTAAAACAAATTAGTGATGTTTGAGTAATTAGGGTTTTGCATGTGTGTATAGAAAGGCCATTGTGCAAACAGTGGTTCATTCTGTATTGGGCACAGGTGAATTCTGCCCTGTGATTGCCATCTTTATAGCACTTTTCAGAGAATTTGTTGCCATTTATGACACTGATCTTCAGACACACTTTGTAGTGCCTTGGCTTAAACTGTCAGACTGGCAACAGCTGAGGCTGCCCATCATAGGACACATTGCTTGCAGTTACGCTTCAGTGAACCTTAAAACATTTGGCACTCGTATGTTAGAAATGTCCTTCTGAAACTCACTCTACAACAGCTTTGTGGGCTCCCTACTATTTACTAGAGTCAATCCTGATTTTGTTTGGCATAATACGACCTGGTATGCTATGACTCTCCTATAAAACCACAGCTTTCAGCGGTCCCCGTGTACTAATGAAATGGAGTCGCCAGTATCCAAAAGTTTCAAGTGATTATTTAGAACATTTCCATTAACCATAAAGGCAAAGTGGTATAGAGAAAATAATACAGTCTTTGCAGTCACACAGGCCTGATTTCAAATGCCAGCTCTGCCATTTACAATCTGGGTGGTCCTGGATAAATTACTTAACCTCCGTGGTCTTCAGTTTCCTTCCAACTTTGTAGGGTTATTGTGAGCCTTGAATGATACTAAGTTATAAGTGCAGGCCGGGCGCGGTGGCCCAAGCCTGTAATCCCAGCACTTTGGGAGGCCGAGACGGGCGGATCACAAGGTCAGGAGATCGAGACCATCCTGGCGAACACGGTGAAACCCCGTCTCTACTAAAAACTACAAAAGAAGTAGCTGGGCGAGGTGGCGGGCGCCTGTAGTCCCAGCTACTCGGGAGGCAGGAGAATGGCGTGAACCCGGGAGGCGGAGCTTGCAGTGAGCTGAGATCTGGCCACTGCACTCCGGCCTGGGCTACAGAGCGAGACTCCGTCTCAAAAAAAAATAAAGTTATAAGTGCATAGGTATTCAATCAGTGTTCATTCCCTTCTGTATTAAAGATTCATAATGGCCTTTTCATGGAACTGTCTCTACCTATAATTATGTGATTGTGCCTTCAGATTATCAAAATTAGATGAATTATCCATGTGCCCTTGGTTTTGAATGTTCAACTCTGTATTGCAGAATGCCTACTCAGTTGCTTGAATGGGTCTTGGAGTTAATAAAATGGCTGTAGAATTGAGTGGGCGTAAGTGTTTGCTAAAGTTTGCTAAAGTTTAACAATTCATCATTATTCATGGAAAGACATTTAGTCAAAATTCACGAATTATAAGAAAACAGTTATATTCTACCCAAAGTGGGACTGAGTGAAAATAAAACTTATCCACAGGAACATTGGACAAGTGTGGTAATAATGCACAAACTATT
Source organism: Macaca thibetana thibetana (assembly GCF_024542745.1). NCBI lineage: Eukaryota > Metazoa > Chordata > Mammalia > Primates > Cercopithecidae > Macaca > Macaca thibetana. The sequence continues at coordinate 50,436,583 of NC_065584.1, read as the reverse complement.
AATAGAGCTCAATTAACTTCTGGAGGTCTTTTATATTGTCCAACATATGGTCCGTACCATTCATAACAAATTGCTATTTGTGGAAGTCATTTCTTTTTAAGATGAACCATGATCATACCTGAGTTGGATGTCTGGTAAAGAGATGAATATGTTCAGAATATTCTAACACACATTACGTAATATACCGTACTAGGGCCTGGTTGGGGTTGCGGGGGTGGCGGGAATGTAAAATTAGAATAAGTACCTGCTTTCCTAAAATTTACAATCTAAAAGATGTAGAAATGCTTGAGTACCAGCTATTATCTCTTGGGGTTTCTTCACTTTTTTTTCACAAAAAATAGAAAAATATTGGCAATATAAAAATTTTTAATATCAGATTGCTTGATTTATTCATGTGGTGAAACATTTGAGTTATCAAATTTTGCTTCCTGAAAATCTGAAGTTTCCGAACAATGGCACTTAAATCTCAGTAATGCTAAAAGGAGTGGTAATTTATTTTCATCTCACAGAAGAGACACATTTTGTTTTGTTTTGTTCTACCAGCATTTTCCCCAAATTTGCTCCATTGAATAAGGTATCCTAGGCTGCAGCTACATATTTCTGATGGCAGTGGGTATATTCCTTAATCTTCCCTAGGGTTGCATCTCTGCCAAATGCCAAGTTTCTCTCATGTTTGAAAGGAGAAAAGTAAATGACATCGAAGCCTGGATTTGACCCTCAGAAACTCCCGGAGACCACTCCCCTACACTCGAGGAGCTTCCTGACTTCCCAGTCCTGCATAAGAGGGCCTCTGCCCTCCAGGGAGGCACAGTTGGTAGTGCTGGAGAGCTTAGGAACTACATGTATTCCCGTCTTTTAATAGTTACTTCTCTGTGTCTTCTGTTGCTGGCAAACACATTGGTTTTACATTTTTAATAGTGATTTAAAGTTCTCTTGAAATAAATTTAAAATGAATTCATATAAAGAAAATTAGTAAATCATTTGGGTAGAGTATAGCTAACATAAAGGTTAAAACTCAAATGAGTGCACAGTAATCTTGGGCCTTTGTGAAAACCAAAGATTGATGCTTAGGGAATCCAAAAGAAAGATAACTTTTTATTATGCTACCTATCGATAGTTTCTCAATAAAGCCTTTGGTGGGTTTAGTAAGCAGTGTAGTCAGTGGAGTATGTATTCTGGCTGTAGCATTAGGCAGGCTACATTTCAAATGCCATCTCTGTTTAAGGAGGTCTCCTGGGGCCCAGGGACCTCATTTATAAAATAGGAACCTTACCTCTTCAGATTGGTGTATGAATTAAAGACGCAGCACATACAAAATGAATGCAACATAGCTGATACCTTTTCATTCCCTCTGACTCCCCTCGAATATCAATGTCAGCTGTTTCTATTCATGACTTATGAACTGAAAATAGGTCATAATTATTTACATCCAATTATTGTTTGTAATGTATTCTAGTAAAATAAGGAAAAGCCAAGTGTTAAATCCTCATGTTTACTGCAGCACATAGAAATCAAAAGTTTGTCAATGGCAGAGTCAGGTTTAGATTTTCATCTAGTTAAGCTAACCAGTGCCACTTCCCCTACACACACACACACACATATTAGTGTATATATGTTTTGTAACAGATTGTTTTCCTCTCTGGTTTGATAACTAGGAAACTGAGAGCTGAAATTCTGATCTTTATTAGAGTTGTGCAGAGCCTTTTCATGTACATGCTTTGTTAATAGCTTTGTATTGTCTTCATTTTTCTATTCTTCCCTGATTTTCCCTTTGCCTCAATTTTGTTTTTTTTTTTTTTTTTTAGCTAGGGTCTTGCTCTTTTACCTAGGCTGGAGTGCAGTGGTGTGATCACGGCTCACTGCAGTCTCAATCTTCCAGGCTCAGCATTCCTCCCGCCTCAGCCTCCCAAGTATCTGGGACTAAAGATGCCTACCGCCATGTCCAGCTAATCTTTAAAACATTTTTTTGTAGAGATGGGGTCTCGCCATGTTGCCCAGACTGGCCTCGATTTCCTGGGCTCTAGCAATCCTTCCACTTCAGCCTCCCAAAGTGCTGTGATTACAGGTGTGAGTCACCTCTCCCACCCTCAATCTATTTTTTTATGTTGCATCCTATTGTACTACCCTATCATATTGTACTGATCTTTATTAATGATGTACTACTATATCCTTTATAGTTTTCGCAAATCATTTTTGGAATAAGGCTGAGGATAATTATATATACAAAATAATGTCAACCCACTGCTGAGTGATGTTCTAGGCCAAATTTAGAAAAAAAGATGGGGGAAAATGTAATGTGACCCTGAAACGGATGTCAGATAATTCCCTGGTGGCTTCTAAATTTAAGCACTTCATTCTTGCCCACACACAGCTGTGTTATGCCACTGATTGTTGCTTCACATCAATAGCCATTAAAATCTATTTGACTATTAAAAGAAAAAGGAGGACTCACATCATTAACAACTCTACCAGTTCAAATACATGTCTTTCAAATTAGCCTCCTCTGAATATGATTCCAGTGTGTCATAGCTAGAAAAGTATTCAGGGTACCTCTCTTACAAAAGCCTTCGTAGCTAATTTAGAAGCTACAGAAGAAAAATGAACCTCATAATTCCCTCTTCTGTTTAAATAACCATTTTATCTAACATAATTAACCACCTTATATTCATGAGGCTCAATACATCAAATGTTTGGAAGAATATGCCACATGGTTTAAGGGCCATTCACAAGGAAAAAGAAATTCCCAGAAAGATTTGGCGCAATGGCAGAGTTACTGGAATAAGTGTAGTTAACCAAAAGCTACTTTGAGGCTCAGTTGCAAGTTCTGGTATGTTTGTTTTTAAATGAATCTCAATAGGACACCCCATACAGCATAATCCTACATGTTTCTAGGGAGCCAAAATATTCTAAATATCAAGATTTATTTGGGTTCTGTTTGTACAAAGCATAAAGATAAATTATAAAAACAAAAATAACTATTTAGAAGTCTTTTATAGCAAATATCTATTTTGGCAGGAAAATTACAGCAATCGTACCTGTAGTGTATAGTCTAGGACTGGGACTGCTTTGAATGAAGGGAAAATAAAAGAGTATTTGTATATGTGTTTTCATATTCTGATTTGAAATACTCTATCAAGAGAAACTAAAAATTATGTTTTACAGCTCATTCTCATTCTTATGACAATCTTGTGATTATTTTTATTTAATGTTAAATATTTTCTGGCATTTTTTTACTTTAATTATTTTTAGCTATTCACCCACAATTGCAGTAAGGCTGACATAATTACCTCCTTTAATTCACAAAAGACATGTATTTACCTATTTGTTATAATGCTTCCTATGCTAGCATGCTGTTACTATGACAAGACTACTCTGAACACACAGTAGGTAGAATGATACCATATATTGCACAGCAACCCCAATAACTGAATGTTAATTTAACCGATCAAGACAAAATAACTGCAATAATAAGTACTCTTATCTTTTAACCAAATTAAACGGAGCTCACATTGGTCTTAAGTAGCTCATTGCTTTAGCAATCACTAGAAATATCAGCCAGTGAAGGCACAAAGTGTATTTGCAAAGCTGCAAGTAATTAAGAGATCCGAGTAGAAGATCTCATTGTAGTACCAGTGTTGTAGGTATTAGTGTCATATCTAGAGTATTTGACACCCAAAGTGGATTTTTTTTAATACCCACCTTCACAGGACAAAATTGTTTTCAGTAATAATCATGAAAGGAACGAGAACGATGACTGAAAAAGGAGTGCAGATACTGAAAATGTCTTTTATTGAAAATGTGTGTGTTTGTGTGTGTGTGTGTGTGCACGCGCATAATAATCATGCCAGTACAAAAATTTAAAAAGGAAATATTACAAAATAAAAAATATCATTATTTTAAAATTATATTATATATCTCAAAAAGAGGGGAGAGTTTATACCTACATGTTAGTCTGTCTCGGTAATACATACTAACATTACAGTAATTGATAACTGAATTTTAGTAAAACCAAAACATCTGCAAAAGGTACAATTTAGACAACTAGATTACACTACTGATGTAACATTCTGTTTTCTTGAGTTATTCTTTAGTTGAAAAAAAAATGGTTAGACCAGACACGATGACTCACACCTGTAATGCCAGCACTTTGGGAGGCTGAGGTGGGAGGATATCTTGAGACCAGGAGTTCAAGACCAGCCTGGGCAACATAGGGAGACCCCGTCTCTACAAAGAATTTTTTAAAATCAGCTGGGCGTGGTGGTATGAGCCTGTGGTTCCAGCTACTTGGGAGGCTGAGGCAGGAGGATTGCCTGAGCCTGGGAAGTGGAAACTGCAGTGAACTGTGATTGCACCACTGCACTCCAGCCTAAGCAACAGAGCAAGACCCTGTCTCAAAAAAAAAAAAAAAAAAGTTAATGAAGTAGTAGTATTCAAATTTAGTAAAAGACAATGCTTGAAATAAAATTTGCACTTGTCAAAAACATTACGCCTCAGACTTGGCATGCTGCTTCACTATTGTAATAAAAACTACACAGAATGACCTAATTGAAGTAACTCAGGTTCTTCATCTTAAAATCACGGCACTAAATTGTTCATTTCAATTATACTGCTTAAATACAGAAGTTGCCTTCAAAGCGAATTTCAGCGCTTCTCAATTGTTACTCTCAAAAAGAATAGGTATAGCAGAGCCCTTTTGTGGGGGATTAACTGTATAATTGGAAATTCTCCAAATTAATTTACATGTAGGATACAATGTTTATTAAAGGATAAGTTATCAAGATGTGGTTATTTGAAACTTTCATATGTTTTATTTCAACTCAACCACAACCGGAGCAATTGTTTAGAATTTAACACAAGGTAGTTTACAGGAGGATTATTTTATTATTTGCATAGTTTAGAATTGGTGGCACACAGTGATAATGAAAAGCAGACAAACTTTTGGTCAGTTGTATTACTATGTACTTCTCTACAGACATTGCATCCCCTTTTGCCTGTATCAGGAGGGGACTACCCTGCCTGTGACACATTACTGCTTACCCTCATTTCATCTCTCTCGACAAAAACGTGCTTTGTTTTGTGCCAGGGGCATCCAACTGCAGAAAACCTTCAAAGATGTGCTACACCAACCTTGAACGTTGTATGTTCATCAATATTCACTTAGTGAGAAGGAGATCCAAGGATGCTATCTATTAGTAAATTAACAATTCTCGAATAATTGTGTGTCAACCACATGCTTCCCAGGGCCTTTATACAACATGATTAGTTCTGCATCATAGTCCACCATTAACACTATGCAGGCTTGTTTGGCCCATTTTACTGGGGAGGACATTCAGAGCTGGCCTTAGGTGGGCAGTTGACCCTCAGCGTTTTTGCTTTCTCTTTGAGTACATTACTAGTATCCACTTTGCCCCTTCTCCATACCTAAAATCTCAGTACTTCTGTGTGCCTAGATTTTGGGAATCACTTCCAAGTCTCCGTGTCTTCAGTAAAGTATTACGGATTTCACGCGCTCTAATATTAGAGGATTTGCTTTTCAGATAGAATGTTGCAAAGTGAATAAAGCTGAGCAAAAAGGCCAATGGTGCAATTTCTGACATTGGGAGTGTTCTGTATTTTGGGCTATAGGGCCTCCATACTGTTAGATACCTTTCAAACTATGCTACATCAGCAGCTCCTTATTCGTCCTACTCATGTGGTCCATCCACCTTGATAAAGGGACAGCCAAAATTATTACTCGTGTTTGCAAACAGGGAATTAGGGCTCATGAGCTTATGGGAGCATCTATCCTCATGAGCACAGGTTATCAAATCTTTTTATAAAGTCACAGGGCTTTTCTATCTTAAAACTAAAACAACACTCCCCCAGTCCCCAAGATCCACACAGTGCAAGTAGCTGTGCAATCACAATTATATCTATTTTCAGTTTCTAAATCTGAAAAATGTGGAAGCAAGGCAAGATGATTAGATGATCTGTTTTTTACCCATCTCTTTTTAAATCTTTTAAAAAGTCAATCTCTGTTTTTTAAATTGGGTCTCTTTTAAATTAGTGTAAGTATCAAATTTTATTGTTAGTAGCCATGTAGTTTTGAGAGATAAGACAATAAGAAAAAAGTAATGGTGACAATGATGATAGGGCTCATAGTTAAGGAAGTTGAGTTATAAAAATCTTCACCTATAATTTTGGAGATTAGGTCACAATTTTAAAAATTAATACATTTTACCTATAGATAACTATTTGTTGAACATCTACTATATACCAGGCATTATTCTAGTCACTGGGGATCAGCATGAATGAAACAAAATCCCCTGATCTCAAGGAGTTTAACTACAGTAAGAGAAGATAGAAAATAAAGATGTAAATAAGTAAAATACATAGTATATCAGGTGGTGATAAATTCTTTGGAGTTAAAAAAAAAAAGAGGGAAGAGGTAATCAGGACAGAATCCTAGGAATGGAAGTGGGGTACAGTTTTTAAAATGTAATGTATAACGGTCACAAAATGGGGGAGAGCCAGGTAGCAGGGGGCAAAAGTGAACCCTCTAATGATTGGGAAAAGAGAAGCACATGCTGTGAAAGGCAAAATCCACACACCAGGAAAAAGAAGTGACCCAAGCTTAATCATCACAAGGACATCTAGGCGTCACAAGACAAGTAAAGGTATCATTGAGAAGTACTTCTATTTCTCAAACTCAGTATCTTGCTATTTTAAAAGATCTTTTAAAAAACAGCTGTTATAGTTTCACAAAACACCTAAAGCCTAATTGCAATTGCCAACTGCCTTCTGAAACATCAGCATAAAATCCACAGGTATGAAAGATAATGCTTGAAATATTGTATCCTAAGCAAGACTGTTTCTCAATAAGATAGTCTGCTATTTGACTTTTTAAGCTTTCTATTAGTAACTATAATTGGAAGTCAGAGGTTGGAAATTTTCAATTCAGGAAATCCATTGTGAGTACCTTGAGCAAAATTGTGGGGAGAGGGAACTGCATTCATGAGGTGACTGATCTAGAGTTGCTGAGGCCAACTGCTACCCTGGAGGATGTGGGGTATAAAAGAGAAAGAGGCATACGTTAGAGCTGCACCGTGGTCAAAGTCAGCTCCAAGGAAGAGAAGTTGGGCTTTGTCTAAGAACTGCTTTGTCTTGCCCAGAGAGGTAGGCAGTAGACCACCCACTTTTCAACAGGCTCTGGGCTGCAATAAGAAGCAAGAGCAGTAGTGGACTGCTGTGCTCAACATCAGTATTCCATGCAATTGGGTAGAGAAGTTGGACCAAACAAAAACCCCTTGTGTTTTGGATAATGGAGGGAAAAGTCCATTATTTGCCCATATTTATCCATATATTTATGAGCAATTTGTAGAACAGTTCAGACATATTACATCTCCGAATTGTATAAATATTCTATACTACTTCTTAAATTGAGAGGATCTTAAGTAAACTATTTAATTACACACAAGTAAAGTTTGAACATGGAAATTTTGGCAAAGGATATGTTGAGAGTATTAATTATCACACATATTTACTTATGCTATACAAATGCATGGTGGTGTAGGCTAATTGTGAACCTAGATAATAATACCTAACATTTGTCAAGCACTTACTATTGATTAATCTCTGTGGATTTTCTCTTTTAATCCTCCCCAAACCCGTGGACGTTTGTTCTATTGGTACCTCCATTTTGCAGAGGAGAAAAATAGGGACTTGATGAGAGTAAGCTGTAGAGCCAAAATGTGAATACAGGACAGCCTCTCTGGGGAGCTTGATTTCTTCTCCCTCTAATACAAGTGCTGTCAGGAGCAAACCTGACTCTTTGACAGCTGCAATGCCAAGACTTACATCTATTTTTATTCTTCAGTCGTCTTCTTTCTAACGCAAATAACACGAAAGCTAAAGTACTGACATTGATCCAGTTCATCTTTTCCCTAATTAGGTTGGTGTTTCTCTGCAGATCTTTCACCTTTCTTAACCCTCCCTTTTACTAATGGGGGCATTCAGTTGATGGGTGCTCTCTGGCAAGCCTGCCAATGATGCTTTGTAATCATCTGTAAAAGAAACTTTTGCCCTGATCCCTCCATTTCCACAAGCAAATGACTCACTCAAATTTCAGAGGCAAGAGGTGAGAAAAACATAAATGGGATTCCTTGAAATGCCTCCTTCAGGTTCAGAGACCATACCTTGCAGGGGCTAATTGTCAGAAAGTTTAATTGTTACCCTGCAACTTGAGCTTCCCTCCTGTGCTGGGGCACACCATAGGTGCTAATAGTGAGGAAATTTGTGGCTCTGCCGTGCTCTCTTCATTAAGCTAATGGAACATTTTCCTCTCATTTTCTCCCTAGGGTGGCTGTAGGAGTACAACCTTATAATTGTTACTCTTACAGTAATTGGAGGTAGTAGGAGTATATATAATCTTACTGTCTTTTCTGTGTGAGGGTAGTTTATTTATGACCTATTGATAATTCTCAGCCAGCAGCAGAAATCAGTGAGTATTACATTAGCATTCCCTCCTAGGAGAGTGACTACTAAACAAAGACTATTATTAACCAAAATAAAACACATGAGGGATGGCCCATCATCCCAGACATAAACTTCATTACTGCAAACATTGACCCCTCTGGGAATCATGGGCGTTCATTTCTTCCGCTAGAATTCATAAAGGCTTAATCTTTACCTTTCTTTAGATATATGACTAGGCTTCATGAATCATTTTGGGAGGCTCTCAAAGTCCACTGCACATTCTTCAATATGGTAGCATGTTCTGTTTGGTCGTTAAAGTCCTTGGAGTATAATAGGCCAGGAGAAAAACATCAAAATTCACCATTCAACCCCTGAATCAGAGCCAGTATAATTATGCTGAGTATAATTTTGGGCCAGGAGGACCCTCCCCAAAAGAAGGACGCTGGGATGCCCTTGGAACCTGTTAACCTAAAGACAAATGGGGAGATGTACAAACACCCTTACTGCCAAATCTTGACCCCCTGCAGTGTACCTTGATGAATTAACCCTTTCATTGCCATCTATAAGGTGGAACATTCGTTAGTACATTGAGTATTCTCTGAAAATTCTCCACAATCCATGTGTTACATTTGGTCTTCGTTGCAGAGCAGCTGAAAAGAATGTGCATGTTGGCTATTTTGCTGCTTAAAATAGTTCCATCCAAGGACTGCCCTTTATTTTTGGATAGACAATCTCTTTCAAGATAAGTACAAAGAGCTCATAAGTATAAAAAATTAGGTTGGTACTCATGAGAATATAATATTACATATTCTGCTCTACCAGGATATTAAACATCCAAATATGGAATGCTAGACAGGATGCATGGTCAAACATCTGAATTGATAAAACTTAGAAATTAATGCTTAAAATCAGCATTAATCAAGTATCTATTATGCGGCAAGCACAGTGCTAAGAAAATTCACAGATATTATTTCATTTTCTACTCTGGTGGTAGGTAGAATAATGGTCCCCCAAAGATGTTCATATCCTAGTCACCAAAAACTGTATGTTACCTTACGTGGCAGGTATTATTAAGGATTTGATACGAAAGATTATCCTCAATTACCTGGGTGGGCCAGTGTAATCACAAGGGTCCTTATAAAAGGGAGGCACAAGGATCAGAGTCAGAAAAGAAGATATAACCATGAGAGAAGTCAGTGATATGACCGTGAGCCAAGGAATGTAGGCAACCTCTAGCAACTGGAAAGGGCAAGGAAATGGCTTCTGCCTCTAGAGCCGCCAGAAATAATGCAGCTCTGCCAACCCACTTTGGGCATCTGACCTCCAGAACTGTGGATAATAATGTTGTGTTGTTTTAAGCTACATTTGTGGTAATTTGTATTGCTATGCAGTAGTAATGGCCACAAGCTATTGGCCACAAACATGGCCACCCAATTGACTAAGTAGGATACTGTCTTAATCCACTTGGGTGGCTATAACAAACTACTGCAGACTGAGTGGCTTACAAACAACACAAATTTATTTCTCACAGTTCTGGAGGCTGGGAAGTCCAAGATCAAGGTGCCAGCAGATTTGGCATCTGGTGAGGGCTGGCTTCCTGGTCCATAGGCAGACATCTTTTCATGTGACATCATGTGGCAGAAGGGAACAGGAGCTCTCTGGGAGTCCCCTTTATAAGGGCACTAATTCCACTCATGCAAAGGTCCCAGCTCCCAACACCATCACACTGGAGGTTAGGATTTCAATGTACGAACTTTGTGGAGAGATATAAACATTCAGTCTATAGCAGACACTAATGCAGCTCCCAACAATTTTACAAAACAAAACTACCATCTCAATTTTAAAGACAGAGAAATTGATATTTCAAGGGATTCAGGTGGCTTGATTCAGCCTTCAAGAGAGAATTTAGGTACACTCAAAAATAGCCACACCTTATGCATTGTGAGAGCAATCAGTCCTTGAAGCAAATAAGTTTTCCCCAGGTCCTGAAAAAGCTGCAAGATGCATAAACTAGCTAACTTACTGACAGAACATTCATTCTTTTGTCTTCAGTCGTCAGACTAGATGACTTTTTAATGAACGTAGCTTTTATTTTTGAAAAATCTGTTAAGTTAGTGAAGATTAATTCAGCATTTCTGAAATCAGAGCTTGCTGTATTGCTGCTTCCATTCTCTCACCATTTTAGTTTGGGCTCTCAAACCATGTATACCTGAGTGAAATAAACAGTCTGTGAGGAAAAAGGGCTTACTGTGTTTCCTGGTATGCAAAATGGCAACTTTAATCAGGTAGGGGCCTAGGAAAAGATGTCATATTCTAGTCTCAACTTTGCAGCCTATGTAAATCGAGAGTGTATTTTTGGATGATTAATGGTCATTTTCCATGTACCTGGCATCTTGCAGTTCACTGAGTTCTGCAGCACGTCTTTAATAAAGATCTGAGCCACCGGGATTTAGGAGGGTTGCTTTAACTTTGAGCCCATTTGGTTCTATAATAGATATAGTGTTCATGGCCCATCACCCCTAGCTTGGGGGAATATCCCTGCCCTTTCTATGTGGTACAGATGAGGACAAGCTAAAGGTCCCCATGTGACCTAAGCCTAGCCAATCAAAGTGCTCTACCTTCTGATCATAATGATTGGTTCAGGGATCAGGGATGGGTATGTAGCCTATGATGATCCAGAGTTCTTTTTTGGACTTTATTACCAAAGAAGAAAGATATTTTTTCTTCCTCCTTGGCAATCTATAATAATAGATTGTAGCCACTGTAGGCATGTGACTCATGCATCTTGCAACCATTTTTCCAGAACCTTAGGGGGCAGCCATCTGCTGTAAGAGAATGCAGCCAACACCCTCAAACTGAGAGTTGAGAGTTAGGGAGGAAAGAAAACAAAAGCAAAAGAGTCCTAATTTATCCAGCCATACCTTATGCAGCTAGTCCTGCTCCTGGACTCTTCAAGTACATAGGGCAATACACCACCCTTTTTAAACTTAAGTTATATTTGATATGGATTTGTGATTAAAATAGAATAGGTTTTTTGTTTTATTTGAGACAGAGTTTCACTCTTGTTGCACAGGCTGGAGTGCAATGATGCGATCTCACCTCATTGCAACCTCTGCCTCCCGATTCAAGACATTCTCCTGCCTCAGCCTCCTGAGTAGCTGGGATTACAAGCATGCATCACCATGCCTGGCTAATTTTTTGTGTTTTTAATAGAGATGGGGTTTCACCATGTTGGCCAGGCCTGCCTCGAACTCCTGACCTCAAGTGATCCTCCCGGCCATCTGCCCAGTACCCCACAGGTCATTCCTAATTTTTAAAATGTAACCTTTTAGATTTTCTTAATGCATATATAAGCAAATGGACAAATATGTCTCTATTTTCCTCTATTTTAACACAAAAAGTAGCACAGTAGACATTTTTCCTCACCTTGATTTTTTTCACCTAAGAATATATATTGGCAGTCCTTTCCTATCAATAGATAGAGAGCTTCTTCACTCCTGTATACAGCTATACAGCACTGCAAGATCAGTTCTGATCACAGGCCGGGCACGGTGGCTCATGCCTGTAATCCCAGCACTTTGGGAGGCCGAGGCAGGCGGATCACGAAGTCAGGAGATCGAGACCATCGTGGCTAACACGGTGAAACCCCGTCTCTACTAAAAATACCAAAAAGTTAGCTGGGCGTGGTGGCGGGCGCCTGTAGTCCCAGCAACTCGGGAGGCTGAGGCAGGAGAATGGCGTGAACCTGGGAGGCGGAGCTTACAGTAAGCTGAGATTGCACCACTGCACTCCAGCCTGGGCGAGAGAGTGAAACTCCTTACCCCTCCCTGCCCTCCCACCAAAAATCAGTTCTGATTAGAAGGACTGTGGAAAAGCAGGCTGGTTTTGAGAAACTGAGTCAACTCTATGTAAAAAAATAGTATAACTCTTATGGCAAAGAGTATATAGGATTTTTGGCCCGCATTTTTAGTAAGTCAGAATCTCCCATTTTTGCATCCTACTAAGCCTAATATTTCCCAGAGATTAATATTAATCTTTGGCGCTACTTTTGCCATGACAATTACGAATGACCCTATATAATCTTGAAAAATGAATCCAGGGCAAATAGAAGACTATGGCACAGGTTGCAAACTGGAGACCTACAACTCAGCCTGCTTCACAAACACATTTTCTTTGTCCTGCACACTATTTAAAAATATATATATTTAGCTACTTTTTAATGTTTAAAATGTTTTAATTGGGCTATTTCATATTAACATTTAATATTTTGTTTTATATCTTATTTTAAAATTTCATATTAAAAACAGATTTCTGGTTTCCCTTGACAACTTGGATTGTTCATTTCCACAAGGCAGCAACAGGTTGAAGTTCAATAGTGAGGACCCTCTTTAAATAGGGCATTCCCTTTTCAGTTCTCCACAGTTCCTATTGCTTTTTGTGGTCCCCCACCTGTAAGGTCAAGGGTCTTCTGACATATATTATGTCTCTTGCTCTATTGCTTCTCTTTATTTACACCCAGGTAACTTCTATGGACATTTGACTGTGTGACCTTAAGTTTATTATATTTGAATTCTGGAGGACAGTAACACCCCTTCAAAGAAGAGTTATTTTCACAAGACTATCTTGGAAATGCTCAGGGGGGAAAAAGAAAGTTTTCCTCTTTTTCATCTTCATTAGTTTTTTGGGTTGAATAGTAAAAGAAAAGAAGAAAAAAATTATTACAACATATAGACATCTCAATACATAAAGTACCTAAGGAAGATTTTCATACTCATTCTAACAGTTATTACACCATGTTTTTTTCCATCTTTGATTTGACCTCGATCATGGGAAAAGTAGCATCTTGAATTACTCAGTCTTTCCTAAGGCCAATTCTAAATTTCAGGTTAAAACTGAGTCGTGACAGTGATTCAGTTTCATGACTCGAGGGAACATCTTATATTCCCCATTGTTCCTAGCACAGTCCAGTCCGTGGTAGGCCCTCTATAAAGACATACTGGATTTCCATCTAAAGATGACAAGTTGCACATATGCATGCCTTCTGTCAGCCTTAACAAAACACACAAAAATAACAGGAAAGGGTTTTTTTCTTTAAAAGAACAAGAAGCACCCTCACGCGGTGGCTCATGCCAGTAATCCCAGCACTTTGGGAGGCCGAGGCAGGCGGATCACCAGAAGTCAGGAGATGCTCAGGTCAGGACAAATAGAAAACATAAGAGCATTTATTCAAAAATTAGAGGAGAAATACAGGAGATTCAAAGGAGATAATCAGATAACAGGGAAAATGGAAAGGGGAAAGGTAGAAATCACCAACAAAAACAGTCATGAGAATTTTCCAAAGTTGAATTAAGAACATGACTTTCTGCATTCAAAGGGCCTGGTATATGTCCAGTCCAATAAATAAAAATACACTTATACATGGCTCATAATTTTGAATTTCAGAACTCAGAGAACAATGAGAAGATCCACAAAGCTTCTAAAGGGAGAAAACATTAGACATAAACAATCAAGATTCAGTATTGGATCAGACTTCTTAAGAGAGCACAGAAAACTAGAAGAAAGTTGAATAATGCTACAAAATTCTGAGGGAAAATAATTTACATTCTAGAATTCTAGGCCCAATCAAAAATCACTTGAATGAGACATTTAGAGATTCAAGTTCTCCAAAATTTGCTTCCTTATGTATTCTTTTCAATGAAACTTCTAAAAGAGGTCCTCCATTAAAAAAAGAGAGAGAGAGAAAGCCAGTTTAAAAAAAAAAAAACAAACTTATAATTCAATAGACCAATAGACTGGGGATGGATCCTACACATTTGAGAGGCAAAGGTAATCCCTAGCACAACAGTAATTACAGGTGCCAGTCCGGGTTATATCAGAATCACAGTTCCAGCCTATGCCAGATGAGGCAAATCCATCACATTAACCATTAGCTTAATACAAAACATGGACTTCTTCAAACCCAACTTACAATATGATAACTAATATCCAGAAGGGTGGAAAGCTTTGGGAGTGAGTGTGACGGGGAGGTATTTTTCACAAATCATGTATGCTTTTTGGAGAGAGAATTAGTTCTTGTGCCACATTTTCCTATCCTCCAGCTCCAATTTCCCCCCAAACCTATCAAGATCTATGTAACAGAAATGAAATATTAAATACCCTTTCTTTTTTAAACAAATTTTAAAATTTTAGAATAGTTTTTGACTCACAGAAAAGTTGCAATAATAGTACAGAATTCCCTTATTATACCCCTCACCCAGTTTCTCCTGGCTCATTTGTCACAACTAGGGAGCCAACACCAGTACATTACTATTAACGAACTTCCACAGTTTCTTCAGTTTCACTAATTTTTGTTTTCTATTCCAGGATCATATTTCCAGGATATCACATTATGTATAGTCATCATGTGTTTTGTAGAATGTCTTTCAATTTGGGTTTGTCTGACTTTTTTTTTTTTTTTTTTTTTATCATGTTTAGTGTATTAGTCCATTCTCACACTGCTATAATGAAATACCCAAGACTGGGTAATTTATAAGAAAAGAGGTTTAATTGGCTCACGGTTCCACAGGCTGTACAGGAAGAGTGGCTGGGAAGGCCACAGGAAACTTAATGATCATGGCGGAAGGCGAAGGGGAAGCAGGCACGTCTTACATGGCCGGAGCAAGAGGAAGAGAGAAGCAGGGAGGTGCCACACACTTTTGAACAACCAGATCTCATGAGAACTCTACCATGAAACAGCATGAGGGGGATGGTGCTAAAACATTAGAAATCACCCTAATGATCCAATCACCTCCCACCAGACCCTACCTCCAACACTGGGGATTATAATTCAACATGAGATTTGGGTGGGGACATAGAGCCAAACCCTATCAGTTAGACTGGGGTTATGAGTATTTGGGAGGAAGACAATGAAGGTAAAGTGCCATTCTCATCATATCAAGAAAGCATGCTATCAACATGACTTTTCACTGATGATATGTTGGAGCCAGATGATATATTTCTCTGCTGTAGTTACTTATTTCCTCTTTCCACATTCTACTTCTCACAAGAAAGTCACTAAGCACAGCTCAAACGCAAGGGGTGGAGAGTTAAACTCTACCTACTTGAGGGGTGGTGTTGAGCTTCTCCTATTTGTTTGTTTATTCAAGCTTTGATTCATGAATATTTATTTTATACTTTGGGTTATAATTTAATACTACCTTATTTATTTATTCCAGATTTGTCCACCGGCAGCTTTAGTTTGACTCCTATGTTCCTCTGACATGCCTGATTTATTTTTTGTCTGTTTTTGTGTTTTGAGCACTTTCTTACCCTCTAGTTTTACAAGATGCTCTAGATTCATCTTGCATATTCTCTGCATCAGCTCTCTAATCAGTCATTTTTCTAAGGAGCCTTGCTCCTTTAACTAGAGTCTATCATGTGCCTCTTCTTTATTGCTGTTATTTTTTTAAGGCTTGACTCCTTCTGTAAAGTTAAGAGCTATTTGGATGATCAGGGAAAGAGAAATATATTGATTTCTTTCCTCATGATTAATGTATAATTTATTTTAACATCTTAATCTAGCTTCCTACAAGACAGAGACAATATTAATTGTCACTTATCCTAGGTAAACATTACTAGAAGCTGAAATTTTCATTATTAACCTTATTCCCTTAGAAATATTATTTAACTAGCAATTTACAATCCATCCGAAGAATGCTAATCAGGTATTCTAAGAATTAGATTCTGTGTTACTACGTATCTTAAAAGCAAGGGCCACATAAACATATATGATAATTAATATTCTTAGTCTTCACATTTTTATTAAGAATATCCAACAGACCAGCCTGGCCAACATGGTAAAACCCTCTACTAAAAATAGAAAAATTTGCCAGGCATGGTGGCAGGTGCCTTTAGTCCCAGCTACTTGGGAAGAGGCAGGGGAGTCGCTTGAACCCAGGAGACAGAGGTTGCAGCCAGCTGAGATCACACCAGTGCACTCCAACCTGGGTGACAAAGCAAGACCTTGTCTCAAAAAAAAAAAAAAAAAAAAACTAACATACTTTACAAATTCAATACTCTGAGTCATTCCGTCTGTACACAGGTATTGTCATTTATTTTTTAACTTATCTTAAGGAAGAAAAGATATCTTCATTCTACACATAAAATGAATGGCCAATACTAGGCCTAAACAATTACTTCATAAAGGAGCAGTTAAGTTAAATTAATCTGAAATCTATGCTATGTAAATGCAAATTCAAAGTTAATTATATTTTTTCCCAAAAAGCTACATTTGCATTTACAGATACAGGGCTCAACTCAACTGTCTGTGTCAAATGACATAATCTGGTTATTAGACTTATGATGGGATTTAAACATTTTAGTGAGAGGAGAAAAATAAAATATTCTTTTGTTTAAATTAAGTTTGCAATTCAAAGGATTTGTTCATTTGGTTCTCCAAGTTTTACCTTTCAACATGAGAGAGTCTTGAAAGTAGTATCTTTGCTTCAGAGGCTTTTGCTTTCAAATTTAACTTTTACTTTGAAACGAACTGCAAAGAAACTAAGTGTATCAGAACCATACCTAATCCCCTAGGAGTCAGCATTGTATCGAGTTTATTAAAATTAAACATTCCTCTTTTTTCCTCTCCTTCCCAAATAGACATCTGGCAATAAAAAGCAAATCAGCTGGGCTAGGATAAAACAGGAAATGTTTTTCCTTCACTAGTTCATTTGGAAAAGTCGCTTTGCTAATTGAGAAAAATTTTAATGAACTTTACTTGTATTAAAATAAAGATGATTGCTTCATGGCAACAATGTACTCATTTGAGAAAGTCATTACATTTATGTAGTGTGTTGTCATGTAAATACTTTTGCCAAAATGTATTAACAAGAAATATAATATTATGGTTCATGGTTCATGTAATATCTGAAGAGAATAATTGTATAACTAATCAGTGAAAACAAAGCAAACGTTCCTCTTGGGTTTGTACAATAAAAATGGAATTAAAATTATTCAGGCTCAAAAATGCAAATATAACACATCTCCACCAGCAGCAAAATAAAATTTTAAAGGCAAAACTTTTATGTTCAGTTCCTCTAAAAGTCTTAGTTTGATTCCTAAGCCTTTCTCATCAAAGTTCACTTCATGCCTTTTTACAAAGTAATCAAATATTTCATTGTTTTAAAAACAATAAAATTATTATTTTTT
The DNA here is from genome assembly GCF_024542745.1 of Macaca thibetana thibetana. Classification (NCBI taxonomy): domain Eukaryota; kingdom Metazoa; phylum Chordata; class Mammalia; order Primates; family Cercopithecidae; genus Macaca; species Macaca thibetana. Next base: position 50,418,943 of record NC_065584.1, on the reverse strand, counting down.
TTCCTGAACAAGGTCACTGATATTCAGAACACATTCTGGGAAAATTTAACGCTGATCAGTGCAGTGGCAGCAACCAAAATGGCACTTCAATGTATTAAACAGTAGCATAAGATTAAATTCACAGTAAACTTAACAGCAAATAGCCAATATCAATGTAAACACATTAAATCTTGGGAAACGGTAAAGATTAGAAATGATCTGAAGTAATAACCAAATTCTCTTGCAAAGTATAGGCCTTATATTAGACAACAGCACCCCCTACCGGAAGCTTGAGTCTGCAGGGACTGATGGGCCGGGGGAAGGGAATCTGTGAGGCTGGCAGGTGGAGCCACAGTGGAATTCAAGTGCATCAGCAATCCTAGAATCATTTCTTTTCTGTTGTATAACCACAAACTTCAGGTTCATCACCTAGAACTTTAATGATTCCCTCAACTGTAAGTGGGTGAGAAATTGATTCAGAGTGTTTTATTAGTAAATATTTGGTATGTCTTTTTATTTAAGAAGGCTAAAATTCTGTGATAAATACCTGACATTAAAAAAAAGGTATCTGGTCATGCAGTGATCTTGATTAGACTTCCTTGGAATTTCCCCACAGTGCTCAAAATTGTTTCTTTTCTTAGTAGATAATATATTTCTGAGGGTGCTTTGTTCTGATACCCCACAAGCATGCATGGTGGCCATACTTACACATTTATATACAAATATTAGTACATGCAAATACACACATACACACACACATCATATACACACAAGGTGCCACTATGGTTCAAAGTGGAACATAGCAGCCTAGAAGCCTCAGTAAAATGGAAAGTCTTTGCCATCAGTTTACCCTCCAGTGTTTATGGCTTTGTTCTATGATATTGTTTGACTGAGTACACATCCTTAACAATCACTTACAAGAAGAAATATGAATACTTCTGAGAGGTGATAAAAGGCAGTAATTTGACAGACTAGCCATATCTACAAAAATACCCTCTTTAAAATATTAATATAAGCATAGGTGATCTTTAGACTGAAAAAAATACTAACATGATATGCTCAACAGTGTTTTGAATGCAGCAATTAAATAAATCAAATATCTAAACTGGGTTATGGCCTATAACTAAAGGAAACCTCAGTCACGCTGACTTGCTAAACATGTACCTGCCACAAGCAGTAAGCACAGTGATCAGAGAAATAAACTGAGGGAAAAAATCAGGAGGGATCTCTTTTTTAACAGATGTTGCAGATCCATAGAGAGAATGGAAGAAAGAGGAAAACAGAAGCAAGCCTTAAAACCAAGTTGGGCTTGCAGAGCAGTCCATATGACTATGAAAAAAGATGGGAACAGCTCTGAGCTTTGTATTTTACTTTATGAACACCCACCCCACCACCTCCAGCACCACATGCTTTAGTTTCGTGACTTTCATGTGAATGATTTTTATAAAAACACACCAAGGAGACCCAGTACCTAACGAAGGCGATCTGATATCAGACCATGTTCATTCTCCTAGCCAAGTGAGAGGAGAAGCTGACTTTGTTTTCCTTCCTCGAAAGTTTTGGAGTGCACAGAGGAGGCCAGGGGCAGCCAAGTTGGAAGGCACTCTGTTTAACCCTCCTGCTTGAAATACAGAGTAAAATCATTTCAGAGAAAGGTTAAACATCTATTCAAAGTTGTCTACAGGTGGGAGTGTTTGTTTCCTGAGGTTAGAAGCACATCATGGGCCAGGCGCGGTGGTCCATGCCTGTAATCCCAACACTTTGGGAGGGTGAGGTAAGTGAATCACTTGAGCTCAGAGTTCAAGACCAGCCTGGGCAACATGGCAAAACCCGATCTCCAGCAAAAATACAAAAAATTAACCAGGAATGGTGGCATGCACCTGTGGTCCCAGCTACTCGGGAAGCTGAGGTGGGAAGACCGCTTGAACCCAGGTGGCAGAGGTTACAGTGAGCTGAGATCAAGCCATTGCACTCTAGCCTGAGTGACAGAGTGAGACTCCATTACAAAAAAAGAAGAAGAAGAAGAAGAAGAAGAAGAAGAAGAAGAAGAAGAAGAAGAAGAAGAAGCAGCAGCAGAAGCACTTTATGCATTTCTCAAATAAATACAATCAAAAGTATTTGCAGTTACAGGTATTTGAGGGGCAGCCATGTAGTAGTTAGAAAAAGCATGGAGTCAGGACACAGGAGCCCAGGATCCTGTCCCAGTTTGGCCCCACTGTGCCCCGGCATGTCATTCCACTGTTGTGTGCCTTAGTTTCTTCATCTGTAAAGATGAAGACACTTGACTACATTTCCATCTCAGCCTTTGATGACAAAGAAGTTTCAATGAGGATTTAGTGTTCAGACAAGACATGATCTAACAGTGCTTCATAAAATGATCATGGTGCAAAAAGGGAGAAGCTTCACAGGATCAAAGAACTATAGTTATGATGGATCTTCCCTGGATTCACTCATTCATTTATCCTTCTGTGGGTGTTTATTAAGGGTCTATTATGTGTCAGACTTCAAACCAGGCAATAGAATACAAATTTGAATAAGACTCACATCTCTTCTCTCAAAGAACTCACAATTTAATGGGGAAGAAAGACAAATCAATCTGTATTCACAAGACAGGGCAGGGAGTTCTCTACTAGCATATGTGGGAGTGCTGGGGAGCATGTCTGGAGGATCTCAAGCAGGAAGGAAAGGGTGAAAGCTGTCACCAAGGAATGCTTGGAGGAGGCAACCACAAGCCTGACCTTAAAGCATGAACAGGAGTTAGCCAGGAAGAAAAAAGAAAGGAGGGGCATTTTAGGCAAAGGGAGTAGTCTTTGAACTAAAGACTGAACAAAGGAGAAAATGTAGAAGATTCTTGCAACTTCAAGTAGTTCAGTGTGGCTTGACAGCAGGGTGTGTCCTGAGAAGCTGCTTCAGATGGAGTGGAAGTGGAGTCTGAAGTGCTGAAGGAAAAAGCTCATTCTACCCAGCATGGGGGTGGGGACAGGATAGAATAGACTGGAGGTTTTGAAGACTAGTGGCAAGAAGAGCACAGTGGTAGAGACTGTGATAATGATCTGTACCAAGGTCACAGCAGTGGAAATAGAGAGTTGGAAAAGAAATTGCAAAATATTTTAAAAATAGAATTAACATAGTTCAGTGATTGACTGTATTTGAGTGAGGGAGAGGGAGATGTTGAGGATGACTTACTTTCAGATTTCTGGCTTGGATGGCTGGTACTGGGACCAGCAATGCAGGATGGAGATCGGATTGGCTGAGGAAAGATGCAGAATTCTGCCTGGACCGGGGATTAATGAGACATTCAGATGCAGGTGTCTTTAGGGCTCTGGAGGATAAAAGAGTTTAGAGCAAAGCAACAAATATTCCCAACACCCTTCTACATACCATCCATTAGCTTCTGAATAAGAACTCATTCTCATGACCACATCATGAAAATGTATCATTCTGGAACTCCTCCACTGTTCTTGCAGATCTATACACAGCCTTCTGTCATCTTGCACCTGTCTCCAAAACTCCCAATCTCATACTTGCACTTTACCTAATCTTCAACTTCATCCAGACTCCAGTTTGCAGGTTGCTGCACATTTTCTCAACCCACCAGGCTCCTTCCAGCTGTACTTTCTTCCATATCTGGAGAAGGGAATCATATTTGGTCTTATTGTGATACCATCTAGGATCACAAGAAACTCTTAGGAGACACCATGACCATACTGAATGATCTCATAGACTCAGACCTCAATATTCACACAGTCCCTAACACGTCCTCCCCCAAAAAACCAGAGTTTAGATGGTGCTCCACTCCCACACAACTACCTCTGCATTGTCCCAGACTAGGTATGGTTTTTGGTTTTTGTTTTTTTTGAGATGGAGTTTTGACCTTATTGCCCAGGCTGGAGTGCAAAGCGCGATCTCGGCTCACTGCAACCTCCACCTCCTGGGTTCAAGCGATTCTCCTGCCTCAGCCTCCTGAGTAGCTGGGATGACAGGCATGTGCCACCACACCCAGCTAATTTTTTGTACTTTTAATACAGATGAGGTTTCACCATATTAGCCAGGCTGGTCTCAAACTCCTGACCTCAGGTGATCCACCCGCCTCGGCCTCCCACAGTATTGGGATTACAGGCGTGAGCCACTACCAAGCATGTTTTAAAGTGGCCTGAGATTGAATTCCTGGGCCAAATCCTCTCCCTTTAGAAAATTCAGAAGCTGCCAGGGAAGATCACCACAATTTTAAAATGGCAGCTTCTCTGAGCCATTAGGCAAATCTCACAGTTGCTAGACTTGATGAGTTACTCTGTTTATTTTTTCAGTTAAGTACTCAGTGAATATTTGTTAAGCAAATGGTATTTTCAAAGTATGTCTGTAGCCTTTAAAATTTGATTCTAGACTGGTGATGGTGGTTTATGCCTGTAATCCCAGCACTTTGGGAAGCTGGGGCAGGAGGATCGCTTGAGCTCAGGAGTTCAAGACCAACCTGGGCAAGATGGTGAGACCCTGTCTCTATTTTTTTTATTATTCTATAAATATTTTAATAATAAAATACTTAAACCTTTTAGCTGTCTGCCAAAATGCCAACCCAACAGGGACCATTGATAAATATGATGATAAAGAGAAATAAAAGTACCCAGTTAACCCTGGAGAAACTATCGGTATCCACATATAACGAACATGAACAGCCATCTGAGGAAGTAAACCAAGACTCCAATTATAAATATGTGACATAAACCCTTACAATTGGAATCCACACAATTCCAATCAAGATGACCTGGAAAGGGTGTTTAGAAAGGAAAATCTTATGTGGCTAATTATATGGTACCAAGACTGGAGATTGACTATATGAACTGTCCTGGAAAGAGAGTAACCTATCTGAATGACAAGGCTGCATACACATTTAAATCATTGTTGATGCTGTCTGTTTGTAAACTTCTGTGTTTTTTTGTTTTTTTGGGTTTTTTTTTTTGCTAGCTGTTTGACAACAGAAGGGGAAATACTGGTTGTACACATGGAAATGTACCATCTTCCTGGCAGTTATATATCATATTGCCAATTAATAAATTTGTCTTAATTCAGCCATCTCTACTGGGTTTAGTTATGTGAGTTGCCATCTCCAAATCCTATGTAGGTGGATACATGTTCTGCAAACTCTAAGGTTTGAAAGCCATAGAAAAGTAAGTTCTACCTTGTGAAACCCTCAGGGACAAGGCTTGCTAACCCCTCCAGCCATATACCTGAATGTGACACCTACAGGGCAACTTCTGTAATATTTGAATGGCAACCCCAATGGATAGTCAACAAACACTTATTGACTTTGCTGCACATATGTGTGGTTGTCAGTAATTATAATAATTCTTATTTCTCAAATGGCTACAATGCGTCAAGAATAGCTCTAGGTCCAATCAAAAGTGTGTAAAATTTTTTCCTTTTAATCTATTTTGAGCAATTGATGCTCTCTTGAAAAAAAAATATTATTCATAGCAGTGAAAAACTGGAATCAGCCTAAACATACAACATACCATAATAAAGAGGGATCTCAACTGGTGAAAACACATACATGAAAAGACTAAAGAGCTACACATCAAAAAGTTAACAGAATCAGCTGTCTTTTTCATCATCGGCTTTGTTCTTTTATATATTCACATTTTTTTCTGCACTGAATATGTACTTTATAATTGAGAAGTTTTCATTCACTGCTAATTCACAAAAAGAAACTTCAAAATTATTATATGTCTTCGGAGTCTTCTTTGGGTCTTAGTATTTCAACAGAATGTGGGAGTTCTTAAAAAATTACATGAATTTTTAGATGAAGTACAATTAAATTGTTCCTTTGGTTTACTAAAGAGTTAATCTGCCATTATGCTTGCACATATTTGGCCTCTCATTCAAAGCAAACCCATAGAGCAGTATCAGCCCAGTTTTGCTTCATTACCATAGCAACATAATAATGACAACAGCACACGGCTCCTTCCCTCCCTCTCACACATATGCCCTGTTACTGTTTCTCTTTCACCTATTTCTGTTCATCGCCATTTTCCTCCATCTATTTTTTAATCCTTTTTCCTATGCTGGCTTCCTTCTTCCCAAAAAAGTTTATGTGTGGCAAAAAAAAAAAAAAAAAAAAAAAGTGTATGTTACTAATCCTAACACCCTCAATTCAAAATGCCAGTTCGTTTTTTCTGTTTGCACTCTTCGAGACTCTTGCTAGTCAACCATAGGTAAGGAACAGCTATATTTTTCCTGGGAAACTTCTCTAATCAAATAATTTTGAATACAAACAATTTCAATACTCAGAACTTAATTCAAATGAGCTTTTAGGTGGGAGGAAAGAGTGCATATTGGGGGAGCCACTAGCAGTAACTGCATTTAATTGGGCTTCTTCCACTTCCCTTTTCTCGTCTTCACACACGAAAACACAATAAATCCACTATTGATTCTGGCAGTGTGGAGAGATGGGACGGTAACAGGAGCATCACAGTAAACACTTCAATTGCACTTCATGGAATCAGGGACCTGGACACTGCTGCACTCCATACAGAGGGTAAGCAGTGACCATGCCTACCAAATCCACTCTACACCCCTCCTTCTTTCCTGTTTTTTCTGTGTCCTTTACTTCTTCCTAAGAATTCTGACTTCACCCAGGTATCTGCTCTTTTGCTGGAAGTCATATCCTTCAGGAGAGGCTAGTCCCAATTCCAAGCTTAGACTGGGAGTCTTGATTGATGTAAGCTAATCATGATGGCACCTACCAGTCCCTTGTCAAGGTTGGCTTAGGCACGGGCATGCAATACTTTGCTGGCCAATAGGGCATAAGGGGGAAGTCTGCCAGTGGCTTCTTGAGAGGTTCAAGAATGTGGCAGTGACAGCTTGTGGTTCCCACTATACATGTTCCACCTATTCCACAGTAGCAGAAAGTTTAGCTGGGTACATGGACATCCAGAATAAAGAATGCATTTCTCAGCCTCTTCTGTTGCCCAGGTGGCCTGATAAGTTCTGGCTAATGAGATGAAAGCAGAATTGTAGTGTGGCAGCTCCTGAGAATCTTCCCTATTGGACAGCTGACAGGTGCTTTTTACCTACTTTTATTTTTTTTCCTGACAGGGTCTTATGCTGTTGTCTAGGCTGGAGTGCGGTGGCATGATCAAAGCTCACTGCAGCCTCAAAGTCCTGGGCTCAAGCAATCCTCCTCCTCAGCCTCCTGTGTAGCTGGGACTACAGGTATGCACCTGGCTAATTTTTGTTGTATTTCTTATAGAGATAGAGTCTTGCTGTTTCCCAAACTGGTTTTGAACTCCTGGCCTCAAGTGATCCTCCTGCTTTGGTCTCCCAAAGCACTGGCATTACAGGTGTGAACCACCACATCTGGACTTTTTTTTTTCTTTTATTCTGCTATGTAGTTGTGGTAGTTGGAGGCAGAACAACCACCTTGGATCATGGATGACCTTAGGAATGGAGACTATGTATGGCAGAACCAAAAAAAAAAGCCACACTTAAGTGGCTGTTATTTTAGGTTTCCTGTCATTTACAGTCAAACTTATACTAACTAATACAAAGAAAGAGATGGCCCATTTTCAGTTTCTAAATGTTGTTGTATCTAGAAGTTATGTCTGGAATGCTGCATCCATTTTGTAAGCATGAGGAGAACCAGCTCAAGGCCAATGTCAAACGTAAAGATGGCAGGGGATGACATACAGCTAGCATCAAACAGCCCTGCAACCACCTTCCAGAGGATTTTTTATTATGCGAGAAAATATACTTCAATATTGTTAAAGCCATTGAATTGATGATTTCTGTTTCTTGCAGTTGAAAGCACTCTAGTTGTTACAGATATTAATAGTTTCTTTTTTTTTTTTTTTTTTTTTTGAGATGGAATTTCACTCTTGTTACCCAGGCTGGAGTGCAATGGCGCAATCTCAGCTCACTGCAAACTCTGCCTCCTGGGTTCAAGTGATTCTCCTGCCTCAGCCTCCTGAGTACCCGGGATTACAGGCATGTGCCACCATGCACAGCTAATTTTGTATTTTTAGTAGAGATGGGGTTTCTCCATGTTGGTCAGGCTGGTCTCAAACTCCCAACTTCAGCTGATCCGCCCACCTCCCAAGGTGCTGGGATTACAGGTGTGAGCCACTGCACCCAGCCTTTTTTTTTGTTTTTTCAGGCTGAGTCTCACTCTGTCACCCAGGCTGGAGTGCAATGGTGCAATCTCTGCCCACTGCAACCTCCACCTCTCCGGTTCAAGTAATTCTCCTGCCTCAGCCTCCCAAGTAGCTGAGACTATGGGTATATACATGCCACCATGCCCAGTTAATTTTTTTTTTTTTTTTTTTTTTTTGTATTTTTAGTAGAGATGGGTTTTTGCCATGTTGGCCAGGCTGGTCTTGAACTCCTGATCTCAGGTGATCTGCCTGTCTTGGCCTCCCAAGGTGCTGGGATTACAGGCATGAGCCACTGTGCCTGGCCACAGATATTAATAGTTTCTAATGATTATAAACCATAAGCTCCTTCAGAGAAGACTCAGCTAACCAAAGATTTGAAAGAAGCAGGATTAAACAGGAAGGTCTGAGGAAGGTGTGCTATAAAATGTTTAGAAAATAGAAAATGGGGGGAAAAATGACACCAGTGCAAAATAATCATGATGATAATTTTGAATATCGAGTCTTTAAAAAAAAGTATTACATATAACTACACATATTTTTAAATGTAAGTAATCACACTACATGTTTATCTTCATCTGTCCCACTGAATATAGATAAAGACTACAGAATTCAAGAAGCAACTGCCTGGGAACTCTGAGAAGTATAACAAAGCAGTTTGAGGAAGAAATTCAAAACTCAAAGAATGGCTGCGCGAGGTGGCCACACCTATAAGGCGAACACTTTGGGAGGCTAAGGTGGGAGGACTGCTTGAGCCCGGGAGTTTGAGATCAGCCTGGGCAGCATAGAGAGACCTTGTCTCTACCCAAAAAAAAAAAAATTTTTTTTTTTTAATTCACTGGGCCAGGTAGCACATGCTTATGGTCCCAGCTAGTTGGGATGCTAAGACAGGAGGATCGCTTGAGCCCAGGAGGTCAAGACTGCAGTGAGCCGTGACAGCACCATGGCATTCCAGCCTGGGTGACAAAGGGAGATCACCATCTCAAAAATAAATAAATAAATAAAATAAAATAAACACTAGAAGAAAAACCTCAATGGTGTTAGTAATGGTGATCTTTCTTTCTTTGGGGGCGGGCAATTTTTGATTTGGGGCTTTTTGTTTTTGTTTTTGTTTTTGTTTTTTGCTTTTACTGGAGGGTGGGTCACATCAGAAAACTGCTCAGCAGATGCAGACAACAAAAACTTTCTGGCCAGAAGACTGGAAAGAAAACCACTGAAAACTGAAGAGTGCAGGGGACGTCCCTGTTTTTCACCTTCCCCTTTTCCCTCTCCCTGACCTGACCTGAGGCCAGTCATGCATCTCTGTGTCATGGCATGCATGTGGTGAAGGGTGTAGAGGGGTCTCCCATTATTTTTCCCTCCACTTTTCTCTCACTCCCGCACTGAGAGTGGGCCCAGTTGTATGGAACTGGGAGTTTCATTAGCACAGAGGTGAAAACTCTTAACGAACCCCATCTCTCCAGCCAGAAGAACCAGGAAAAGAGATCACTGGAAGTTAGACAGTGTGGAGGAAATCTCAGAGAGGAGAGATTTTGAGAATGAACCTAATTCTGTGAATGAACTGACACAAGTCCCAGGCTCACCTCCAAGCTGTACATGGAGGAATACACACACACTCACACACACACACACACACGAGCATGGCAAAGGCTTTATGAACTGAACTAGTATTGGAACTACTGCTCAAAGAGAGAATTTATAATCTAAACCTATGTGGGTTTTTGCCTGCTGAAACAAATAAAATGGATATTCTCCAGAGAATTTTAACAGGACTCAGAGACTCACAACATAATATTTAAAATGTTCAGGATACAATCCAAAATTACTTGATATATAAATAACCTTGAATATGGGATCAATTCTCAAGAGAATAAACAATCGACTAATGCCAAACCCAATGTATTAGTCAGGATTCTCTAGAGGGACAGAGCTAATGGAATAGATTTATACATAAAGAGGAATTTATTAAGTATTAACTCACACCGTCACAAGGTCCCACAATAGGCCATCTGCAGGCTGAGGAGCAAGGAGAGCCAGTCAGAGTTCCAAAACTGAAGACCTTGGAGTCCGATGTTCAAGAGCAGGAAGCATCCAGCACAGGAGAGGATGTAGGCGGGGAGGCTAGGCAAGTCTTTTCACACTTTTCTGCCTGCTTATAGTGTAGCCTTGCTGGCAGCTGATTAGATTCTGCCCATGAACACTAAGAGTGGGTCTGCCTTTCCCAGTCCACTGACTCAGATATTAATCTCCTTTGGCAACACCCTCATAGACACACCCAGGATCAATACTTTGTATCTGTCAATCCAATCAAGTTGACACTCATTTATTAACCATCACAAGTCCACCCCTTGTTAACTTGAACCCATACACATCTTCCGAGATCATATATAATCTTCGAATAAAGACAATAATAAGGTCATAATTACGCCTGATAATACAACTATCCTTCATACAACCAGAAATGCACCCATCCCCAATCCAAATACTGTTACATAAAGTTAACAATACTTAAATGCTGATGTGAAGTCAATAAATCTTATGCCACATGATAGAGAAAGGAAATAAAGTGAAGATATTTTCTTAGTACAAGTGTATACATGCACAAACATGTTTTTAACAAAAGAAGGAGGAAATATTCATGACAATTACAGTCCTCGTTTCTGCAGCTGGTCACATGGTCATAGCTGGTATTGATGACTACCTTCTTCTACTACCCATTCTGTATTCCCTTTGCATTCAGCAAGCACTTCAGCAGGTTGTGGTTTTTTCTTGGTGGAGCGACCCAAACCTTCATTCCTGAAGGGTCTGGATCATTTGTAGTCCTGCCTGGATTGGGCTGCTGTAGTTTCCCATTGAACTTAATCATAGCCCATGGTAATACTAAGAGATACCCTAATGGATCTCATGTATTCCATACACACTTTTCCTTACCTCCATTGTGAGGTAGTAGACTGATTTCATCTTGATAGTCCAGGTCAATCACCCCAGCCAACACTGTAGCTCCCTTCTGAGCCTGTTGACTTAAAGATAGGAGAAGCCCAAAGTGTCCAGGTGGCAATCTTAACTTCCAGTTTAATGGAATCGTTATTGTGTCTCCTGGTGGCAGCATTTCTCCCTCTGGAAGTAAGACCTCTAGGCCACAGAACGTAATGTCGCAGGAAAAGGAAGCAAAAATTTTGCTAGTAGATCACTAGGGGGTGATGGTGAGTGGTGCTACTTCCACTTCCACCCCTTGATTCCTGGACCTGTGAATCCTGGCTGTGGGAAAAACAGTACCATATATTGGACACTGATTGAGAGCATACGGGGCCTTCTGGAGAACTTTGCCCCAACCCTGCAAAGTATTGTCACCTAGTTGGCATTGTAATTGTGACTTCAAAAGGCCATTCCACTGTTCTATCAATCCAGCTGCTTCAGGATGACAGGGAACAGGGTAAGACCAGTGAATTCCATAAGCATGAACCACTGCTGCATTTCTTTAGCTGTAAAGTGCGTGCCTTGGTCAGAGGCAATGCTGTTTGGATACAGTGATGGTGGATAAGGCATTCCGTGCGTCCACAGATGGTAGTCTTGGCAGAAGTATTGCGTGCAGAATAGGCAAACCCATATCAGCAGTAAGCATCTATTCCAGTAAGGACAAACCTATGCCCTTTCCATGATGGAAGAGGTCCAATATAATCAACCTGCCACCAGGTAGCTGGCTGATCACCCCGAGGAATGGTGCCATATCAAGGGCTCAGTGTTAGTCTCTGCTGCTGGCAAACTGGGCACTCAGCAGTGGCCATAGCCATGTCAGCCTTTGTGAGTGGAAGTCCATGTTGCTGAGCCCATGTGTAACCTCTTTCCCCACCACCATGGTCACTTTGTTCATGGGCACATTAGGTGATGACAGTGGTGGTGAGGGAAAGAGGCTGAGAGGTGTCCACAGAACAGGTCACCCTATCCACTTGATTATTAAAATCCTCCTCTGCTGAGGTCAGCCACTGGTGAGCACTCACATGGGATACAAATGTCTTCACAGTTTTTGACCACTCAGAGTGGTCCATCCACATACCTCTTCCCCAAATTTCTTTGTCACCAATTTTCCAATCATGCTTCTTCCAAGTCCCTGACCATCCAGCCAAACCTTTGGCTACAGCCCATGAATCAGTACATAATCGCACATCTGGCCATTTCTCTTTCCATGAAAAGTGCATAACCAGGTGCACTGCTCGAATTTCTGCCCACTGGGAAGATTTCCCTTCACTGCTGTCCTTCAGTGATGTCCTAGAAAGGGACTTTAGTGCAGCAGCTGTCCACTTTTGGGTGGTGCTTGCATATCGTGCAGAACCATCTGTGAATCAGGCCCTAGTCTTCTCTTCCTCTGTCAACGGATCATAGGGAACTCCCCATGAAGCCATTGGTGCAGGCTGGGGAAAAGAAGGCAGGGTGGCAGGAGTGGAGACCATGGGGATTTGAGCCACTTCCTCATGTAACTTACTTGTGCCTTCAGGACCTGCTCGAGCCCAATCACATATATACCACTTTCATTTGATGATGGAATGCTGCTGTGCATGAACCATTTTCTGGCTAGATGGGTCAGAAAGCACCCAATTCATGATAGGCAGTTCAGGTCACATGGTGACTTGATGACTCATAGTCAAATGTTCAGTTTCCACCAAAGCTCATTAACGGGCCAAGAACTGTCCTCAAAAGGAGAGTAGTTATCTGCAGAAGATGGCACAACTTTGCTCCAAAATCCTAGAAGTTTCCACTGTGATTTACTTATGGGGGCCTGCCAAAGGCTTTAAATAGCATCCCTATCTGCCACTGACAGCTCAAGCACCATTGGACTTGCTGAGTCATATAGCTCAAGTGGCAGAGCAGCTTCCACAGCAGCCTGGACCTGTTGCAGAGCCTTCTCCTGTTCTGGACCCCACTCAAACTGGCAGCCTTTCAGGTCACTCAATAAATGGGCCAGAGTAACACACCCAAATGAGGAATGTGTTGCCTCCAAAATCCAAATAGACCCACTAGGTGTTGTGCCTCTTCTTGGTTGTAGGAGGGACCAAATGCAACAACTTATCCTTCACCTTAGAAGGAATATCTCGACAGGCCTCACACCACTAGACCCCTAGAAATTTTACTGAGGTAGAAAGCACCTGAATTTTAGTTGGATTTATTTCACACCCTCTGGCATGCAAATGTCTCACCAATAAGTTCAGTGTGTTTGCTACTTATTGCTTACTAGAACCAGTCAGCATAATGTCATCGATGTAATGGACCTGTTTGATATCTCATGAAAGTGAAAAGAGATCAAGGTCTCTCCAAATAAGATTATGACACAAAGCCAGAGAGTCGATATACTCCTTAGGTAGTACAGTAAAGGTATATTGTTGGTCTTCCCAGCTGAAGGCAAATTGCTTCTGGTGGGCCTTATGAACAGGAATGGAGAAAAAGGTACTTGCCAAGTCAATGGCTGCATACCAGGTACCAGGAGATGTGTTAATTTGCTCAAGCAATGAAACCACATCTGGTACAGCAGCTGCAATTGGAGTCACCACTTGGTTAAGCCTAAGATAACCCACTGTTATTCTCCAAGATCCATCTGTCTTCTGCACAGGCCAAATGGGAGAGTTGAACAGGGATATGGTGAAAATCACCACGTCTGCATCTTTCAAGTCCTTGATAGTGGCACTAGTCTCCGCAATCCCTCCAGAGATGCGATATTGTTTTTGATTTATTATTTTTCTAGGCAGAGGCAGCTCTAATGGCTTTCATTTGGTCTTTCCCACCAAAATAGCCATCAGCCTATCAGTCAGGGAGCCAGTGTGGGGGTTCTGCCAGCTACTAAGAATGTCTATGCCAATTATGCATTCTGGCACTGGAGAAATGACCATAGGATGAGTCCCAGGACCCACTGGACCCACTGTAAGTCAAACCTGAGCTAAAACTCCATTAATTACCTGAATTTCATAAGCCTCCACTTTAACTAGAGGACCACAATGATGTTTGGGGTCCCCTTGAATCAACGTCAGCTCAGAGCCAGTGTCCAGTAGTCCCCGAAATGTCTGATCATTTCCCTTTCCCCAGTGCACAGTTACCCTGGTGAAAGGCCAGAGGTCTCCTTGGGGAAGGATGGGAGATTTACTGCATGAATTGTCAGTAATGTAGTGGGGTCCTTCCTCAAGGGGACCTGGCCTCCCCTTATTCAAGGGGCTTTGGGTTTATAAACTCACTCAAGTCTGGAAATTGATTGAGGGGCCATGATTCTGCTTTTATAATTCAAATTAGTCTTTTGTCCATTTGAGTTAGAAGTCTTCTGCTTGTATAAATTAAGTAGGAATGCAGTAGGTTTCCTATGAATTTCACTTCTAGGAACACTGTGATGAATTAGCCAATGCCAGAGCTCTACAGAAGTCAGACTATTCTGATTGCCACTTTGCCTCTGCTGTTCATTATGGTATTAGCTACAGCCACCTTGCCTTTGACAGTTGAGTGCCACCACTTGGCCTCTCCCACCTTGGGATCCAATTATTCCCATTGTATTTAAATTTTATAGTTGAGTGACTGTGGTTCCCACTGTTAGATCTGACATACAGAGAAGAGCAATTACAGGGATCTTCAAAAATGCAGGTGCTGCCCTCACAAATCTATTTGGCAAGGCATTGGTCAAGGGTATATCTTCTGGGCCCTCCCAGCTGGGAGGGGTAGGTCTAAAGTGGCTAATCCACTCCACTGTCCCGATCTCCCTAAGCCTTTGGATCCCTTCCTCTACATTAAACCAAGGGAGATCAGGCATTTCCAGCTCATTCACAGTGGGCCATCTTGTAATCCATATTTCAGCTAACCAAGCAAATAAACTATTAGAACTTTTTTGAACTCCCTGAGCTGCAACATTAAATGCAGAGTCCCTACTTAGTGGGCCCAAATCAATAAATTCAGCCTGATCCAACTCTATGTTCCTTCCACCATTATCCCACACCCTTAATATCCATTCCCATGCCTGTTCTTCGGATTTCTGCTTATATAACTCAGAGAACTCAAGCAGTTCTTTTCAAGTGTAGTGCACCTCCTCATAGGTCATATTCTCAACGTAACTTCTAGGGGTCTGCCAGGACTTTAGTCTAGTTGTAGATCTAGAAGCAAACAGGGGTGTTAGGGGTGGCTCCTGATGAGAATCAATAATATCTTGCCTGTTGCCTCAGGCAATGCAAGGTGTATCTCCTCCGACAAAGGTGGAAATGCTGATGGCAGCATGGGTTGGGGAGGGGATGTTGCCACTACTGGGGATGGGGAAGCTGTTTATTCTGGCAAAAAAGGTTTCATCACAGTTTACAAACTCAGTGTCCCCAGTTTCATCAGGGTCCTCCCACACGTCCCCATTCCAAGCTGCAGGGTCCCATTCTTTTCCAATCAAGCCCTCATTTTAACAGTAGACACCTGGTGAGGCTGTGCATGCACCTTTCATGGCAGCTCAGCCACTTGCATGATAAGAGCTTGTATCTATTTTTCCACAATTTCAGCTCTTTCTCTACAGGAGATAAGACTCTCACTCAGGGCAATCTTAGCAGATTTGAGGCTCAGTATCTGCTTCTGAAGCTGGGAGTTAAAATCCCTGGGTTCATCATTTTCTTCCACCACTTTGTCCACTGAACTTAGGAGCAACTAACCAGCTTCATCATGTTTCTTGGTTCTCCACATAGGGTCAAAGTTATTATGTATAGAGTCACTAAACTCCTTGCCTCTCATGAGTGGTGAATCAGGAGTGTCAAATGCATTTATTTTGCATAACTCTCTAAACAGTCCATGCCATGGACTATTAGTGTTCTCCATACTATTAGAAGTAGAATCCTTCACTTTTTTGGGTCTAATTATATTAAGCAGCCAACTCCAGAAACCCCAAAACCAATGAAAGAACTCCATCCTTAATATTCTGTTCCTCTGGAACCACTCCTGGTAGCAAAATCTGTATTAGGGTTCTCTAGAGGGACAGAACTAATGGAATCGCTATATATTCATAAAGGGGAGTTTATTAAGTATTAACTCACATGATCACAGGTCCCAAAATAGGCCACCTGCCGACTGAGGAGTAAGGAGAGCCAGTCTGAGTTCCAAAACTGAGGAACTTGGAGTTTGATGTTTGAGGGCAGGAAGCATCCAGCACGGGAGAAAGATGTAGGCTGGGAGGTTATTTTTCTGCCTGCTTATATTCTAGCCACGCTGGCAGCTGAGAAGATTGTGCCCACCCACATTAAGGGTGGACCTGCCTTTCCCAGCCCACTGACTCAAATGTTAATCTCCTTTGACCACACCCTCACAGACACACCCAAGATCAATACTTTGCGTCCTTCAATCTAATCAAGTTGACACTCACTATTAACCATCACATCCAAGATTATACAGATGTTGAAATTATAATACAAAGATTTTAAAGCAGCTTTTATAACTGGTCTCTGTGAGATAAAGGTAAAGGCTCTTGAAATGAACGGAGGGATAGATGATCTTAGCAAAGAAGTAGAAAGCATAAAAAAAGAACCAAATGGAAATTTTAGAACTGAAAATATAGGAACTGAAATTAAAAATTTACCAGATGAGCTCAGTAGTAGAATGGCGATGACAGAGAAAAGGGCCAATTAACTTGAAGATAGACCAATATAAATTATCCAATCGGAAGAAAGGGAAAAAACAAAACATGTTAGAGTGTTTTTTGTTTTTGTTTTTGTTTTTCCCCAAGATGCAATCTTGTTCTGTCTCCCAGGCTGGAGTGCAGTGGTGCAATATCGGCTCACTGCAACCTCTACCTCCTGGGTTCAAGTGATTATTGTGCCTCAGCCTCCAGAGTAGCTGGGATTACAGACATGCGCCACCATGCCCGGCTAATTTTTGTATTTTTAGTAGAGATGGGGTTTCACCATGTTGGCTAGGCTGGTCTCGAACTCAGAACCTCAGGTGATCCACCCTCCTTGGCCTCCCAAAGTACTGGGATTACAGGTGTGAGACACCGCACCCAGCCCTCACTGGCAGATTTTGAAGAAAATCTGTGATCTGTGCTATGTAACCCCCATTCTCCACCGTGTATAAATTTCAGTGCAAACTGTAAAGCTCATTAATCCTTTGTAGCATGTGTCTACTTCTAGAAAATAGGGCAAAACGGAGACATACTTCAGCCTTGGGAGGGTGAAACAGAGGCTGTCCTTATGTCCTGTGACTTCTGGCCATGTCTTCCTTCTCTTGACTCTGCTGCTGCTGCTGCTGTTCATTCTCTTTCTGACCTTTCTCTAGCACAGGAGTGAGCAAAATTTCCTGTAGGATGGCTATTTCAAAAAAAATAAAAATAAAAATCCATATTAAAACATTACGCTTTAGATCAAAAACCCTCTAAAACCAAGCTTAGGCATTTCTTTGAAATGTTCCTTTCACTAAAGTTTTTCTCTTTATTCATTTCTTTGTCTTTTCTTTCTTTTGTTTCTTTTTGTTTAAAAATAACACACTTACATATTGCAGTTATGTAGTATACATTGGAATCCCTAATTATACTGTTTCTTATTGAACAAACGTTATTTTGACATGTTTTTGTTGTTCACCCTTCCTTGTTTTGCCTTTTAATCTACAAAAGGCAAATTAGGCCTTTTCTGTCTCACTTAGGCCTCTAAAAATTATGTCTTTTAAATTTAGGAATAGAATGGAAGGAAGGAAAAAATTTTGTTAAGATTGTATCTTTTTTTTGGGGGGGGGGGACAGAGTCTTGCTCTGTCGCCAGGCTGGTGTGCAGTGGCGCAATCTCGGCTCACTGCAACCTCCACCTCCTGGGTTCAAGCAATTCCCCTGCCTCAGCCTCCTGAGTAGCTGGGACTACAGGTGCGCACCCCCAAGCCCAGCTAATTTTTTTGTATTTTAGTAGAGATGAGGTTTCACCATGTGGCCAGGATGGTCTCAATCTCCTGATCTTGTGATCCACCTACCTTGGCCTCCCAAAATGCAGGGATTACAGATGTGAGCCACCCGGCCTGGTCAAGATTGTATCTTTTAAGACAAGACATTTTCTTCTTCGTTTTAAACAAGTGGCAAGGTCCGTAGTACCCAAGAAGTACTCTTGAATTAATTTATTTGAAATCATTAACATTATCAGTCATTTTTCTATATTGATAGCATCCACAGCAAGGGTTTCCACTTTAGTTATACCTACATTCAGCCAATTTGGTCTCACAACCAGCAAAAAAATCAGATCCATTGTTTTTCAGGACAGCACAGAAACACTGGTCGTTCAATGTAAGAGGTGAACCTGGCTGAGCTTGGCCATCCCTGGGTTATTTTCTCCCTTCTGTAAACCTAAGGCTTCCTGACTGAAGCTAACCATGATGGCCTCACTCTTGTGCAAATGAGCAGAGAACGTGAAGAGAAATAATAACAAAGAAAACGACAATGGGTATGGAGGAAGAAGGCCAGGGTCATCTTTGCAGCTAAATGCTCATTGATCTCAGAGAGGTGGCCTAAGCAAGCAGGAAGCCCAGGCTACTCTGTGGGATGCTTATCTTTTTCCTAGTGGATTTCCTGATAATCACAGCTCAGAAGAGTTTTTCCTTTAAAGTGACAGCATTGGGGTGCTTGTCTATAATCAATCCTAAGTGATGCTTACTTTAAGATTCCACAGTAGCACTGAAAATAAAATTGAAAATACTTTCTGCCTTAAGATGTATACATTATTGGTTTTTGTATGTTTGCTGATTTAAAATAATCATTATTAAAATATGATTTTTAATAAAATAATCAGCATTAAAATATGCTGATTTAAAAATAATCATTTTATCTATAATAAGGCAATTCAGAAAATTCTGATATTTAAATAATTCATGGTTCTTTGCGTTCTGTTAGGTGTAAAGCATTTTTTTCTGTTAAAAGTGCAAAACCTTTTTTGTAGACACCAAGTACAATCTTCGTAAATGTAGTTGTCTCAAAACACATCTGTGCAAACAATTCTTAAACTGAATATCCATAATATAGAAATACGTACGCATACATAAAACGATTTTAAAACTTCAGTCATAGCAAACTGAAGATTATCTAAGTTTAAAAAAGTTAAAAAAGTTATTTTCAGCCTGTTTGCAAGATTATAGCTTTATGTCTAGCATAAATGTTTCTCCTAGTTTTCTGGAACAGGTAGGCTAGAAAACATTCACAAACAAATAAAAACAAAGAATTTCAGGCAAGAATAAAAGTTAAAAAAGAAAGAATGCTGTTTCCTTTACCAGGCTGGGCGCAGTGTGGTTCATGCCTGTAATCCCAGCACTTTGGGAGGCCGAGGCAGGTGGATCACTTGAAGTCAGGAGTTCGAGACCAGCCTGGACAACATGGTGGAACTCCATCTGTACTAAAAACACAAAAATTAGCCAGGGGTGGTGGCACACGCCTGTAGTCCCAGCTACTCGGGAGGCTAAGGCAGGAGAATCACTTGAATCTGGGAGGTGGAGGTTGCAGTGAGCTGAGATGGTGCCACGGCACTCCAGCCTGGGTGACAGAGCAAGACTCTGTCTCAAAAAACAAAAAACAAAACAAAACGAAAAACTTTTACCAGTTCCAATGCATTCATGCTTACACCACCATAACAAAGTAGTTGAAATGTTTGTTGTGATCAAGAAATTGCAAATAAATGAAAAGCCAGATAGATGAATAGAAATAGTTTACCTGTACTACAATAAGAAGAGGAAACTTACCATCCTGTGCAAAGAGGCAGCATGCAGGGCAGAAGGGCAGGAAGCCGAAGGGAGTCTGCACTCAGGAACACTGAGTTGTCACCTCAGAGAAACATCCATCTCCCTTATTACCCCACGGTGCTTTTCTGCCACACATCAAACACCAGCTGGACAGCCAGCTGTCAGAAAGCATTGTCTGCGTGCCTCATAAATGGGAATACAGTGTGTAGACGGTACCATTTTAGAGTCTTGTACTTTCATGTAGAAGTGCTGGTAAGGCAGCAGGAGCTCAGGGTAGGGGTTACACGTTGCAAAAATGTCCAGAAACATCAAACACTGTGCTCTCTGCAAAAAGGTAGGCTCCAGCTTTAGCTGCTGATTCTTTTGGCTCAAGCTGAGTCAAACAGTACACAAAGAATAGACAAAAGCCTGCAAACGACTGGCAGTCACCATGGGGTTCGCCAAACCAGTGCTGGCCCACTCTAGACATTGTTCTTTCCCTGTGGAAGTGCGGCTACACCTGCGCCCACATGGAGCTTGGCCACATCTCCTCTGCCGGACCTCTGGAAAACTCGCCTTTAACGAGAAGACAGGACTCAGGTCATTGAAGGTTTTTGTTTCTGTACAGGGTTGAATGCTTATTCATATGGAGATTTTTATTCCCCAGTCTTCACTTATTTTAAGCTTGAGGGTTTATTTAATTAATCCATTAATTTATTATTATTATTATTATTATTTTGCTGGAGTGGACTGGCGCCATCTTGGCTCACTGCAACCTCTACCTCCCAGGTTCAAGCGATTCTCCTGCCTCAGCTTTCCGAGTACCTGGGATTACAGGCACCTGCCACCATGGCTGGCTAATTTTTGTACTTTTAGTAGAGACAGGGTTTCACCATGCTGGTCAGGCTGGTCTTTGAGCTTTTTTTTTTTTTTTTTTTTTTTTAATGAACTATAAAATGAGGTATGACACCACTGTTAAAAACAGTTTCTTCTTCAGCGACCAAACCCCAGTGCAGTTTCCTTTTTCTGGAGGCACATGGAATTAGCCACATCCCTCTAATATTACCACTTATATTGCCCACCCAACCCTCTGACAACTCAAACTACCCACTCATTTTAATCATCTGTTTTATTTTTGCCTTAATACCAATTCTCACAGACCAATTTTTTGAGCGCCTTCTCACCATTGTCAGGGCATATCAACTTTTTTTTAAATTACTTTTTTCTTCAAGAAGTGAAAAGAAAAATCATTTTCTTTCATTTAATAGTATGGGTATCAAGAATAATGTGATATTTATGGATCTTAAGAACTGTCTGCCCATAGGGTTCATTTCTTAAATGACTATTTCTTTTTTTTTTTTCTTTCTTTTTTTTTTTTTTTTTTGAGACGGAGTCTCGCTCTGTCACCCAGGCTGGAGTGCAATGGCGCGATCTCGGCTCACTGCAAGCTCCGCCTCCCGGGTTCCCGCCATTCTCCTGCCTCAGCCTCCCGAGTTGCTGGGACTACAGGCGCCCGCCACTTCGCCCAGCTAATTTTTTTTTGTATTTTTTTAGTAGAGACGGGGTTTCACCGTGTTAGCCAGGATGGCTGGTCTCGATCTCCCGACCTCGTGATCCACCCGTCTCGGCCTCCCAAAGTGCTGGGATTATAGGCTTGAGCCACCGCGCCCGGCCATTAAATGACTATTTCTTAAATGTGTATAAAATATCCTATTACATGAGCAAGAGCCTCTTATTACTCTTTTCATTTTGTAGAAAAGAAAATTAAGGGCAATTACATGATTTTTTTTAGACAGCGTCTCACTTTGTCACCCAGGCTGGGGTACAGTGGTGCAATCACAGCTCACTGCAGCCTTGAACTCCTGGGTTCAAGCAATCCTCAGTTGTATGATTTCTGCAGAGCTCTACCTTGCAGTGGAGGGAAAAGTTTATGATGAGAAATTTCAGGAATAATGACTGAAGCACTATTGTGTTGTCATTTATCAGTGTAGAAACAGTATCAAGAAATCTGCACATTTCAATCCTTTATAGAATGCAAAGTTGAGGAAAGAAAAAACACTTCTCTCAACACTTCCTTTTTTGGATTTTCTCCTGTATCAGATATAGGATAGGATTGCTGACCAGTGTTCACAACTCCAGTGGGCTCCTGGGTATTTCTGAGACAGAGCCTCTCTGAGCAAGAGATGTCTGGAGGTGGGTGAAGTAGTGGGCACACTGAAAAGGCAGATCTCTCATGTTAGACTTTCTTTCCTATTTGTAGTTATGTGGTTGAAAGATCCTTCTTTTGGTCAAGTATCTGTTTACTTCCACACAAGTATGTGGCTATTGTTATGTTCACACAAAACACTCTGTTCAAAAGTCGACCTTCAAATATCCTTGATGGTAGGAAAGCAAACAAATGTGCCATTGTTCACTTAGATGACACAGGGCACCTCCCAATGTTTGCTCTAATCTGCTAATACCCTGTGGCAGGTGGAATCAGTTAAAAGAATTCCCACAAGAGCCATTTTCTCAGTTGAACAAGATGGAAATTGCGCTGGATTAAGTTCAAATATCATTTGTGACTGTAGCACATGAAGACATTAAAGAGGTTTATAACACTGTGCTGACTACCATTAATTTCTCTTAACCAGTTTAACCATTACTTTCTCTTAAGATCCACCTCTATAGCCTATTCCCAAAACTTGGTAAGAAAATATAATGTGAAAGAGTGAACAACATAGTTATTTCACAGTAGATCTAGTAATTCATATGTGTTTAGTAATTCATTTAGAGTCTAATTTTTTTAAAAAAAAGCAGGTAAAAATGACACTGATTATTTCATTCGTGGTCAGTCACAGAATACCCCAGTATGGACCATGACAAGCATCATGAGACATGCAAGGGGCGCCAATATCTATGGTGGAAGCAAAGTCTCTGGAAGATACAAGTCAATCATTTGCCACAAATAATTTCCTTGGCAATTCATAATTGGGTAATTCCCATACAAGATGACTTCAAAAATGAAGTACTAATCTGACCTCTGAGTCTGACTACACAATTGAACATATAAACAGAAAATGCACAAATCTTGAACAACAGGAGCCATAGTACTGATGAGATTATATATTCTTATAACCTGTATAGACAGGCCAATAGATTCAACACCGATGTTCTAAGATTTTATAAAATCAATAATTTTGAAGAAGTAACTGATAATTACTGTTCAGTAGAAACATCACAAAATTAAGCAAGACTTTAGCTTTGGCAGAGGGGCAAAGGAAAAAGCTGAACGAAGAAGCACAAAAATAAGACATGCTATCATCTTGGGAAGTCTCTGGTTTCATGTCCACTGCTGACACTCATTTTAATGACAATTCAGAAAATAGTATCTTCAGGATATTTCTATGTTAGCAACAAACAATTATTGATAAGTCCATATTGTTACATTTTATACCTGTTTCACTCAAGAAGCAGTTGTGGTGAAACATAAAAACTTCTGGTATTTCTGGTATCCTAAAATAAATTAGAATGAATAGATATAGCCTTTATTACCTAAGAGACACATTTATTTTAAACTTGTTTCCTTATTAAATCTTTATTATCTTTGCTCTATGTTATATTGTGAATGAAAAGTAGATGCTGGGGAAATATGGAAAATATCCTAAGTAGTATAATATGTCTTGCCTCAAAACATTATGATCATTGTTATAACACATGTACAGAGCTAAAGCCATTAATTAAAGTTTATGATTCTAGTTTTAAAAATACAATGAAGCAACTTATATTTCTTTGAAAATATAAAAGCATATTAATAGTCTATGCACTTGGCAAAAAAATCAATAACAAAATCTGGCCCCATTACAAAATTCAAGAGGTACTATACTTAAAAAAAAATCTATTATTTAAGCAAATTCCATTACTTGAATGTGTTCCAAATAAAGAAGTTAATATTGATGAGAGACAGAACAAATTAAAGTATATTTTAAAACTCATAAAAATAAAATATTGAAAAGAACAGGAAAGAAAGTCTGAATATTTTGGAAATTGTCATTAGGGAAAAGAGTGACAATCCTTGTATTAGTGTTCTATTTCTGTAAGAAACTACCATAAACTTAAAGGCTTAAAACAAAATGCATTTATTACCTCACAGCATCTACAGGTCAGGAGCCTGGGAAAAGCTTTTCTGTGTCCTCAGATCAGGCTTTTACACGCAGCAATTAAAATGTCACCTGGGCTGCATTCTCATCTGGAGAGTTAATTGGGGAAGAATCCACTTGCAAGCTTATTCAGGTTGTAGGCAGGATTCATTTCTTTCAGCTTTATGACTGAAGGTCCCTTATTCTTTTTTGAGACAGAGTCTAGCTCTGTCACCCAGGCTGGAGTGCAGTGGTGCAATCTTGGTTCACTATAACCTTTACCTCCCAGGTTCAAATGATTCTTCTGCCTCAGCCTCCCAAGTAGCTGGAATTACAGGTGCTCACCACCACACCCAAAATTATACAAAAATATAATTTTTGTATTTTTAGTAAAGACAGAGTTTCGCCATGTTGGCCAGGCTGGTCTCAAACTCCTGACCTCAAGTGATCTGCCTGCCTTGGCCTCTCAAAGTGCTGGGATTACATGCATGAGCCCATCTCATCCATGAAGGCCCCATATTCTAACTGTCTGTCAGTTAGAGGCCACCCTGAGGTCTTTAAAGATCACCCACAGGTCCTTGTCATGACCTATCACAACATGAGGCAGCTTACTTTTTCAAGGTCAGTGGGAGAATCTCTCCCAACAGCCTGTTAGACATTGTCTTATACGATAAACATAATTGGAGCAGTGGCATCTCATCACCTCTTCCATGTACTAATAGTATAACCTACTCAAAAGAGTTATACTCCCATTCTTTTGGTTAAAAGCAAGTCACCTACTTCTGCACACAAGAGGAGAAGATTATACAAGGGTGTGACTCATTGGGAATCACTGGAGGGTGTATCTGCCATAGTCCCTAGCATTTATCATTAGTGCTTCTTTTCTGCAGGGTGCATTAACACTAGATGGTGATTTCTCTACCACCCTCTGGAACAAACATAAACTTTAAAAGATGGTCCCCATGTCCACTTCTGAAAGAAGGAAGTGCAGGCTTAAATAATGTCCACTTCTGAAAGAAGGAAGTGCAGGCTTAAATAATCAGCAATTATTTTGCATTTTAATGTGGCTGTGTTTTAATAATTAGTAGTTAGAATCCATAACATGTGAGAGACATACTTCATATCTCACCTTTTAAAAGGTGGAAATTAAAAAGAGGATATATTTCAATGAGGGGGAATCTGTGAAGGGGAATGTTGTGAAGGAGATGCAAGAATAGAAAATAAAGCTTAACAAAAATAGTAACAAAATCTCCTAAAGAAATTTTCAGAGGAAGTTTGATTTTGTAAAATTGAATTTGAAGGATTTCAAAGAGCAATTTAAAAGATCCTTACAAGTTTAAGAAAAATTGAGACAAAACAAAAATGCTGGTATCTACAAACTTTTAAAGAGAGTAGGAATTTGTCCCCCAAGGAAGGATACGCAGTAGTTACTGAGGAAGGCCTTAAGTGGTGTGTTCAATGGGAGAAGAAAAAGCAAAAGAATCCTGATGGTAAGGATAAAGATTTCCCCAAGGTAGCAGAAGTATTTCAAAGAATAAAACATAAAAATAGAGACAGTGAAACAGGAGGTGGTTTAACAAGCAACATTTGAAAATTAACTTAGGTTAAAAAAAATTGGTAAAAGACATCTGTAGATAATATTCAGTTGGGTTTTTTTTTTTTTTTTTTTTTGACATTTGAAAGAAAGTTTTAGTTACCGGAATATATGTAAGGCATAAAATAGTTCATTAATTTAAAGTGAGAATAAAGTAATATAATAAATGTGAGAACACTCTGATAAAAATATTCAACTGTAAGTATATTATATTTTGCATTCGTTAAGATGCTTGTCTTGCTGTTGCTTTTGTCAATAATAATGTGATGATGTAGTTTATTGACAATAATGAGGTATGCATATTTAAATATATTTGCCATTGATGTCAAAGTCAATAAAAACTTAATTGTTCTATTTTAATTATTGAATAATATATTCTTTCTTTGTGCATGTTTAGTTATGCACTTATTTAAAGTTTTTTTCTCAAAAAAGTACATTAATTTCAATTAGTCATTTTTAAAAACTATTTTTGGGCTGGGTGCAGTGGCTCATGCTTGTAATGCCAGTTTGGGAGGCAGAGGTGAGAGGGTAGCTTGAGTCCAGGATGTTGAGAACAGCCTAGGCAATATGGCAAGATCCCATATCTACAAAACATGAAAAAGTAAGTTGGATGTGATGGCACGCACCTATAGTCCCAGCTGCTTGGGAGGCTGAGGCAGGAAGATCACTTGAGCCTGGGAAGTCAAGGCTGCAAGGAGCCATGATCATGCCACTGTACCCCAGCCTGGGTGACAGAGCGAGACCCTATCTCCAAAAAAAAAAAAAAGAAAAAAACAACTTTTTTGGCCACCCCACAAAAATGAAACTCTACAACCATAATCTCATTAATTTTCACATAATTCCAGGGAGGTTATCTAGCATAATTTCTTATATCCTCTTTTTACCTTAGGAAAATGAATAAAGGATAATTAGTGTAAGTAATCTATGCCTATGAACAGTACCTCTGGCTGGAGCAAAGGAACTAGTTGATCTAGATGGTCATTTGAAAATTCAATATTTAAAAATGCAACTAGCCATCTGGGTGCAGTGGCTCACGCCTGTAATCCCAGCACTTTGGGAGGCCAAGGCAGGTGGATCACTTAAAGTCAGGAGTTCAAAACGAGCCTGGTCAACACGGCAAAACCCTGTCTCTACTAAAAATACAAAAATTAGCCTGACATGGTGCCAAGCGCCTGTAATTCCAGCTACTTGGGAGTCTGAGGCAGGAGAATCTCTTGAACCTGGGAGATGGAGGTTGCAGTGAGCCAAGATTGTGCCACTGCACTCCAGCCTGGGTGACAGAGAGACACTGTCTAAAAATAAAAAAAAATAAAAACTTCAACTAACAAATTAGATAAACCTCATTGATTTAGTTTACTTGATAGAGACACAGGTATTTATTTTTTTTTACTTTTGAGGTTGGTCTTAATATCATTGCATATTTTACTTCTCTGAGACTCTATGATTTCTTCACCTTATTATTTCTCCAAGAAATAAAAGTATAAGAAATATCTTATATATTAATATACCTTAAATTTCTCATTAGTATGACTCCATTCTAAGCCCCATCTTATAATTTTTTTAATTTATGAAAATAGAGAAACTGTACCACCAAAATATATAATTTTAACACATTTACACTTGCTTTTACTTCCAGGTGAGAAATAAAACAGTATTGCTGAGAAAATTATTAGAAATATGAACTACATCTCAGTTGTGATTACCTTAAAATCAATATTCCTTTATTTGAACAAGCAGCAGCAAAAATCATTAAGATGGGACTCTAGTAATTCAGGTTAAATTACAGTTCAATCATGAATTTGTTAGATCATTTGGACAAATTGTTCCAACAATTTCCATTTCTGCCTCTTGTAAGTATAATAAGCATAATCATCCTTGTTGGATACTATTATTTTGAAACACATGTTCTTGGAAAAACTTTCAAGATTCTTAGATATCTAATATAAGAGAGGAAAGATACTATTACGAAAGTATTATCTGTTAAGGGGTAAGTTTTTTTATCACATATATTTGAAATCGTTGGCCGGGCGCGGTGGCTCAAGCCTGTAATCCCAGCACTTTGGGAGGCCGAGACGGGCGGATCACGAGGTCAGGAGATCGAGACCATCCTGGCTAACACGGTGAAACCCTGTCTCTACTAAAAAATACAAAAAAAACTAGCCCGGCGAGGTGGCGGGCGCCTGTAGTCCCAGCTACTCAGGAGGCTGAGGCAGGAGAATGGCGTGAACCCGGGAGGCGGAGCTTGCAGTGAGCTGAGATCCGGCCACTGCACTCCAGCCTGGGTGACAGAGCGAGACTCCGTCTCAAAAAAAAAAAAGAAATCGTGTCCTTATTCATCTCCATGTGTGTGGTATGTGTGTTCGCATACAACTCAAAGTAACACAGTATTTCACGAAATAAAATCCAGAACAGGCTTTAAAAATTAGTAAGGATCCTGAAGAGTAAAGCAGGTGAATTGGTTTAAATGCCTGAATCCTGAGGATTCTTGTCCATTCTACATAGCATCCAAACATGTCAATGCTGTGGGTTCTTTGTTAATCTTTTTTTTGAATTTCCCAAGTGAAAAACATACCAAAGAAACAAAATTCAATTTAGAACTAGCTGCAGAGGGCCATGGACGTGACTGGCTATGTTAAAACTCCAGCCCACCTCCACTGCATGCACGGGCCACCCAGCTGCCCCTCGTAGCACCCAGTTGTCCCATTGACGGTGTTTCTATGGCTATCACTACCACTTCTCTGCCCCTGCAGCCTGTTAGACAAACACCCTTTGCTGTTTCTAAGAGTGCTTGCAGATCCACATAATTATCTTTTGTAGCTCCAATTCCCAACGATTTGGCCACTAGCTAAAACAGCCATTTACCTGTTTTCATAAATCTTTTTTTCAGTTTTATTATTTATAATGGTTTTTTGTATTGTTAGAGCCGCCACCTCTTCCTCCACAAGGCACATCCTTTTCCCATTAGCTTTTCTCTAAATCTCTCTTAAATCTCAGCTAACAAGATCTCCTATATATGACTAGCCATTCCTTTTCTTTGAATGTTCTTTAAGACAGACAAATCCCTATGATGACACACAGTTGGCTAAAAGTACATCATCAGGTGATCATACCACAGGTAGCAACTATTAAGAAATACCAGAGGTTAAAAGAAAAACCTGCTTTTCAGACCCAGTAAACTAAGAACTATCTTACAGTAGCACATAATTAGCAGATTTTAAGCCTCAGGTCATTGCTAGAGGACGTATTCCAAATCAGAGACCTTGGGGATCTCATCAGATCTGCAGGATATCTCAGTTGCTCCATTCTGCCTGGTGTATCCCTAAGAAAAAAAATGAAATCGAGTTTAGTTTTAGAACTAAAAGAGATTTGTATATTCACAATGCTTTCCCTGTGTCTAATAGCTTTAAGAAGTAAGTTTTTTTCAAACACTATTGTGGGTGTTCAACAAAGCTAAATATGTTTGTTGTTGTTGTTTTAAAAAGAAAATCAGATTTACTTTTAAAAAGTACAACATGAAGTCTGTGGATTATCAGAGCACTTTTTTTTTTTTTTTTTTTTTTTTTTTGAGACGGAGTCTTGCTCTGTGCCCCAGGCTGGAGTGCAGTGGCCAGATCTCAGCTCACTGCAAGCTCCGCCTCCCAGGTTCACGCCATTCTCCTGCCTCAGCCTCCCGAGTAGCTGGGACTACAGGCACCCGCCACCTCGCCCGGCTAATTTTCTTGTATTTTTAGTAGAGACGGGGTTTCACCGTGTTAACCAGGATGGTCTCGATCTCCTGACCTCGTGATCCGCCCGTCTCGGCCTCCCAAAGTGCTGGGATTACAGGCTTGAGCCACCGCGCCCGGCCTATCAGAGCACTTTTTAAAAATCAAAGCATTTCTTCTTTTTCTATATTTTAAGTATAAAAAAGCGAATGACTTTTAATTTGTGCCTTCAGCTACTCCTGTTGCATTAATTTAAACTATTAAAAAGTCATTTCTACTTTCCAGGTATTAGAAATTGTCATGCTCCTAATAAACAATTTTATATCATAGAAAATGTAATTTCCAAATTGCAATAAATAGCTTCTTTTCTCAGGTCCAGAGTTAAATACTATTTATAAATTTGCATAAGCAGGACTTTTTTAGTCCTGTTGGATTGTTTCTTGACATACATAACACTAGAGGATGAGCAATGAATTTTTCTGATTTATGCAACATTGTCCTAATATTTGTGGAGGATAAAAATACTTATATGAACCAGACACAGTGGCTTACACCTTAACCCCAGCACTTTGGGAGGCCTAGGCAGGCAGATCACTTGAGCCCAGGAGTTGGAGACCAGCCAGGACAACATGGCGAAACCCCATCTCCACTAAAAACAAAAATTAGCCAGGCATGGTGGTGCGTGCCTGTAATTCCAGCTACTTGGGTGTCCGAGGCACGAGAATTGCTTGAACCCAGGAGGTGGAGGTTGCAGTGATCCGAGGTTGCACCACTCCAACTTGTATGACAGGGTGGGACTCTGTCTCAAAAAAAAAAAAAAAAAAAAAATTAGCAGGGAGTGGTGGCACATGCCTGTAGTCCCAGCTACTACTTGGGAGGTTGAGACCGAGGATTGCTTGAGCCCAGGAGGTCGAGGCTGCAGTGAGCCGTGATCTCACCACTGCACTCCAGCCTGGGCAACAGAGTGAGACCTTGTCTCCATGAGAAAAAAAAAAAAAAAGGTAAACATAGAATTACCATATAACCCAGAAATTCCATTCGTAGGTGTATATGCAAAATAGTTGAAAACAGGTACTCAAATAAATACTTATACATGAATATTCATAGCAGAACAATTCACAATAGCCAAGAGGTAGAAACAAACTGAGTGTCCATATTATTTTATTTTTCTTGAGACAGAGTCTTGCTCTGTCACAAACCTGGAATGCAGTGTTGCAATCTCAGTTCACTTCAAACTCCACCTCTCAGGTTCAAGCGGTTCTCCTGCCTGAGCCTCCCAAGGAGCTGGGATTACAGACGTACACCACCATGCCCGGTTAATTTTTGTATTATTAGTGGAAATGGGATTTCGCCATGTCGGCCAGACTGGTCTTGAACTCCTGACTTCATGTGATCCACCTGCCTCGGCCTCCCAAAGTGCTGGTATTACAGGTGTGAGTCACTGCGCCTGGCCCAATGAAATATCATTTAGCCATAAAAAAGAATGAAGTGCTGATACCTACTACAACATGGATGAATCTTGAAAACATGTTTACTGAAGGAAGCCAGCCACCAAAGGCCACATATTGTATGATTCTACTTATACGAAGTGTTCAGAAAAGGCAAATCTATAAAGACAGAAAGATTAGTGGTTGTAAGGGGCTGGGGGAAGGAGGAGGATGACTGCTAATGGTTTGGGGTTTGTTTTGGGGATGATGAAAGTGTTTTACCACCTTGTACTACCCACAAATGTCCTTGCCTCTGTGCCCTAGAATTCTCTGAATCAATTCCAGCTTTCTGCTTCTGATTTGGACAAGTTCAAATGAAAGTTCAGAAATCTTACAGGCAATCCCTATCTTTTATTGAGCCAGTTCAACCTATAATTGTCCTACGACTTAGAAATTTGAAGTCAAGTGTAGTTCTTTCTGAACCCAATGCTTGAATTATTAAACTCTATTCTCTTCGGTGTAAGCCATGGTCCTCTTTGAAGCTCAAAGGCTATGTACAAAAACAAACAAACTAACTAAATACAGAAAGAATCCAGACTCAGTGGTTAGCAGTATAACCCCAGGTCCCTTCCCTCCTAGACACTAAACAGAGTCATGACGCAGATTACTATTCCTCAGAACACAATGGCTTAAGATGTTGAGACTTTGCTTTTTGTTTTGGTAGGTCTCAAAAGCTTCTTAATGCTCTGGGACCTTAACCCTAAGAAAAGCTAAGAAACTATTGCTACCTCTGCGGATGATAATCTTCATGATACTCATACTCTAATTGATCATGACACTATGTCCCAGATTTGTCCTTAGAATCCTTTTCATCATGCTATGTGCAGCCACTAATTATCAGTTGGATTTGCTACAAGAGAAGCCCATTCAGCACGGTTTGTTCAAATGAGGGAGGGGGCTAGGAGGCTGGGAGGAGGCAGGGGTAAGGGAAGGGACTCATTAACAAGAGGGGACCAGGCACAGAGGCGGAGGGAGTCCTACAGGCATAAAGAATGCTAAATTTGAAAAGAACAAAGAGTTTTCGACACCATAAGAAAGAAAAGAAAAGAGTTTACCAAATCTGATGGTCTTTTTCTTTTCATAAATATACCAATACTATATGTGGCATACTTAAGAATATGTGCTCTTATAAGAAAAGAACACAATAGACTTGAAGTCTGGAGATGGAATGTTATTCATGTTTTACTTCAACTAACCGCTCTGGTTGACCCGGTACTTTCCTTTGACGTTTTCTTTTATGTATTTGTTTTACTGTATATTTAAATATACACATGTGTGTATGTGTGTGTGTATCTGTTCCTGCTAACAAAAGCAATTTATTCTTATTTTGAAATTTCAACTATTAGTAAGACATATAATGGAAAAAATAAATAAAAAATCCCCCATAATATCTCTCCTAGAGAAAAACCACTCAGTGATTTGGTGTCCATTCCTTCATTTTTTTTCTATTAACATTTAGTTTAGCCTTTTTAACAACTGCATAGTATTCTACTATCAGAATGCATCGTATTTAACCACTACTGATGGACTTTTGAGTTGGGGACAGTATTGTCTTATAAATAGTGCTTTAGAAAACATCCTAATACATATGTTTTTGTGCATTTGTACAAGTATTTCTGCAGAGAAAATTTCTATAAGTAAAATTGCAGGATTGGAGAGTATGCACACTTAAAGTTTTATTTTTTAAATTTATTATTATTATTTTTTTGAGACAGGGTCTCCCTCTTTTGCCCAGGCTGGAGTGCAGTGGCACAATCTCAGCTCACTGCAACCTTTGCTTCCTGGGTTCAAGCAATTCTCCTGTCTCCGCCTCTGAGTAGCTGGAATTACAGGTACCGCCACCACGCCTAGCTAATTTTTGTATTTTTAGTAGAGATGGGGTTTCACGATGTTGGCCAGGCTGGTCTCAAACTCCTGACCTCAAGTGATCCACCCACCTTGGCCTCCCAAAGTGCGGGGATTACAGACGTGAGCCACCGCGCCCGGCCTTAAAGTTTTAATAGATCTCCAAATACGTCGTATCAAGGTAGACTCTCAATAGCAGTATATTAGACTGCATATTTCTGGTTTGTTTTTTAAGGAATATAAAAACAGTGAAAGTGTTTAAAGATTAGGTTCGTACATTCTTAGGCCACAGTACTTAGTAGGCAAAAAATAATCATGTGTCCAAGGGGAGTAATATCACAGCCATGGGTTGTCAGGACATCACAACCAGAAACACATCTCACAATGTACCTTCTTGTACATTTCATTGATTTCTGAGATTCCTCACCATTATTGGAATGGAAGAATAGGATCGTATTTGTATGGTTTCACATTAAAAAGTGAGATAAAAGGAGGAAAGTAAAAATTATTTATGTTGTAATTTTTATTCCTTGCTTCATCTTCAGTTCTAACTCTCAATCTCAAGATCAGGACAGCACATTATTGGTAATAATGTAATATAAAAAATTGGGTACCTAAAAGTGACAACCTATTTTCTTCACCAAATATCAGTGTTTAAGAAAAACAACTAAATAACAAATTTGGGTAGAAAAACACATGCCTCTTTAAAAATTACTTATTGTTTAGTTTAAACACTTACAACACTGCCTAGCTTTATGTGACTTTTGTATAAAATAGTGAGCAAGTGTGGTCTAGTGGACAATATACTAACTAATAGCTAATACTAATAACTAGTACTATTTTTGAGTACTAACACAGGCACTATGTTAAGTGTTTTACAAGAATTATCTCATTTAATCTTCATTATAACCATATGACATAAGAACTATTATTATCCCATTTAAAGATACAGCATACAGTTTTTTCCTGATAAACATTTTAAGCACAGTTACAAATACAGACGCTTAAGACAGTGATTTATAATGCTGGAAAGTGCCTTAAAGCTCATCTTCCTCTTATAAATCATTTTTCCCTTGGAAGGTGATGCTGATTGATTACATCTTTACTTTTCCTACCTTGGGTATTGTGATGATTAAACATTACACAAAAATAGGACATGCAATTCGTTCTGGATTTACTTGAGAATGAAGGGGAGAATGATGGATCCTCTCAGCTGGAATTGAGCAGGGCTCTGACCCAGCCTCAGATGATGGAATCCTGCCCATAGGGTGGCCCTGTTTCACTTCCTTGCTAATGCCCAGGTGGGCACAACATGGCTCTACTCTTCAAAAGTTTTCTTAACACAGGAGAGGTATCAAGCCAGCCCTAAACAAGCAATAGGATAGATCTTTGATGCTCGTCGATAAACCATCATGAGAACAATTTACCTCATTAATGAATTAGTGTTGGGAAATTTATGAGTTGTACCATAATGTGAAAGTGAGGGAGAAGAAAGCCTCAATGTACAGTAAACACAGAATTACATTTGGCAGAAAGGGATCCATGTAGGAAAAGAAGCCTGCAAATCTTAGTAGGTACATGCTGGTCACAGCATGGGCAATAACTTTTAAGGTCTGTAGAAGGAAAAAATGGTATCACTAAGATAAAGGAAAAGAAGAGAGAAAATAATGTGAATGCACAAAGAGGGATTAACGTTCATTCCACTTCAATACAAAAGCATATTGTGCTTGTATTGAAATATCAATTTTGAACAATACTTCATCTGCACCCCAGTCTATTTGTAATAAATATGTCCTCCTTGGAGCATAATGAAGGAGTCTCAGAAAGTTAGCAGTTAGAGGGAAGATGATAATCAATCAGCCTTGATGCAATTTGATCAAAAGTAAATGAAAGAGATAGAGAGTAGGCGAGTGTTCTGAGCAGCAAACACTTAAGGAAAGAGCATTAGTTTTTACTGGTGTAACCTCTGGTATTTAATGAATTTACAAATGAGAATCTCATCTCTGCCTGCCATTCTTCCTTTATTTAAATATTGGTTGTTTATTAAACTCAATTCCTGAACAAAGTATTCAGGATCTAGTCATACTTTTATGTAAGAAAAGATTCTCCAAGAAAGACATATTTTAGAAATTGATTTCTGAACTTTAGCTTTCACACTATCATCCCTTTCAGGGCCAGAAAGCAATTAACTTTCTGTCAAACTGGGAAGTTAATCTGGAATGTTTTCAGGATGCTCAAGTTCTTGCAAGCTTTATACCTAAAGCAGATTCGCAGCTGTTCAGAGAACAACCTTTGAAGTTATCATGCTTTGCTAGCATCTCAAATGTTTTACTTTGATCTGCAGGTAGCATTTTTCCTTAGAAAAACCCTTTCTTGTGATTGTCATATTTCTTGTCACCAAGCATTTAAATTCTGCAATGTCCATATTCCTGTGAACCAAGGTTGACATATATGGGCAAATATTTTGCCAGTTGTGTTGTCTTTGGTAATATGGAAGTAAGAGAAACAATATCACTGAAGCTGTGTGTTTTCTTCTAAATTCTCATTAAAATTCATTTTGATTATATAGTAATTTTGTATTTTCCTTTTATGTTCACATACTGGAATTTGAATAAGAAAGATGGAGTCATTTATCTGCAAACTTTATGCACAATGAAAAAAAGAACAAACAATTTCTTAATGAGTTTCATTCCTATCATTGCTACAGCATAGGTTTTTAGGAAGTTTTATATAAAAGTATTTGATAACTAATATATGTTTAACATTTAATGAAATATTTACTAATTATCTTGCATATTAAATGGTATTTATAAAATGTGATGGGGAAGGAAAAAAGGAAAAGTGAAAAGGAAACAAGCAAGGAAGGGAGAAAAGGAAGAAACTCTAACAAGAGAAGATGGAAATAAAAGAGAAAACAACTAAAATCAGGAAAGAAAATAAAAAGAAAGAAATCAAAGAAAAGGAGGAAGACAAGAAAAAAAGGTAAAATCAAAATGATTTTTTCTATAAATTTCATTTTAGTTATTGCTATTAAAATATATTTCTATGTGTATAAATGTATATATACACATATATACATATACTTCTTTAAATAAATGTATTTATTTCCTGAGTACACATAATACTAAGAAAAAGTAGTCCCAAATGGTTTTCTTTCCTATTATTACATTTTAAGGGAAAGAAGATGTTAAAAGGAATATTTCCTAACCTTCTTGAATGCAAGGATAATGCAGCATGGTTATTATTTACAGTTTTTAAAAAGCATTGCTTCTATAAATTTTCCTACCCTGATATTTGTTGTTAAGGCATTCATATATTTGTTTATTTAAAAGATAATTGAATAGCTTATGGGATACTTTACCTCCTACCAACGTAAGGTGCTAAAAATGTTGAATAAATGAATAAACTGTAAATTAGTGTCTATAAAAGTCATTTTGATCTTAAAGTCAAATTACTCTCTGAAAAAACTGGTATCTACTCTTCCAGAGGGAAATGAATACATGCAAGGTTAGAATTTATAACATTGCATTTCAAAAGCGTATTATAATCTAGCATCCCTAATCTTGATACAAACATTTTTAGCTTAGTTTTTATGTTTTGAACTCAGCTTTGATACCAGGACCACCTTGTGATTAGAAATCCTGTTTTGTCAGTTAGAACGTAGAAAGCTTCAGCTTATCTAGTCAATAGCTTTTTGCTCTAGTGTATATCTTGAGCATATGCATCAGCTACAATGTTTACAGGTAGATGTATGGTGTTTGACACAGCACATGGGGTACCTTTAAAACAATTATAGCACCAGGATTTGGATCTGAATTTAAGTTGCCTTGTCAAAGTTTCCTCCTTGTAACACGATAGCCTTTTAAATATTAGGCAGCTACCTGCAACACTGGGCATTCAGGCTAACCCATCAGGCTTAAGGCATCTTGCTCTTCTCGTTCCCTCTCTGTGTGTTGGTACATCATGTTAGGTTTATGCACCAGACATAGATAGGGAGCAAGCCAATTGGCTACAGGGTATTGAAAGTCAATTGCTGAGAATGATAAAGACAAAAGCTTTCTCTGCAAAGAAGTGCTAAGAAGATTCTAAATGTATTCAAGGATCTCGAGAGAAACAGTCCCAGATAGCAACACTATTTATTCAGTCTTAGACTATGGCTGATACTATACACCTATCCAGCTCCTCTGCTCCTCAGAGCAGAAAACAGAAGATTTTGAAATGAGCACCACCCCGCTCCTGAATACAATGGTACCTTTCATCTATTTCTGGTGACTTTTATTTTCTTTTGTTGCTGGATCCCCTACATAATTGTAAGCATATCGCAGGCAAGCACAATGGTAAACAGTGGGTGGACGCTTCCTCCGCAGATGCAGACAATATCTGCCTGGCCGGCACTGCTTAATTCAGCCATTAACCCACTTTTATACGCTCTTTTGAAGTAAAGGTGCAGAAAAGCTCTTAAGAACTTAAAGGAGAAGACTCTTTTCAAATTTCGTTTTCTGGTTCAAGATGTTTTGGCGAGTCTATCTGAAAATGCTAAGGAAAAAAGCAAAAAGAAAGGCCTTCCAAAGAGTCATAAACAACTCCCGGGTCTCTTTTAGAGCAAGCAACATGCATAACCTTTGGCAACGTGCAACAATGCAACTTATAAAGCAACCCAGTCAGATAAAGAAATATAGGAGTATATTTCGAACAATTCTTCTGATGGGAAAGAGAGATCCATCTGGATTGTGGGAATTTGCAAATCGGAAGCAAGCAGCCCTTTCATGCCCCAGTGGTAGAGGGTCTGAGGATGAAGATGAGTGCACACGTCATAACCCACAGACTAGAAGTTCAAGGTTTGCTGCCTGACCTCTTGGAAGCAGCTACAATAGTTTCCTCTCTGGTGCTCCTGCCTTCACTAGTTACCCCATCCAATCCATCATCCACACAGCGCAGAGTAATATCCTTGATGCACAGTGATTAAACTATGCACCCCGATTGAAAGTTTCAGTGGTTGCCCGTTCCCCAGAGAGCAAATGGACACAAAGCTGTCTTCCACAGCCCCCTCACTTGCAATATGCTCTTGCTCACAATACTAGACAAAGTACTTGATATTTTCTGGACATGTCCTGTACTTCTTGATAAGTCTTCATCTTATTCTTTTCTCCTAGAATACCTATGCTCCACCAACTGCTCCCTATTCTCTTTTATTGAAATCTTGGCTGGGCACAGTGGCTCCCAGCGCTTTGGGAGGCTGAAATGGGAGAATTGTTTGAGCCTAGGAATTTGAGGCTACAGTCAGCTATGATTATGCCACTTCACTCCAACCTGAGCAACAGAGCAAGACCCTGTCTCAAAAAGAAAAAAATAAAAAATCTTACCCATTGTTACCGGTTGAATCGTGTTCTCCCAGAGATTTGTTGAAGTCTTAACCCCCACTACCTATGAATGTACTTATTTGGAAATCCGGTCTTCACGGATGCTTAAGATGAGGTCACTAGGGAGGGTTCTAATTCAATATGACTGGTGTTCTGATAAAAAGGGGGGAAATTTGGACACAGACACCAACACTCACAGAGGGAAGATGATGTAAAGCCAGCCATCAATGATGGAAGCAGACATTGGACTGATGCAGCAGCAAGTGAAGGAGCAATGAAGATTGACAGCCACCACCAGAAGCTAGGGAGTGGCAAGGAAGGATTCTGCCTCAGAAAGTATGGCCCTGCCAACACGTTGATTTTGGATTTATAGCCTCCAGAACTGTGAGACAATGTTACCAAACTGAACAGGGTCCACTTTCCTGGCACAGTAAAGCCAAACATCCACACTGAGGTTTTGTAGTGTGAGAAAGACAGGAATTTATTCAAGGCACCAAGAAGGAGAATCAGGCAGCTCATGCTTATGACCTGACCTCCTCAATGGCTTACAGGCAAGGGTTTTTAAAGGCAGGAATACATTTTAGGAAAGCAGAAGTTACAGACAAACTTGTAAATCAACACATTGAGGTTATACATTGGTTTGGCCTAACAAGGTGGGAGTGGGACATCTTGAAGCAGGGGTGCTTACAGGTAATAGGTGGATTCAAAGACTGGTTATGGAAGCAAAGTTTTGTCTAAAAACTTGGGGTCAACAGAAAGGAATGTTTAGGTCTGGTCTGTGGGCATGACTTCCTCCAGGCCCCTCAGGAAGGAATTTAGAACAAAGAACAGTGGTCAGAGTTCAGTCCTCAGTTCCCCCTTGTCTGAGATCTACAGGCCGACAGATCCACTTCATGGGGATCTGAGTTTCTGAAAAACAACTCAGGGACATATGTGAAGATGTTATCCTTAGTTTCCATAAGGAACAAAGCATCTCGTGACTACAACTTCTTTAGCTATTGTTTTAAGCTATTGTCACCTTCTCACTTATCAAGTTGTTCATTTACTTCTCAGGGCTAGCTAGATGCCTGCAATTTGCCTTGAAGGAACCCACAATTTTCCTTTATTTCCATGCTTGGGAAGGGGGTACCTGGCAGGCCTCTAAGAGGCATCCCTGCTCCATCTCAACAATAAGTTTCTGCTATTTTAAGTCACCCAGTTTGTGGCATATAGGTTGTTACAACAGCCCTAGAAAACTAATACTCTATCCCTCAAGGACATACTGCACCTACCCTGTTAAGCCTTCCCTGTTCAATCTGTTTAAAGTAATCCCTTGCACCTCTTATGCTCCCCTACAGCTCTTAGAATATTTTAAGAGCATGTCTTTTTGTTTACATTTTTCCCATTAAATTGTGAGCTCTCAGATAGACCCTTTATCCAGTTAATCTTTTTGTCCCTCCAGAGCCAGAATGTACAGCTCTGCATTTAGAAAGCTTCCCATACATGCTTATTAAGTTAGGGGGAAGGGAATCTGTGTTTTTAAAGATACTAATGACAAATAACTTATAAGAAACGAATTTTAGATAACGTCTTGTTATCCTCTGTTAACTCATTAACCATTTCTGGAAGAATGCTTAGGAAAAAACACAACGTAAAAATGGGAATGGATGGTAACAGTCAGTTTCCAATTTCCAATTTTCCAGTTACAATTTTTCACCTACAGGTAAATTAAAAATCCCAGTTTGATAATATGCCATACTGACATGGATTTAATAAAACTAGCATTCCCATACATTAGTACAGTGAGGATGTAAATTAGTACAATGTCTTTGGTGGGTGATTTGAAACACATCTACCAAAATTTTTAATGCACATACCTTTGGCCTAAAAATTAT
This sequence comes from Macaca thibetana thibetana, assembly GCF_024542745.1. Taxonomy (NCBI): domain Eukaryota; kingdom Metazoa; phylum Chordata; class Mammalia; order Primates; family Cercopithecidae; genus Macaca; species Macaca thibetana. Next base: position 50,379,166 of record NC_065584.1, on the reverse strand, counting down.
GCTTTTAGGAATTTATCTAATAGTAATATTCACATGTGTTCAAAGATATATGTACAACTCTATTAAAGGCTGTGCTGCTTAAAATAGCTAAATAATTTTTGTTTTTGTTTTTGTTTTTTTTGAGACAGAGTCTTGCTCTATCTCCCAGGCTGTAATGCAGTGGCGCAATCTCGGCTCACTACAACCTTCCCCTCCTGGGTTCAAGTGATTCTCCTGTCTCTGCCTCCTGAGTAGCTGGGACGACAGGTGCCCACCACCATGCCTGGCTAATTTTTGTATGTTTTAAGTAGAGATGGGGTTTCACCATGGTGGCCAGGGTGGCATCAAACTCCTGACCTCAAGTTATCCGCCCACCTTGGCCTCCCAAAGTGCTGGGATTACAGGCGTGAGCCACTGCACCCAGCCTAAAATAGCTAAATAATTTTGGAAAACATGTGTGTCAATGAACAGGGGACTAATTGAATTATGGTTCGTCTATAAAATGGAATATTATGCAGTCAATAGAAAGAATGGAGTGAAACTACATGGATTCATAGGAAAAGAGCTCCAATATATATTATCAAGTGAAAGTAAATAAAAAATACAATGGAATATATAGGATACTTCTATTTGGGTGAAGAATGTATAACATAATATATAGCATACATATGCTTATACATAATACGATTATTTTGAAATGATATGTAAGAAACCAATAACTGTAGTTATCCTTGGGAGGAAGATTGATAATTTTGGTTGGAAGGAAGATTACTTTTAATTCTATACACTTTGGTACTATTGGAAATTTTACCAGATACATGTATAATTATTTACAATTTTTAAAGTTAATACAAATTTATTAGCTGGGTGTGGTGACACATGCCTGGAGTCCTAGCTGCTCAGGAGGCTGAGATGGGAGGATCACTTGAACACAGGAGTTCAAGGCTACAGTGAACTATCATAGCATCACTGTACTCCAGCCTGGGTGACAGAATGAGACCCTGTCCCTAAATAAAAAAATTTTTTTAAAAGTTAATAAAAATTTTTCTTGGAGAAAAGCTACAGTTACGTATGTACATACGGATTCCTGGGCAAGATGGCCGAATAAGAACAGCTACCATCTGCAGCTTCCAGCAAGACCAACACAGAAGGTGGGTGATTTCTGCATTTCCAACTGAGGTACCCAGTTCATCTCACTGGGACTGGTTAGACAGCGGGTGCAGCCAATGGAGGGTGAGCCGAAGCAGGGTGGGTCATTAACTCACCCAGGAAGCTGAAGGGGTCAGGGAACTCCCTCTCCCAGCCAAGGGAAGCTGTGAGGGACTGTCCAGTGAGGAATGGTGCTATCTGGCCCAGATACCACACTTTTCCCATGGTCTTCACAATGCACAGACCAGGAGATTCCCACAGGTGCCTATGGTTCAACATAAGGATTTGTGGAGCTCAACATAAGGATTTGTGGAAACTATTAATAGCTCTTAATAAGATAAAAATTTGGGAAAGAATAAAAAAGCATCTAGAAGGACACTCTACAAACTTGTCTTTGGATATTGCAAAATTAAAAGAACAAATATTTAAAGCATCCCAGGCACACCTGACCTTAATGCCAGGAACTGTAGTGCTTGAAGGAGCTGCAGACAGATTAGCAGCTAGTAATCCATTAAAATGGACAAAAACATGTGGAAGTGCTGTGATTTCAATAACAATTGTGCTTTTAATCTGTGTTGTTTGTCTTTGTATAGTCTGCAGATGTGGATCCTGACTCCTGCAAGAAGTAGCTCACTATGACAAAGCTGCCTTTGCTTTTATCACTTTACAAATCAAAGAAGGGGGACATGTTGGGAACAGGCCTTCCAAAATCTGGCCATAAACTGGCCCCAAAACTGGCCATAAACAAAATCTCTGCAGCATTGTGACATGTTCGTGATGGCCATGATGCCCATGCTGGAAGGTTGTGGGTTTACCAGAATGAGAGCAAGGAACACCTGGCCCACCCAGGGCAGAAAACCACTTAAAGGCATTCTTAAACCACAAACAATAGCATGAGTGATCTGTGCCTTAAGGACATGCTCCTGCTGCAGATAACTAGCCAAACACATCCCTTTATTTCGGCCCATCCCTTTGTTTTCCATAAGGAATACTTTTAGTTAATCTGTAATCTATAGAAACAATGCTTATCACTGGCTTGCTGTTAATAAATACGTGGGTAAATCTCTGTTCCACGCTCGCAGCTCTGAAAGCTGTGAGACCCCTGATTTCCCACTCCACACCTCTATATTTCTGTGTGTGTGTCTTTAATACCTCTAGTGCTGCTGGGTTAGGGTCTCCCTGACTGAACTGGTCTCGGCCAAAACCAGTGCAAAAAGGCTGAAAATTCCAAAAACCAGAATGACTCTTCTCTTCCAAAGGATCACAACTCCTTGACAGCAAGGGAACAAAACTGGATGGAGAGTGAGTTTGACAAATCAATAGAAGTAGGCTTCAGAAGGTAGGTAATAACAAAGTCCTCTGAGCCAAAGGAGCATGTTCTAACCCAGTGCAAGGAAGCTAAGAACCTTGATAAAAAGTTACAGGAACTGCTAACGAGAATAATCAGTTTAGAGAAGAACATAAATGACTCAGTGGAGCTGAAAAACACAGCACAAAAACATCGTGAAGCCTACACAAGTATCAACAGCTGAATTGATCAAGCAGAAAAAGGATAGCAGAGATTGAAGATCAACTTAATGAAATAAAACAAGAATACAAGATTAGAGAAAAAAGAATGAAAAGGAATGAACAAAGCCTCCAAGAAACATGGGACTATATGAAAAGACCAAACCTACGTTTGATTTTTTTTTTTTTTTTTTTTTTTTTGAGACAGAGTCTCGATCTGTCGCCCAGGCTGGAGTGCAGTGGCGCGATCTCGGCTCACTGCAAGCTCCGCCTCCCGGGCCGACGCCATTCTCCTGCCTCAGCCTCCCGAGTAGCTGGGACCACAGGCGCCCGCCTCCACGCCCAGCTAATTTTTTGTATTTTTAGTAGAGACGGGGTTTCACCGTTTTAGCCAGGATGGTCTCGATCTCCTGACCTTGTGATCCACCCGCCTCAGCCTCCCAAAGTGCTGGGATTACAGACGTGAGCCACTGCGCCCGGCCACCTACGTTTGATTTGTGTACATGAAAGTGACAGGGAGAATGGTTCCATGGAACCAAGTTGGAAAACACAGTTCAGGGTATTATCCAGGAGAACTTCCCAGCCTAGCAAGACAGGTCAACATTCCAATTCAGGAAATACAGAGAACACCACAAAGATACCCCTTGAGAAGAGCAACTGCAAGACACATAATCATCAGATTCAACAAGAAGCTAACTATCCTAAATATATATGCACCCAATACAGGAGCACCCAAATTCATAAAGCAAGTTCTTAAGAGACCTACAAAGATACTTAGACTCCCAAACAATAATAGTGGGAGACTTTAACGCCCCACTGTCAATATTAGACAGATCAAGGCGACAGAAAATTAACAAGGCTATCTAGGACTTGAACTAAGCTCTGGACCAAGTGGACCTAACAGACATCTATAGAACTCTCCACCCCAAATCAACAGAATATACATACTTCTCAGCACCATGTTGCACTTATTCTAAAATTGACCACATAATTGGAAGTAAAACACTCCTCAGCAAATGCAAAAGAATGGAAATATTAACAGTCTTTCAGACTCCAGTGCAATCAAATTAGAACTCAGGATTCAGAAACTCACTCAAAACCACATAACTACAAGGAAACTGCAACCTACTACTGAATGACTCCTGGGTAAATAATGAAATTAAGGCAGAAATAAATAACTTTTTTGAGCAATAAGAACAAAGACACAACATACCAGAATCTCTGGGACACAGCTAAAGCAGTGTTTAGAGGAAAATTTATAGTACTAAATACAGGAGAAAGCAGGAAAGATCTCTAACTGATACCCTAACATCACAAATAAAATAATTAGAGAAGCAAGAGAAAACAACTTCAAAAGGTAGCAGAAGAGAAGAAATAACTAAGGTCAGAACTGAATTGAAGGAGATAGACCAAAAAACCCTTCAAAAAATTAATGAATCCAGAAGGTGGTTTTTTAAAAAGATTAATAAAATAGACCACTAGCCAGACTAATAAAGAAGAAAAGAGAGTAGAATCAAATAGACACAATAAGAAATGATGAACAGGATATCACCACTGATCCCACAGAAATACAAACTACCCTCAGAGAATAGTACAAACACCTCTACACAAATAAACTAGAAAATCTAGAAGAAATAGATAACTTCCTGGACACATACACCCTCCCAAGACTAAACCAGGAAGAAGTCGAATCCCTGAATAGACCAATAACAAGTTCTGAAATTGAGGCAGTAATTAATAGCCTACCAACCAAAAAAAGCCCAGGACTAGATGGATTCACAGCCAAATTCTACCAGAAGTATGCAGAGGAGCTGGTATCATTCCTTCTGAAACTATTCCAAACAATAGAAAAAGAGGGATTCCTCCCTAACTCATTTTATGAGGCAAGCATCATCCTGATACCAAAACCAGGCAGAGACACAACAAAAAAAGAAAATTTCAGGTCAAAATCCCTGATGAACATCAGTGCGAAAATCCTCAATAAAATACTGGCAAACCAAATCCAGTGGCACATTAAAAAGCTTGTTCACTATGATCAAGTCAGCTTCATCCCTGGAATGCAAGCCTGGTTCAAAATACACAAATCAATAAATGTAACCCATCACATAAACAGAACCAATAACAAAAACCACATGATTATCTCAATAGATGCAGAAAAGGCTTTTGATAAAATTCAACACCCATTCATGCTAAAAACACTCAATAAGCTTGGTATTGATGGAAGGTATCTCAAAATTATAAGAGCTATTTATGACAAAACCACAGCCAATATCATACTGAATAGGCAAAAGCTGGAAGCATTCCCTTTGAAAAGCAGCACAAGGATACCCTCTCTCACCACTCCTATTCAACATAGTATTGGAAGTTCTGGCTAGGGCAGTCGGGCAAGAGAAAGCAGTAAGTATTCAAACAGGAAGAGAGGAAGTCAAATTATCTCTGTTTGCAGATGACATGACTGTCTATTTAGAAAACCCCATCATCTCAGACCAAAGATTCCTTAAACTGATAAGCAACCTCAGCAAAGTCTGAGGATACAAAATCAATGTGCAAAAACCACAAGCATTCGTATACTCTAATAATAGACAGAGAGCTAAGTCATGAGTGAACTCCCATTCACAATTGCTACGAAGAGAATAAAATACTTAGGAATACAACTTACAAGAGATGTGAAGGACCTCTTCAAGGAGAACTGCAAACCACTGCTGAAGGAAATAAGAGAGGACACAAACAAATGGAAAAACATTCCATGCTTATGGATAGGAAGAATCAATATCGTGAAAATGGCCATACGGCCCAAAGTAACTTATAGATTCAATGCTATTCCCATTAAGCTACCATTGACTTTCAGCACAGAATTAGAAAAAACTACTTCAAATTTCACATGGAACCAAAAAAAGCCCATACAGCCAAGATAATCCTAAGCAAAAAGAACAAAGCTGGAGGTATCACGCTACCTGACTTTAAACTATACTACAAGGCTACAGTAACCAAAACATGATACTGGTACCAAAACAAATATATAGACCAATGGAACAGAACAGAGGCCTCAGAAATAACACCACACATCTACAGCTATCTGATCTTTGACAAACCTGACAAAAACAAGTAACGGGGAAAGGATTCCCTATTTAATAAATGGTGTTGGGAAAACTGACTAGCCATATGCAGAAAACTGAAATTGGATCTCTTCCTTACATGTTATACAAAAATTAAATCAAGATGGATTAAAGATTTATACATAAGACCAAAACCATAAAAACCCATGAAGAAAACCTAGGCAATACCATTCAGGACCTAGGCGTTGGCAATGAGGTCATGATTAAAACACCAAAAGCAATTGCAATAAAAGCCAAAATTGACAAATGGGATCTAATTAAACTAAAGAGCTTCTGCACAGCAAAAGCTGTGCAGAAAAACTATCATCAGAGTGAAGAGGCAACCTACAGAATGGGAGAAAATTTTTGCAATCTATACATCTGACAAAGGGCTAATATCCAGGATCTACAAAGAATTTAAACAAATTTATAAGAAAAAACAAACAACCCTATCAAAAAGTGGGCAAAGGATATGAACAGACACTTTTCAAAAGAAGACATTTATGTGGCCAACAAACATATGAAAAAAAGCTCATCATCACTGGTCATTAGAGAAATGCAAATCAAAACTACAATGAGATAACATTTCATGCCAATTAGAATGGTGATCATTAAAAAGTCAGGAAACAACAGATGCTGGCAAGGATGTGGAGAAATAGGAACTCTTTTACAATGTTTGTGGGAGTGTAAGTTACTTCAACCATTGTGGAAGACAGTGTGCCAATTCCTCAAAGATCTAGAACCAGAAACAGCATTTGACCCAGCAATCCCATTACTGGGTACATACCCAAAGAATTATAAATCATTCTACTATAAAGACATATGCACACGTATGTTTATTGGAGCACTATTCACAATAGCAAAGACTTGGAACCAACCCACATGCCTATCAATGATAGACTGGATAAAGAAAATGTGGCACATACACACTGTGGAATACTATGCAGCCATAAAAAAGATGTGTTAATGTCCTTTGCAGGGACATGGATGAAGCTAGAAACCATCATTCTTATCAAACTAACACAGGAACACAAAACTGCATGTTCTCATCCCCCCTGCAAATGTGCTTTGAACCACCTCCACCCCTGGGTTTGGGGACTCTCGGAGAGGAAAACTATCTGTGCACAAGTTAAATCTTCAGATTCCTGGATTCTTAAGGCAGGTAGGTGCCTGTGGCATTCACCATGTTAATTTAATTTAATGTTAAACACTGAAATTTGAATGAAAATGAGTTGTTAAAAGGCAAAAGTATTTCATAAGTAGGAGCTGAACAATGAGAACATATGGGCACAGACAGGGAAACATCACACACCAGGGCCTGTTGGGGGACTGGGGGCTAGGGGAGGGGTACCATTAGGAGAAATACTTAATGTAGATGACGGGTTGATGGGTGCAGCAAACCACCATGACACATATAGACCTATGTAATAAACCTGCATGTTTTGCACATGTATCCCAGAACTTAAAATATAATGAAAAATATATATATATGTGCATGAAATACAGCTTAGTGATATCTATGGGACTTATTTTGCTAGCTATAATAAATAATTCATCTAACATGATGTAATTAATTTTATTTTATACCTGGTAACATTTGTAATTTGCAAATGGATTTAAGCACCTGTTTTAGTATCAGACAGTTTTGAAATAGTTTACAATTGTATTACAAAAGCAATATATGATCACTGAAGAAAAATTAGAAAACAAAGACAAAAACAAATAAACATCCTTAATTTCTAACACCTAGAGATAATCACATCACAATTCAAAGAATATCTTTCCAGAGCCTTTTCCATACTAAAATATGTGCACATAAAAATGACATATGTACTTGAAAATTTTTTACTGATAATATATCATTAACAGATTGCCATGTTTATAAACAGAATTAGACTTTTAGAGCTAGAAGAAACCTTCAAATTAATTTAGAACAGGATAACCAAAAAATGGCCCTACATATCACCACTCCTCCCTTGAATGTCCTTGATATTACTGAGTCATCAGAACGTTTGCTTGTAAAGTTCAGACATAGCCTCAAAATCCTCCTCAACACAATCCTACAGAAAAACCACAACCAAAAGATTAATGTCATCAAATAAGTTGAAACTAATTGATCTTGACTAACTTAAACTAACAATGAGGAGTCAAATATTTCTGGACCATGGTCATACAATTAACAATATAAACTTTTGGCCCACAACGGCCCTTTGATATTTTAGGAATAACTTGGACATAGATCTCTAAACCCCGGTCCCAGTCTAGCTGGTTGAGCAAATGGTGACTTTCCAGAGCCTTTTCTGTAATGAGGATAATAAACATCCCCCCTGCAAATGTGCTTTGAAGTAACTTTTAAAAAGCTAAAATACTGTATTTTATATGTTTTTAAATATTATTTTATGGACTATACCTCAAAATATTAATGTTAAACACTGAAATTGGAATGAAAATGAGTTTTTAAAAGGCAAAAGTATGAAATAATAATAAAGTATAGCTAAATTTCTATATATTCTTTGTGCTTCACCACATTTATACAATGTGGCCATTCTGTCTCCACTGTAACACACTTCCAAGGAACACAAGTATTTTTCTACTTGATATTTTGAATTTTTATTTTTTTTAAGACAGGGTCCCACTCTGTCTTCCAGGCGGGAAGTGCATTGGCGCGATCTCAGCTCACTGCAACCTCCCCATCCCAGGTTCAAGCGATTCTCCTGCCTCAGCCTCCTGAGTGGCTGGAATTACAGGCATGCACCACCATGCCTGGCTAATTTTTGTATTTTAAGTAGAGATGGGGTTTCACCATATTGGTCAGGCTAGTCTTGAACTCCTGGCCTCATGTGATCTTCCCACCTCAGCCTCCCAAAGTGCTGGGATTACAGACATGAGCCACTGCAGCTGGCCTGTGGCCAGACCTAAATGACCCTTTCCAGACACTTGTTTGTAAAAACCATCCAGGATTCTGAGCTCACGTGAGGCTCATGGTGTGTAGTTTAGAAATCTGACATAGAGGAATGCCACCTCTACCCCTGGCTTTGGGGACTCTCGGAGAGGAAAACTATCTGTGCACAATTTAAATCTTCAGATTCCTGGATTCTTAAGGCAGGTAGGTGCCTGTGGCATTCACCATGCAGTATCTAGTGGTGTCTTCTAGACAATCCAGCTTGACTTATTGCACTAGCAATGAATTGTAGCCTGGAATGCACATCTTGGGACTGAATTCTACCACTGCTACCAATTCAAGATAATAAATACTGCCCAGTAGAGTCAACAATACATAACAAACATTTATTGAGCACTTATTTTGTGCCAAGCTTGTTTTGTGCCAACCTCTGTTTTAAGTTCTGAGGCTACAATGATTAGCCACAGTTCCCAGCCTGTGAAATGGGGAAGAGAGACATAAACGAGATCATTTTTTCTACTCTGGACTTTTTCTATGTTTCGTACTTATCCTGTGGCTAAGGAAATGAGGTAATATTTATAAATCAAATCTGATAATCTAAGTAATAATCTACTTACCCTTCATAATTTAACAAGTAAATTAGTCGGGTGTGGTGGCTCACGCCTGTAATCCTAGCACTTTGGAAGGCCAAGGCAGGTGGATCACCTGAGGTCAGGAGTTTGAGACCAGCCTTGCCAACGTGATGAAACCCCATCTCTACTAAAAACACAAAAAATTAGTCTGGCATGGTGGCAGACGCCTGTAATCCCAGCTACTCAGAAGGCTGAGGCAGGAGAATCACTTGAACCCCAGAGGCAGAGGTTGCAGTGAGCCAAGATCGCGCCACTGCACTCCAGCCTGGGCAACAAGAGCAAAGCTCCATCTCAAAAAAAAAAAAAAAGTAAATTAGAGTAAATTAGCAAGTTTTAAAACTTTTTTTGTTCTTGTTATACTCACAACATGTATTATTCATTTGTTATGTTATTTACTTATTATTTATTTTATTTATATGACCTAGCTAGATAAAATGTGGACCTGGTAACACTGGTTATTTCAGAGAAGAGGTATTGCCTGCAATGGGTCAGAATGGGCCAGAATGGAAAACTTTCATATTTATTTGCTTTTCTTGTTTGATTTTTAAATGAAAATATATTATTTTATAGTTGGGGGGAAGGTTGGGGTTTTTTGCAGGGGGCGCACAAGGTCCCACTCTCATCCAGGCCGGAGTGCAGTGGTGCAATCACGGCTCACTGCAGCCTTGATCTCCAGGCTCAAGTGACCCTCCCACTTCAGTCTCCCGAGTAGCTGGGATTAAAGCCTCATGCAACCATGCCTGGCTAATTTTTTAAATTTATTTTTGTCAAGACAAGGTCTCACTATGTTGCCCAGGGTGGTCTCAAACTCCTGTCCTCAAGTGATCCTCCCACCTTGGCATCCCAAAGTGCTGGGATTACAGGCGTGAGCTCCACACCCACCCTTTTTTTTTTTTATAGTTTTAAATAATAAAAGTATTATAGGTAATTTTCATTATTTCAAGAATAGTGGAGTATTTTCTTAAGATCTTTTAAAATCGTAAAACAAACTCTTTAAGAGATTTGGCTAATGCTGAAACTCATGAATTGGTTTTTTTCTTATAAATCAAAACAGGTCTCCCCCACTCCCAGCATGTAGCATAGTAAGCGTGTTTTGTGGTGATTTAGCTATTTCTACAATGCCAAATAGGTGTTAGAAAAACAAAAAGGCTCGACATATGTTTCTAACAATTTGTTAAAAGGGTTTTGTTGTACTGGACAGACCATCTTTAATCCTGCAGTTAGTTTGTGGAGCTCATCCTATTCCAGGCAACTTCTTGAGGTTCATCTGAGTCTATGTCATCTCTAAGGGGTACAAAACTAGATGAAAAGCTGCAGTTACATCTGATAGTGTCCTGATACACTGAGGACAAAAGCCCAATAGAATCATATAATTATTGTACCATGAGCAGCACTATCCTACCACACTCTCCTTTCACTCATGTTTTTACAGGCTAATACTGGGTACCTCAAACCCTCAATATAAATGGGATACCAGAACAACAACAGCAATAAAAAATTAATAACAATGACAATAATGATAATACTGTATTCCTTACATGCAGAAAATATTGTGGATGACAGTAAAACAACTATAAGGTAGCTGGAAGAGGTAAAAAGATTCAGTGTGGAAAGAAAAAGTTAAAGGAATTTTTTTTAAGGTTTTAGCTTTGTAACTGAAACAATACTGATACACATTTATAATCCACAAGGCATCAGGCATCTAGATGGCTTACAGTATTTTTCCCCAGCTTTTCACTGAGTCTGTGTGTGTGTGTATTTTTTATTTTCATAAGATACACATAACATAAAATGTACCATTTTCACCATTTTTAAGTGTAGGATTCAGCGGCATTAAGTACCTTTACAATGTTGCGCAACCATCACAATTATTCATTTCCCAAACTTTTCCATTATTCCAAAGAGAAATGCTATACCCATAAATAATAACTTTCCATTCCCTTCTCTGCTCAGCCCCTGGTAATCACTATTCTACCTTCTGTCTCTATGACTTTGATTATTCTCAGTACCTCATGTCAGTGAAATCATACGATATTTGTCCTTCTGTGTCTGGTTGATTTCACTTAGCACGACATCTGCAAGGGTCATTCATGTAGCATTTTTAAGAACTTCATTCCTTTTAACTCTGAATAATATTCCATAGTACATATATACCACATTTTGTTTATCCATTTGTCTGTTGATGGACATTTGGGCTGTTTCTACCTTTTGGCTATTATAACTAATGCTGCTATACATTTTTATTTTTATTTATATGTCTATTTATCTATTTTTAGAGACAGGGTCTCACTCTGTCACCCAGGCTAGAATGCAGTGGTGGGATCATAGCTTACTGCAACCTGGAACTCCCAGGTTCAAGGGTAATCTTTGGCCTCAGCCTCCCATGCAGCTGAGACCACAAGTGTGCACCATCACACCCAGCTAATTTTTAAATTTTTTGTAAAGACCCCCTGTGTTTCCCAGGGTGTCTTGAACTCCAAGGCTCAAGAGATCCTCCTGCCTTGGCCTCCCAAAATTCTGGGATTATGGCCTATAAATGTTTATAACACTGCTGGGTAGCTGTTTCCTGCTACTTCATTCTCAGATTACAGGACTTTGATGAGCGCATACCTTAACTTCCTAGTGGTTTATTTTGTTTTTGCCAGCAGTGTTTGTAGAAGGGCACTAAAGAACCCACAAATTCAGAGACTTTGACTAATGATGTTAATGCCTAGTGAAAGACAGAACTCTCCTAGGCTGAAAGAACACTGTATTTATATATAACTTAATATGTATTATTAGTATATTTAAATAAAGAATGTGTCGAGAGTTGGAAGTGGCCTGTATAAAAGTGTAGAAAAAGTTGAAGTGGAAGATGCAATTTGAAGTTAGAGAACTGTGATACACAGACTGTAAATTATAAGTCAGTGGAACAGACACATGCATTTTGGAGACAGACACAGAAAATGATTACAGCATGAAAATGCATATTTAACTAAACAAACAAAAAGGCCAAATTATAAACTTTTTTAACAAGTCTTTCCCAATAATCTGCTTGATGGTCATTCCTCATCATATGTTCTCTATCTCCCACCCAGAACTTTTTTGTTCAGAGTTTAATGTAATAATTAGCTGTACAATTATTTGTTTAATGTTTCTCTCCCTTAAACTCAATGAGGATAGGGATTATGTTTGTCTTTTGCATAGTGCCTGCTACATATAAACATGAGTCTCTTGTAAATTTGGTTGCTCTAATACATTCAGATCACAACCTCGAAATTATGTGCCAGAACCTGGAAAGTTAAAGCTGTCGACTCCAGCTAATCCACCAAAAGAAAATTGTGTTATAGTAAAGTCAATCAGGCAGCCTTCCCCTGTAAAGACTTTCCAGCACACTGGGCTTCTCTCAAACTCCAGTAGAATTCAGGATTGCTCAAGATAGGAAGATACAAAGATATGAAAGAAATTTTCATTGATATTCCAAAATGATCTCTGTAGAAATGTGCACAAGCACTTAATTTACTATAATGATTCCTTCTAGCAAGATATTTCAAGATTTTAACCATTTTATCTTAAGTGGAAACTAAAATATAGATGGAATCATGCAAAACAAAAGTACAACATAGTTGGCAGGGCTCAGTGGCTCATGCCTATAATCCCAGCATTTTGGGAGGCCAAGGCGGGTGAGACACCTGAGGTCAGGAATTCGACATCAGCCTGGCCAACACGGTGAAACCCAATCTCTACTAAAAATACAAAAAGTTAGCCAGGCTTGGTGGCACACACCTGTAATCCCAGTTACTCAGGAGGCTAAGGCACGAGAATGCTTGAACCCAGGAGGCAGAGGTTGCTGTGAGCCAAGATAGCGTCACTGCACTCCAGCCTGGGAAACAGAGTGAGACTCTGTCTCAAAAAAAAAAAAAAAAAAAGTACAACATAGTTAATAGTTTTTTTAACGACTAATTTGCCTTTTCACTCAGATTTTTCAACCAACTTAGAAACCATGATAATAGGGGTGAGAATTTTACCGAAAGAACAAACAGAGAACCCAAAGAACAAAGAGAATCCTTTGCCTGTTCTCAGAAAGTAGCAATGGCAGTTAGAGGAATAGAACTCATACGTCCTGAATTTCCAGTTTCAGGACTGGAATCCTCTCTTTCTTCCTCAAAGAGAGACTGTTTTGTGAACATGAAAGTGACCTGATTGAGCTATTTTCCAGTGCCAGCCATATTCCATATAGCAGAAATAAGCTTCGCTAAGCAACTCTCTGTATTAAGGTGCTGCTTCTCTCTTTTGGCCTCCCAGAAAACCCATATCCTAACTCCACTGTTCAAATAACCATCAGTTCAGATGCTGTCAATAAGAGCTTCAGAGCTCTTTAATGAAGAGTTTTATGAGAATTAAAAGTACTTTAGAATGATTTATATATATATGTATATGTATATGTGTATATATATATATATGTATAGTGGAGGAAGAAGCAGTTATGGTTTTCTACATAGTTAACATGAGCAAAATTCTCGCAGCATTCAATAAGTTGCTGTTGGTAATCTTAAATTTCTTTTCTTGAGGGACTGTGGAAAACCCCTGGCCAAGTGTAGCTTGAAAAAGGATGGCTATAATCTGAACTTTTCTTCTTGTAGGTCTAGCTAATGCTCTTTTACATGTCCCACATGGTCCCACACCTGTATTTCATATTCTGATATCTGGGTTCCTATTTCCTTTACAGATTTTCTGAGGCTGCCTTGCATAACAGCAAATATTTACAAAAAGCTTACCTTGTACCAGACGCTGCTCTAAGCATTTATATGTCTCACAACAAACCTTATGAGACAGATACCATTATAATTGCATTACACAGATAAGGAAAATAAGGCACAGAGAGGTTAAGAAACTTTCCCAAAGTCACATAGTTAGTATGTGGCAGAAATTAGTGATTCAAACTCCATGTAGTTAACTACTATGCTATATTACTTTTCTAAGTACCAGGTACTTGATCACAGAATTCTTAAGGCTCACTCTCACCAGTATGCTCAGAAAAAGTCTATTTCTATTACCTTCCTTTTTTATTTCCTATGCTGTTTGGCACAGAAACTCCAAATTCGTTTGAGTTGGGAGAGAGCAATGAGAGATGGTAAGAAAGACTACACAGATACTATCTCGGATACTGCTTTGTGGATTATATCAAGATATATGTGATTTTGCACATACAAAGATGCTTGCAGTTGCCTTAAACCTACTATTTTTTTATGCCTGTAAATTTTAGGACATCCTGAGCTGACTGAAATTACAATTCTATTAAAGTGTCAGGAAATTAAAGCATGTAAAACATCATAAATATTCCCCCAATATAATAATTACACCATGCTCTTCCTTTAGCAAGTTACTATTTATTTAAAAAAAAAAAAAAAATTCTCGGCCAGGCACAGTGGGTCACGCCTATAATCCCAGCATTTTGGGAGGCCAAGCCAGGTGGATCACCTGAGGTCAGGAGTTTGAGACCAGCCTGGCTAACATGGTGAAACCTCGTCTCTACTAAAAATAAAAAGATCAGCCAGGTGTGGTGGCATGCACTTGTAATCCCAGCTACTTGGAAGGCTGAGACAGGAGAATCACTTGAACCTGGGAGGTGGAGGTTGCAGTGAGCTGAGACCGTGCCACTGCACTCCAGCCTGGGCAACAGAGCAAGACTCTGTCTCAAAAATAAATAAATAAATAAAATAAAAAATTATCTTTCATTGAAATTTAATGGATCATGCATTCCTAATCAGAAAAAAAATGAAGTTACTTCCATTTTGAAAAATATGTATAGTAAATTCTGGAGGAAAAAAATGGTGTCATCTATTTCCTTATTTTTCCACAAATTAAAACCAGGTGATATACATATTTATATATATATGTATGTATATATACATATAGGATGCCATTTCTCAATGGAGAATAGATTCACTTTCCAGGATTAAAAAACAAACAAACCACACGCACACAACTCAACTAATGCAAAATTCATTGTGTGAATGTTGACACTAGATTTCCTTGACACTAATTTTTCTTGCAACTATTAATATAACTATTAATAAAAAGATAATACATACTGACAAGACCTTACATTTCTTTTATTGAAAATATCACCGTTGATTAAAAATGTTGAAATTTTTTTCTTATGCAAACATATTTTATTGCTGTGCAAGATTGCCCTCTTGTGTTTTCTCTCGTTAAGTCATTATTTTTTATTGATTTAATATTAGCTTTTAACTTTTCCGTCTAAAATTAACTCATTACTAAACGAACTTCAAAGCCATTTATTCCAAACCACACAGATCAGAAGTTAATGTTAGTGTTATGGTTTGTGGTACATAGTGTACCTTTTTAAAGATGTGAACTAGTTTATAATAAACTACGGCCTAAGGGTAAGAAAAAGCAGAGTCAAACAGAAGTAAATACATAAAGAAAAAATTAGAATAATACCAAGGAATTCTAAAGCCCTGATACTAACTTCCTACATTAATGATACAGCCAATTAGTCTATTAATATAGGTCTAGCTTAATATCCTTGTGGTCGATTTCTTCCTTTGCTTATTTAATTACTATAGGTACATAAAAACACTATAACATTCTTTATTATTTTGAAATTGCTTCCTTGTGTATTAATTAGCAGTTTCCTTTTAAATATTGGCTAACTAAAACAAGTATTCTCATATGTTGTTAGTGGAAATGTAAATTTGGTACATGCTCTTTGTAAATTAAATCAGCGGCATACATTAAGAACCTTAAAAAAATAATTAGGGGCTGGGCATGGTAGCTCATGCCTGTAATCCCAGCACTTTGGGACGCTGAAGCAGGTGGATCACTTGAGGCCAGGAGTTCAAGACCAGCCTGGCCAACATGGTGAAACCTCGTCTCTACTAAAAATACAAAAATTAATCAGGTGTGGTAGCACGCGCCTATAATCCCAGCTACTCAGGAGGCAGAGCCAGGAGAATTGCTTGAACCCTGGAGGCAGAGGCTGCAGTGAGCCAAGATCATACCACTATACTGCAGCCTGGGCAAGACAGCAAGACTCTGTCTCAAAAAAAAAAAAAAAAATTAGGTTTGCTTCTAGGAACTATTATTATTATTATTATTATTTTTGAGACAGAGTTTTGCTCTGTCACCCAGGCTGGAGTGCAGTGGCATGATCTCCGCTCATTGCAACCTCCACCTCCCGGGTTCAAGCAATTCTCCTGCCTCAGCCTCCCAAGCAGCTGGGACTACAGGCATGTGCCACCATGCCCAGCTAATTTTTTAATTTTTAGTAGAGATGGGGTTTCACCATGTTGGCCAGGATGGTCTCAATCTCTTGACCTCATGATCCACCCACCTGGGCCTCCCAAAGTGCTGGGATTACAAGGAATGAACCACCGCACCCAGCACTTCTAGGAGTTATCTTAAGAGCATAATCCTAAGCATCCAAGCAATTTTATGTCCAAACTGCTCATCATAGCCTTATTTATAGTGCAAACATTAAATAAACATTATAGTGCTGCTTTCCCTTCCAACACTTTGTTATTTGGAGGAAGAACAAAATAGAGTTAGGCGATGAATGCCTCCACCATAACCTAGGCAAGGTCCTGTATTAGATTAGATTGGAATGCAATCATACAGTGAAATCTTTTGCAATGAATAGAATTTTAAGGTAATATTCAAAACAACACAAACTTTTAAAGTGCTATGATGTTAAGTTTAGAAAAATCAGGATATAAATGTATATGTATATGTGTATGCCTGTGTGTGTATCATAGTAATCTAAAAGCAATCCTCCTGAAACTACACACAAAGACTAAAATGTAATGCCTCAAAATATTACTAGTGGTTGTCCTTTGGTTGTGGCATTATGTTGGGTTTTTCTTCATTTTTCACTTGTCTATATTTTCCATGTTTTTATGTTGAACATGTATTACTGTTATAAGAGATGAAATCCCCATGTTCTTACATTGGCAGAATTGAGGTATTGTGCCTGTTTATACAGATCAGGAATTCTGCAGGCTGTACAAGCTCAGAAAACTTCTCTAAAGAAAACCAAAGCTTCAGGGTGGGCCTGGCCAGGGCTCATGCCTATAATCCCAGCACTTTGGGAGTCCAAGGCAGTAGGATCAGGAGTTCAAGACCAGCCTGGGCAACATAGTGAGACCCTGTTTCTACAAAGAATTACAAAATTAGCTCAGCATGGTGGTGCACACCTATGGTCCTAGCTACTTGAAAGGCTGAGGTAGAAGGATCACTTGAGCGTTGGAGATTGAGGCTGCAGTGAGCCATGATTGTGCCACTGCACTCTAGTCAGCATGAAATGGGTGACACAGTGAGACTATCTCAAAAAAAATAAAGGAGGGAAGGAAGGAAGGAAGGAAGGAAGGAAGGAAGGAAGGAAGGAAGGAAGGAAGGAAGGAAGGAAGGAAGGGAGGGAGGGAGGGAGGGAGGGAGGGAGGGAGGGAGGGAGGGAGGGGGGAAGGGAGGGGAGGGGAGGGGAGGGGAGGGGAGGGGAAGGAAGGGAGGGAGGGAAGGGAGGGAGGGAAGGGAGGGAGGGAGGGAAGGGAGGGAGGGAAGGGAGGGAGGAAGAAAGAGGGAAAGGGAAGGCTAAGCTTCAGCAATTAGCTCAGATACAGCATCCAATTGAATGGCTATAGATAAGTGGGGTGCCCCTACCCCACTAAAAGAGTGGGGAAGGTCCTTTCCCTCCTGAAACTTTCCCTCCTAATACCTTATTATTTGGAGGAAGAGCAAAATAGAGTTAGGTGATGGATTCCTTCACCAAACAAGTAAAAGAGCAAACAAAGCAACGATTTATTAAGTATTAATGCATGCTAGGTTAGTTGAAAAGGGTCAGAAGCTAAATGTGATGAGAGGCTGAACAAAAAGAAGAAAACTTCTCTAAAGAAAACCAAAGCTTCAGGGTGGGCCTGGCCAGGGCTCATGACTTTACAGAACTTTAGCCATCATAGTAGGCCATCTTGTAGGACCTCCTCAGCTTGCAATTTTGCAACAATCTTTCCCTTTTTTCTCATCCCCACTGCCAATAGCAATCCCTTTTCCAGACTGCAGTAAGAATGATCTTTTCAAAGAGCAAATCTTCAACAGATTCCAAGGGTACCTTGGAATAAAATTTAACCCCCTTGGGGTGGCTGACAAGGCCCTTCATGATCTGGTTTCAGCTTTCTCATCTTACAAACACATTCTGATCTTCCCAGGCTTCATCTCTGGTGTTCCAGCTTGGAATGACCCACCCTGTATTGTCTGTCTAGCTAACTTCTGCTTACCCTACATGTCTCAGGTTAAATATTGCCTTTATTGGGAAACCTTAGTTGCCCTTGCCATGTGCATCCATTGTAGTCACTATTTTCTCTATCATAGCCCTTTCTGAATGTTACTTAAATCTCCGGTTTAATTGTCCTTCTCCTCATCCTGACTAGGATCTGTGATGGCAAGTGCCGAGTCTGCCCTGTTCCTCATGCTACGTATAATGCCTAGCAGGGGAGCAGCTATTGTTCATTGAATGAATGAATAAGTGGGTGATTAAGTGAGTTAATCTGATCATATTTAATTTCTCAAAAACTTTCTTTGAATAGGTACTCTAATTGATGCAAGTACATATCAAACTAAAGAAGATATCCCATGGGATGGTAGTGGTCTTGGGGATGCTGTGAGTACTTCATTCAGCGCTGAAGTCCCAAATTCTGTTCCTTGTTCATGGGTGCATAGTAGTCCCCCTCTATCCACGGTTTCACTTTCCATGGTTTCAGTCAACCACAGTGTGAAAATATTAAGTGCAAAATTCCAGAAATAAGCAGTTCATAAGTTTTAGGTTGCACACTGTTCTGCGTCACCTGATGAAATCTTACACCATCCCACTCTGTCCCACTCAGGATGTGAATCATCCCTTTGTCCAGCATATCCATGCTGTTTGTGCTACATGTCTGTTAGTCACTCAGTAGCCAGTTAGGTTATCAGATTGCGAAAAGAGTATATATAGCGCACTATCCATGGTTTCAGGCATCCCCTGGGGACTTTGGAACATACCCCTGCCGATAAGGGGGGGCTACGACTTGTATTTGTGTTTATAGACTTTAAGGGATTTCTAAAATTAGTTTTTCAAGTCCCTGTGGGAAAAAGTAAACATCCTGATACATTGAGGGATTGTTTTTAATCCTTACAGACCTCTTCATCTAACAATAGGGGATATTCATTAAATGTTCATAAAAAATCTTTACAGACACCAGAAAACATTTGTATAATATTAAGGCTTTTAAAAGTACACAAATTTCATGTGCAGAAAAAGCTGATCTCTCCTATATAAAAAGAAGTGTACATATATTTACATAATAAAAAGATGGGAAGTACATAAAAGTATATATTGTAATTATTTCTGAGGGTCATCTTGTGTAAAATACTTTGCTTTTTTTTACTCTTTTTAGTTTTTCTCTGTATGAGCACGTATTACTTTTGTTAAAATACCAAGAGTTATGTAAAAAAAAATCTTTATAGTAAGATGAATTTCTTTAAATGTAGGCAGCAGTTTCAAAAAATGTTTTAAGACCAAAGAAGAGCCTAGAGGCAGTTAACCAATTGCATAGTTACTTGAAGTGAATTAGGGGAGAGGTTAACTTGGGCTGTACCATAGAATTAACTCTTGAAATAGGCCATAAGCAGTAGTTCAGACAGCTGGTCAGGGAATGTCCTGCACCACCTATCTCAATAGATCTAGGAAGTGGCTTTCTCTTTGCTTAACAATAGGTCCAGTGATAAGCAAAACTGCCCTCCTTCAAAGCTCCCTGAAGTGCAAAAAGACTAAGGAAGATCAAAGGAACCATTAGCCACTCCCTGAACTTCAAAGGTTTCTCCTATGGGAACTCTGAGAAGCAGCTGTGTGTTTGTACATTACATAGAAACTTCCATTACTGTGCATAAATATAACATGAGAAATATCTTGGTCACTTTATTCTTTCAATTTCCTTACTATGGTTGCACTTTTGGGTTGACAGTTTTGTAAACACATGAAAATGAGGAATGCATCAAAATATATTAGGAATAGAGATCTACATACCCCAATAAGCACTGTGACACTATTCTACTCTTAGCATATCATTTTGTCCTTTCTAAGCCTTGTTTTTAAATGTCTTTATTGTTTCTATATTTTCTCACTCAGAGACAAAGTAATGAAATAAACATTTTGTTTCACATAACTTGTGTTTTAATGCAATATTCAGGCAAAGTTTACAAAATCATTTTCCTTTCCTGAACTGGCTTCACAGAGTCTGTCCCCACAATGATGGAAAATGTCCCTTCACTAAAACATGTGATGCAGGATGTAGTGAGCTAAAGCTAAAATAATTCAGTCAACCGCGTGTATGTAGACTGTTGTACTGTTATTGAACGCATTGCCTCAAAGTGTTCATTTTAATAATAAAAAATACATCTGGGGCCAGGCGCAGTGGCTCATGCCTGTAATCCCAGCACTTTGGGAGGCCAAGAAGGGTGTATTGCTTGAACTCAGGAGTTCAAGACCAGCCTGGCCAACATGGTGAAACTTTGTCTCTATCAAAAATGTAAAAACTTAGCCAGTTGTGGTGTTGCATGCCTGTGGTCCCAGCTATGGAGGAGACTGAGGTGGGAGAATCACCTGAGCCTGGGAGGTGAAGGTTGCAGTGAGCTGAGATTGTGCCACTGCACTCCAGCCTAACTGATAGAGAAAAACCCTGTCTCAAATAATCATCATCATCATCATCATCCTCCTCCTCCTCCTCCTCCTCCTCTGTGATTATTTTAAGTAAAATAACCTTAAGACCCAAGTATATCATATATGTGATGAGAAGTTCTATATAAGTAAATTTAGTTAAAGGTATATACACCAAGAGTGAGATCTACATTCTGAAAAGGTATAGAACAAGATCAATCTTTTATTCTTGTATTCAAAATAATGTATTATGTATATACCAATAAAAAGAGGAATAAGACGTAATTCCTACCCTTAAAAGACTTCCATTCTAGAAGAAGCAACAGACAAACAACGATCACAGAAGTCTGCAGCACTCACAGAGTAGGGAGAAGCCAGTTTTGCAAGAGGTGGGGAGGTGTGTGTGTGTGTGTGTGTGTGTGTGTGTGTGTCTGTCTGTCTGTCTCAGAGAGAGACAGAGAGAGAGAGAGAAGAGAGGGGAGAGGGGTGCATTACGAGGGGTGATGATTCCAGGGACCATCATGTGCTCATGTGCAGCATGAGCACAGACAGAGAGGCCAGAAATCATCTTGTACCTTTCGGCAACTGCAAGTTACTCAATTCAAAGGTCATTCATTTATATATACAATAATTATTAATTGAATATTTTGGGTTGAAGTTGTGAATGGCAAGAAGTAACTGCTGCTTCAAGGTAAGATTGCCAAAAGGGCTTTGTTTATGTAGTGAACGTAAGTGGTTGCTTTACCAGCATCCACTCCACATTCTTCTTCCTAACACAAACCCAATTTTGTTTAGTATACATCCCTTTTCCACACACCCACACACCTCCAAGGAAGCTCGCCTCACTCAGTCCCCTTCCAGTGATTGACTCAGAAATAGTGTGTGATATATTCTAACCAAGAATATAGCCAGAGAAGTTTGCTAGAGATTTCTGGAAAAGTAAATCTGTGAGGGTTACTGAAAGCGTCTCCCTTCTTCTCATTGGGCATGAATAAAGAAGCACTTAGTCCCAAACATTTTGGGCAGCCATATTATAACAATGAAGGAAATCAGCATTAGGATGGAGCTGACTCTGTGAATGGAAGGAGAGAGACGGAAACTTGGGTTCACAATGATATCCTGAAACAACTAATCCTGAACCTCACTCTGCCTCTGACTGTCACATTTCCTTATTTTTTTAAAAGCCAGATTGAGCTTGTGGCCAAAGCACCCTAACCAAAGTTTAGATTTGATTATTAGGCTATGGGAGTCACTGAAGAGATTTAAGCCAGGGAGTGCCATAATACGTTTGTATTTTGTAAGGGTGGCAGTGGTAGAAATGTTGAGGATGGATGGGTGAGATGGGAGACCGGCTAACATTTACGGGGTCTTCCTATATGCTCTGTATTAAACACTTTTCCTATAATAATTCATTTTACCCTTCCAAAACCCTACAAGGCATGTAATATTATCCATATCTGACATGAGGACTCTGAAGCCCAGACACATTAAGTTGTCAGCACCACACAGTCAGTAATTGGCAGAGCCAGGATCTGAACTCCAATTTTATGTAGATACTCCTTCATCCCCCAGCCATATACATCAGGAGAAGCTCACCTCATACTCTACCTCAAGCAGGACTGATTGACATAAGAGTAAATCCAGCCCCTTTCCAGTGTCTGGCTCAGGAATAGGCCAGTGATCCAATTCTGGTCTGACTTCTGACCACCAATTCATAGGGTTATCATAAGAAGTAAATGAGCTATTATTTATAACATGCTTAATACATGGGAAGACCACAATAAATGGTAGCTATTGTTATTATTAAAAGCTTCTATTATCAAGAACAACTGAGAAAGAATGTCCAAAGGAGGGCAAGAGAGAGTGGAGAAGCCAAGGGAAGAGTTTCTGGAAGGGCATGGCAGGATGAAATGCCACGATAGAATAAAGTGATGTGAGAACTGGAAGAGTCTACTTAGGACATAACAGGTGATTTTTTGCCAGAGTGTTGTTTGAAGAAGGGCTGAGATTGAAGCCAACCCACCAATGAAGAGTGAAATTGCACCTGAGTAGAGACAGTGGATGGCTATTGCAGATTAGGAGTTTGTGGTGAAAAGGGGGCAGGAAAAGGATGGTAGCGGGAAAAGTCTCTAAAAGGGGCATGTTTATAAACTTTGAGGCAGTAGCTAGCAAACATAACATGGAAAATTCAGGAGAGAGAAACAATGATGGGACAGGTTCCAAAGCAGACTGAAAGAGACAGCATTAAGCCCACAGGTAGAGGGAGGTATTAGTCATGAAGAATTGACGCATCTTCCACCCTCTTCAGACTGGGGGGGAGGAGGTAAGGGTAAGTTCAGATACAGATGAACTTATAGGCATGGCAGTAGAAGGCGCACCTATGAAATAGTTCACTTTTCTTAGTGAAATGGAGGCAGGGTTATGTGCTGAGGGTGTGAAGCAAGTAGTGGTTGAGGATAGTTGCTGTTGGATGAAGCTGGCCTTGGAGACAAGTTAAAACAATTCTGCACAGCTGAAGGCACAGCTAAATTGGAGACCAAAAATTTTCAGTGGCTCTAATATGTAGGAATATATGATTCTTTCCAACATGTCTCACCAGCCCAGGTGTATCTGTGAGAATCATCCTGACCATGTCTTCAGGCATGTTATGAAGAGTTAGTGTGAGGCTAAAAGTAATGGAAATGGAGACATTTGACCATAACCAACCGTCTCTGGTTCTTCATAGTCCTCAGAGGCCTCAGTGCTACACACAAAATTGATGTCTACCTACAATTGGGACTGCCATCCACTACTGGCAAGGGGAAAGAAGGTTAAAGAACAGGCTGCCATTCCCCAAATTCGAAGGGAAGAATCAAACTGTTAGCCCTTTATCTGGACATCTCAGAGTGTTCTAAGATTACAGGTAGTACAACAATATACTAATATTCATCCTTGGGTTAAATTCTTCAGCTCTCAAGTTTGATGTATGTTTTCTTTCATTCAAGATGAAACAAAGTTAAGGACATTGATTTTCAGGGCTTTATGTATAATAGATAGGATTACTGGGATTAAGAACCACATGACATGTAAAATAAAACTACACAAATATTTAAATTATTTAGTATGTGTGCCTATGGCATATAACAATGCCATCCTGCTGTGTCAAGGGAACTTAAAGCATCTTTCCATTATTCATTCCCACAGTTACCTTTCAGGTAGGTACACGGCTAGGTTTTCTCTCTAAACCTCACCAATAAGAGAAAAATGCCTCACTGTTAGAAAGAATTAAAAAGAAATTGTTCTCCTTCCAAGCTGATTTCAAGATATTGCTTTAGGATGTTGTTTTAAAATTGCTGTTGGTTATTTTAATTGATTTAATGAGAAGTTTTTTTTCTTCTAAAAAATTAGGCATGTTCTCTTCTTCCTCAAAAGAGAACAGTAGTAAAAAAAAAAATTACTTGCTTCATAGGATATTACAAAACAATGAAAATATCAACTAACCACACAGAAGAGTATCACTGCCACACTTACCTTGCTCTCAGCCCTTTCTTTCCTACGAAGTATTGCTCATGGAGGTAGTTGTTTTTTCAGTCTCATAATAGTAAATATGTCTAAAGCATTAGAGTGAACTAATCCTATTTCTATGCCTAATATAATGCTATCATCCTATCAAGTAAACATGAATCAAACATAAAAGATTTCATAAGTTATAAAGACAATTTAAGAGAAGTCATCTGATTTAGAAGGCCAACATTGTAGTTTTAATACTGGGATATAAAGAAAAGTCACTGGGGCTGAGACATTAGAATTACCCCACTAGTATTGAGAAGGTCAGAATTTACTTTGTCATTATAAACATTCTAGGTTACTGAATGAGAGACTGGTGTACTTCAGTCAAAAAGCTTAACAATTTCCCTTTTATGTGTTTGATATGTGAATACAAAGTGAATAACATTTACTTCCTGACCTCAAGAAGGTCCTTACAACTCTCAGCTTTCTGAAAACCACTTTGAGACAACATCTGGTCAGCTCCTCAGTCTGACAGAGCTCAATGCCAAGTTGCAACACAGAAAGAACAGGAAGGCCTGCTGCCATTCATTCTCTACAGTGAAGGTACATGGTTTTTAGGAAGGGCTTACATTTCAAAGTGAATGACTGAGAGGTATTTTTCTAAGTAAAATTCACCCTTAAACAATTCTTATGGAATTATCTGGGGCCTCTTGGGCCAGCTTCTCCACCATGATTTGAACAGATCATTGTTTCACTGGCTGACTACCCAGGTTACACTTTGAAACTTTGAAAAATATGTATCTTTAAACAATGTATGCACATTTGGAAACATGGTTTTGTTTTGTGCTTCTTAAGACAGAAATGGGATCACACTGTACTTATACATCTCATTTATATCCCCCACACATCAAGGTGTTTAGGTTTTTCAATGTATCTGTAGCAAGTTATACATTCTGAAAGTGGCCACAGCAGTATTTCTGGTCCCACATGCTCTTTGAGAACCTCGCCTCTCTCCACCAAGAGTAGAGTCTATTTCCCCTCCTCTCAAAACTGGATATAATTTTGTGTCTGCCTAGATATAATGCAGCAGAAGTGACACTACATAACTTTTTTTTTTTTTTTTTTTTTTTCTTGAGAGGGAGTCTCCCTGTGTTGCCCAGGCTGGAGTGCAGTGGAGCAATCTCGGCTTACTGCAACCTCCACCTCCCGGGTTCAAGTGATTCTCCTCAGCCTCCTGAGTAGCTGGGACTACAGGTGTGAGCTACCAAGCCCAGCTAATTTTTGGTATTTTTTGGTAGAGATGACGTTTCACTGTGTTGGCCAGGCTGGTCTCGAACTCCTGGCCTCAAGAGATCCTCCTGCCATGGTCTCCCAAAATGCCGGGATTACAGGCGTGAGCCGCCGCACCTGATTAGAGACTACATGACTTCTAAGGCTAGGTCATAAAGGGCAATATGCTTTTGACTGACTTTCTCGCATGATACTTGCCGTTGGAACCCAGCTACCAGGATGTGACAAAGCCCAAACCAATCAATGCTAAAAGACCACCGGGAGAGGTCTACATGGACTAAAACTGAGGCCTCCAGCCTTTAGCCTGCATCAACCACCAGCTGTGAAAGTGAAGTTTTCAAGTAATTCTACTCCTCAGCCTTGGAGTCTTCCAATTGAAGCCCTACGCATAATGGAGTAGAGAAAAGCCATCCCAGCTGTGCTCTGTCTGGATTTCAGAGCCACAGAATCTATGAGCATAATAGTTATTTTATACGTAGAGTTTAGATTATTGCAAAAAGTTGCCAACATGTTCCGTCATAGAATTATATACCGCAAACGTCCATCTGCGGCACACCAAACCAGCTGTATAAATCAGGTTTTAAACACAACCGAATTTGTTCAGTGTGCGGGTTACATACACTGTCTCAGCTCACACCTGCCGGGAGTCAACTGTGGACTAGAGCAGAAGGAGCCCAGTCACAAGCTCAAGTTCTATCCCCTTTGCACTCAATAGGCAGATCCCTTGGGAGGATCAGGCCACCTGTTTACCAGTGAATTCTTCCTAACCTATTTGTGTCACAAGTTTAGGATTGTGCTTCTTAGCCCTGGTCACAGTCTTTCACCATCTCGCTCTAACCCTTCCCCAGGTGTGCTCGCAACTGCCCAACACCTGTCAGTCACTTTTGCCTCCAATTTTACTGGGCGCGAGGAGCAGAGTAAGGAGAGAGAAGAGGGCTGATTCCCTTGCCGCTAAGTGGCAAGGGCCAGCTGAACTTAATTCAAACTGCAAACGACCACGTTTCGACAGCCATCCCCATATTTTCACAGCTCAAAGCTTCCTTTCCTTTTCGGTCGGCTTCCCTGATTTGCTCCATTTTTAATCGCTCCTCCCCCATCCTCCTTGCCCCTGGTCAGGGCAAACATTAAACGCTGTGCAGCTTTAAAAAGGCATTTTTAGGTGACTTGTAAACGGCTGGTTCCAGAGGCCCCGAATTGGCGAGATTCGCTACAGCTCCCAGTGCACGGTAGACTTGAAGCAGGGAGCGCCTGCCCGGTCCATCCCTCCCCGGCCCCGCGTGGCAAGCACCACGGGTTGAGGCGCCCCAGAACCGAGGAGAAGGGTTTGGGAGGCTGTGACTCCAAAGCCCTCTGCAACTTCCCGGCCCCAGAGCCCCACCCACTACCACGCGGCCTTCCCCGCAGCCCGCAGGAGACACCTTCGTCCCCGCCCCTCCACAGGTCACCTCCCTCCACGCCCCTCTCTCTTGGCCGGGGCAGCCGGCAGGCAGGGAAGTGTCGTAAAGCCAGGCCCAGGAAACTTTACCCGGGGTAACAGCCGAGGCGCTTTACGGCGACGGCGGCTGAGTGAGAGCCTTGGCGGCTGTGGAGGCGGCCGCGGCTGCGAAAGAGGCGGCCGCAGTGGCTGAGGAAGAGGAGTGGCGGCAGCGGCGGCGGGGACCCGTGCGGGGTGAGCCGCGAGGAGGGGACGGGGAGGGGCCGCGAGTGACAGGGCTGGCGGGTGGGCCCGGGCGGACGGGGACGGTGGCCGGTTGAGCAGCTGGGCGGCGCTGAAGAGCGGGGGGGGGTGGCGCGGAATTGGGGGGGCAGCTCCGTGAGGGACGGTTTCTGTCTTTGTTCCCCCCACCTCGGCCGCCCCCCACCCGCCGCCCCCTCTTTTCCGCGCTCTTCGGCCGGGTTTCATGGCCTCCCCTCTCGGTCTGTGTCGCTTCTAGGATGGCGGAGGTACCGCCTGGGCCTAGCAGCCTCCTCCCACCACCAGCACCTCCGGCCCCGGCGGCGGCCGAGCCCCACTGTCCCTTCCCGGCGGGGGCCGCCCTCGCCTGCTGCAGCGAGGACGAGGAGGACGACGAGGAGCACGAAGGCGGCGGCGGCGGCAGGAGCCCGGCGGGCGGGGAGTCGGCGACGGTGGCGACCAAGGGGCATCCGTGCCTCCGCTGCCCTCAGCCGCCGCAGGAGCAGCAGCAGCTCAACGGATTGATTAGCCCCGAACTGCGGCACCTCCGGGCGGCCGCCTCCCTCAAGAGCAAGGTCCTGAGCGTAGCCGAGGTGGCCGCGACCACGGCCACCCCTGACGGAGGCCCCAGAGCGACTGCAACAAAAGGAGCCGGGGTACACTCGGGCGAGAGGCCCCCTCACTCCCTCTCTAATAATGCAAGAACTGCGGTCCCCAGCCCGGCGGAGGCAGCGGCGGCCAGCGATCCCGCGGCGGCCCGCAATGGACTGGCCGAGGGCACCGAGCAGGAGGAAGAGGAGGAAGACGAGCAGGTGCGGCTGCTGTCTTCGTCCCTGACCGCCGACTGCAGCTTAAGAAGCCCTTCGGGCAGGGAGGTTGAGCCTGGAGAGGATCGGACGATACGATATGTCCGATATGAATCCGAGCTACAAATGCCCGATATCATGAGACTGATCACCAAAGATCTGTCCGAACCCTACTCCATTTATACCTATAGATATTTTATCCACAACTGGCCACAGCTGTGCTTCTTGGTAAGTGGATAGAATAAAAAGAGGGTGAACCCAGCAGTGATCCAGACTGTGCGGGTCAGGGAGCGAGGGCCCAGAGTGTGGCAGTGGATATCTCCTGCTGCTTATCATAGTACGTTATATGATGTCAAGTGCGTGTACACATTCCTAGTTATTTAATGAAACTGTTTTGAAGGTAAGACTTCATGATTCGCGTTAACGTGATACTAGTGTAACTGCAGCAAGCCTGTATGGTGGCGTGTTTCACTGGGGTGGGGGTCTTGTGTCTTGTTTACAGTAGATTATAATCGTGTTTAACCGTCTTTAATTGCCTGCCCGCATCCTCAAACACTTCACAGTAATTTAATTTGAACATGGTTCTGTTTGGATAGAGGCCTTTTAGTCTTTCAGTTACAACTATAATCAGGGAAGAGTGTATGCATAAACATGTTTTGGTGATCATGAATGTCAGCAAACTTGGTGTGGCCATATTGGAGAATTAAATCTTACAAGCATTTTCAGTAATTATGGAGATGTTTCCCTTTACTTCAACAGGACAATTAACAGTTGTAGCCAGCCTGCTTTCTGGTACTCCATTGCAGAAAGCGCTACTAACACTATTGGTGACTGAAAGACTCCTGAAACTTGAACAAAATACCCTTTTGTGGAATGTAGAAAACTTAAGTGTGAAATTGTTACCGATCTGATTTTATTTTTTTTTTAATTTAGAAACTGGTTGAAGATGTGGCCAAACACTAGTAACACTGGCTTGTGTAAATTATAATTGACAATAATATTACACATAAGTGAAAGACTTTGGACAGTTTTTAAAAATTTACGTAGTATTGGCAGTACCAGTAATTTCTTCACAATAATATTGGCCCATTTCAGTCTCTATGAACCCTTTAACTTAACTGTTGACTGCAGGTGTATGCTTTGTATCATGTACTCACAAGCATATTGTTTCTAGA
Source organism: Macaca thibetana thibetana (assembly GCF_024542745.1). Lineage (NCBI taxonomy): Eukaryota > Metazoa > Chordata > Mammalia > Primates > Cercopithecidae > Macaca > Macaca thibetana. Next base: position 50,349,782 of record NC_065584.1, on the reverse strand, counting down.
TGACATCCATTTAAGGAATATTTTATAATATGTGAAGGGAAAAGCCACCGTTACTTAGTGTTTTAGCATTGGCTTAGTTTCACTTAGTAATTCCCTGCAAGATATTTTGACAATACTTCCCTGTCTTTTTGATTATCTAGCTTGGTGGTAATTTGAAAATGTAACCTGGGTATTGTAGATAATGGTAGTTCTATTTTCTGTCTTAACTTTGCTTAAACTTCAGTACATTTGTTTAAACTGTGGGTACTATTTTATATTCTTGAAAACTGCTCTTTCAGTATTCTAAGCATTGTATCAGAATAGTTCTAAGACATGTCTATGTCAGTGAATATGAGAAAATGATTTATAGCAGTATTATAAATGTCATATCAAATGCCACTGTAATTGCTAAAAATTGTAGATTTAGTTGTAAGTTAACCCACAGAAGCAGATGATTGAGTCACATTTCAAATTGAAATAGATGTTTTTCTGTCAATTCCAGGAAATTGTTGTGTATATAATATTCAGTCAACTTTTGAGTCCTGATGTTTACCTAAGCCTTTCTCAACTTGTCTGCCATTTTAGACTCTGGTCAACAATATTAGTAAACTTTAGTTTTGATTTTATGTAGAACCCTTCCAATTCACCAGCTAATGTGTGTGTTAGCCGTTAGTAGCTCGTTTGTTTAATATTAAATTCTGAATATCTAGAAATTGCAATATGCACAAGTGGTTGACCTATAAGATTTACTAGTGCCAGTATGAATCAGGAGGTATTAAACAATAATAAAACAGTAGTTAAAAAACAACCAGGCCATTTAAAACTGAAACCTTTATCTTGGCATACTTTTACGTTTAAGTTTCCCATAGGAACTATTTTTAAAAAAATGCAAATGCGTAAATGTGTATGTTTATTTTAAATCATAACCTTTTAGAACTGAAAGGCATCCTAGAGATAATCCAGCCCAACTTAGGTTTTGTTCTGTTTTGGTTTTTGATTGAAAAAAAGAACCAAAGTGACTCAAAATGTTTCAGTCTCCAGATATTTACTGACAGAAGGGTAAAGCTAGAACCCAGTTCTCCTGGCCTTTCATTATGGTAACATAAGAACCTGAAAAATGACATACTCTTGATCCATTCAGTGAAGATTATTGTGTCAGCAAGTTATCTCCACCAAGTGACAGTTGCCCTTACAAACAGCAATCTCAAGAGATTAGAAACCTCCAAAATGTTGCTTTTTTCTATGGATAACCTGTAATGGGTCAATGGACTATATGGGGTTGAACCTTACAAAATTGCCAATACTTGATTAACAAAAATGGTAGCTTATTATGATTCTTCCTAATTGTGAAAGATGTTAAAAAAAAAAATACAAATGTGAGACACTTTCAGTTACTCTGTACTTAACCATTTTATCTTTACCTCTTTTCATAGTAACATTTTCAGTTGTTGGTACCTTTTTGAAGTTCTTAAACTTTGCTCAGCGATGTAACATAGTACTTCCGTTTATTCTAAATTTAACTTTTTGGCTTCCTCCGGTTTTCTATTTGTAGTGTTCTAGAATTTGGGAATCTCTCACTTCATATTTTTCATAGTTTTATAGACTGACAACCCTTTGGCCTTGTAGTGTTAAGTCTTAATCTTGCCAGGGATTTTTCAGTTCCCATCCTTGAAAAAATACATTTAATAGCATGAATTCCAAATGTATGTGCAGAGCTTTTATTAGGAAAAATTGACAAGCAATTTAATGATTCCTGTAAATGTACCATATATTCGTGAGTGGTTTATCAGGAAAAAAATGCAGCATTGGTCTTCTTCACTACTAATATCATCTCTATGGTGTATGATATATTAGACTTTTTAGATGATATATACAGCTTGATTTTTGCTCCTACAGATTCTAAATTAGGAAGAAATCAGGTCTTAAGAATGAACTAATACAATATTTTGTTTGCTTATTCCATGCTCAAAGGACAAAGATTTGTTTGAAATTCCTGTTCAGATTGAAAGTACTGTCCAGTTGTATTAATTTTTCCTCATTTTTGGATAGTTTATAAGGTGTAGCTGTTCTGAGGTTTATATCATCGATCTAATACAGGTTTTCATTTCACATGAGCCTGACTTATGAGGTCAGGCCAAAATTTTTTCTGAGCCTTTTAAATATACCATTTGGTCTGTAATAATTTTATGTATGTGTATGTATTTATATGTATTTGTATATACACACATATATTTGAAGTGAGTTATTTTCAGATCAGAAAAAGCTTTCAGAGTTGTTCAAGGCAATTTTTATGCATACTTAAGGTCTTTGTTTAAAAAATTTTTTTAAAAGATTGATATATTGTGAGGGAAAAAAATAGAAATAGCCATTTCAGAGGTTTATTGACCCAAAATAGTTTTGGAATGTGTGATAAACCAGAAATGAATTAGCGTGGGTTGTTGAATTTCATATTCCTTCAAAAGAATTTTTCTGACCTAGTTTAGGTTTGCATGAAATGGATTAGAATTTTCTTGCCTAAAAGATTTCTCCACAGTTAAAGGCTTATTAATCAATTTACAGAATGACAGACTAAAAAAGTCACAAATTTAAAATATGTATTAAGTATAAATTGGACATTATTAATTTTTTAACTCATTTCTGCTTTTGTTGAAATAGCTTCTTCTGGAAAACTAATTTATGGAAAACAAACTTCTTACTGACACATTATTTAAACAGTTGGAGATATTGCCCTATTTATAATTACCAGAAATGCCATGTTACTAGAACTTTTTATCAGCATTGGAATTTTTGAAAAACATTTTTAATGGTAACACTAGAAATCTTAATGAAAATGGGGGATGATTAGAATTTAACATGTAGCTTTTAATACTCTGGAAAGCTGTACATTTTTATTAAAATAGAAATTTCTGTAAAATTAAAGCTTTTAACATAAAGCTTTGATTTTGAACTATAAGTATTCTGAGAGCTTTATGACAGTTATTCACACTGTCAGGAGTATCCTAAAAATGAGACTATGCTATATTTAGATATATTAACAAAAACCTCTTAGGTATGATCTAATCAATACCTTATAAACCGTGCTTTTTCTGAAAATTAAAATTTTTTTTTTCTGATCACAATCTACCATTCAGGTGTAAATATGTATTATATGTAGCTTTCACTAAAACTTCATTAAATTTTTTTCTTTTTTTATTTTATTGAGATGGGGTCTCACTCTGTCACCTAGGCTGGAGTACATTGGCACGATCTCAGCTCACTGTAGCCTCTGCCTCCCCAGCTCAAGCCATCCTCCTATCTCAGCTTTCCAAGTAGCAGGAACTACAGGTACATGCCACCACACCCAGCTAATTTTTGTATTTTTGGTGGAGACAGGGTTTTGCCATGTTGCCCAGGCTGATCTCAAACCCCTGAGCTCAAGCAATCTGCCCGCCCCGGTCTCCCAAAGTGCTGGATTTACAGGTGTGAGCCACTGTGCTTGGCCATTATTACTAAATTTAACTATTTAAAATTATATTCTGCTGATGGGCAAGTTTTACAATATTTTATGTCCTAATAATTTGTTTTTGCATATTTCCTCTTCCAGAAACTTAGGTCTTTGTTGCAAATAATTGTGATTATAAGCACCTCATACGTAATCTTATAAAGTACTTGAATGTTTACCTTGTGGAAATCTGGTCTTTTTTCCCTAGGCTTTAATAGTAAGCATAAATAATTCATGTTTTAAAGAATATTGAGAAATTTTAACACTAGAACATTTAAAGGAGTTAGGGGATTTAGATTTCTGAAACTTCTGTGACTGCTCTCTTGTAAGAGTTCCCGTTATCCCCCCCCCCCCCCCCCCCCCCCCCCCCCCCCCGTCAAAAATGCCTACCAATGGTTGGTTGTTGTTTTCTCTGGATCATTGTGCAGTACCTGATGGCAATGTATTCTTCATAACTGTTTGTTTATTTTTAAGGCCATGGTAGGGGAGGAGTGTGTAGGTGCCATCGTTTGCAAGTTGGATATGCACAAAAAGATGTTCCGCAGAGGTTATATAGCCATGTTAGCCGTGGATTCCAAATACAGGAGAAATGGCATTGGTAAGAAAAATATTATTTCATAGAATGCCTAAGCTAAGCTATTTTCATTTTTGTGTTTTGAAATGAAAGACTTAAATGTAAGTATGTAGAAATGAAAAAACTAAAGGAAGAAAAGGCGGTTTATAATTTTATATTTCAAAATGGTATTTTTAAAAAGTTATTAAAATGAATTTTTTCTTTATTAATGTTTTGACAGTTTTTCTTTTTAACAAGTAGCCGATCATCAGTTTTTACCTCCAGATTTTTTTTTAATCACATTCAAAATGCTTTGCATTATACTAAGTAACACAAGAAATACTGCAATTTGTAATTACATTATGATGGTCCCTCATCCCAGCCTTCAAGCACTTGTCTGTATTTGGGTTAAGTGGACCTCAATCAAGCCAAAATTATGGAAAAATTGTTACCATTACTGGTGTTAGTCATGAACCATATATTGCAGTTCAGAAAAGATCAGGAGATGAGAATTGATTGTTTCTTATAATTCTCAAACTTAATTTTTTGTTGGGTGTACTTTTCCTGACATGTTTAGTTAATCTTACACTCATGATTTATAATGATCCTTAGAATCATGGGGTGGTTTAAAAACACATATTTAGACCCCTCACCCTGAGACTCTTGTTTGTCTTGTCAGAGGTGGGGCTGAAGCTTCCATGGGTGACTGTGATGTAAGCCTGATTAGGCACCACTCTTCTATCACCGGGTTAGATAACTTTTGTCATTTAAATAACGCCATAAAACTCAATAGGCCTCCGGGTGCGGTGGCTAACGCCTGTAATCCCAGCACTTTGGGAGGCCAAGGCAGTTGGATCACTAGGTCAGGAGTTCAAGACCAGCCTGGGCAAGGTGGCAAAACCCTGTCTCTACTAAAAATACAAAAATTAGCCGGGCGCGGTGGTGGGCACCTGTAACCCCAGCTACTCAAAAGGCTGAGGCAGGAGAATCGCTTGAACCCAGGAGGCGGAGGTTGCAGTGAGTGTGCCACTGCACTCTAGCCTGGGTGACAGAGCAAGATTCCGTTTCAAAAAACCACTCTTCTAGTCTCTAGGACCTAGTAGCTCTATGTTCACAATGGAGGATTGGGTAGACAAGCATTTGTCTAAGCATGTCAAATTTTGTGATGTGCTTTAGCGAGTATTCATAAAAAAAGTTTAATACCTGTACCAGTATTTAATCATTAGCAGTTTTGTCACTTACGTTTTTTAAAAACTATTGTTATTGTCCAACCTAAGACTCTCACACAGTCCTAGATATCATGAGAAGTAACTATAAATAGGTTTACTTAATATGTTAGGTTTAGCCAACTTTATTACAGTGTTACAGCTTTCCACTAAGATTTTTAATGAATTGGGCTTGTTTTATGGAGTAAGTTTGAGCCTTTGATGCATTAAAAAACACTGATAAGGACTCATGATAAATTATAGCCAATTGTTTGGCTAGTTTGGAGGGCAGAAACCGGTGGCTTCAGGGTTGCATCCTGGCCTTCAGACATACTTTGTTTGGGCCATAAAATGTACGCATACTTGTATGCATGCTTTGAAAATTAAGAGTTTTTAATTCAATTTTATTATTTTTTGAGACAGAGTTTTGCTCTGTTGCCCAGACTGGAGTGCAATGGCGTGATCCCGGCTCACTGCAACCTCTGCCCCCCAGATTCAAGCAATTCTTGTGCCTCAGCCTCCCAAGCACCTGGGACTACAGGCATACCCCACCACACCTGGGCTAATTTTTTGTATTTTTTGTTTTTTTGAGATAGAGTCTCACTCTGTCGCCCAGGTTGGAGTGCAGTGGCACTATCTTGGCTCATTGCAACCTCCGCCTCCTATATTCAAGTGATTTTCCTGCCTCCGCCTCCCGAGTAGCTGGGATTACGGGCACCCACCACCATGCCTGGCTAATTTGTTATTTTTTAGTAGAGACGGGATTTCATCATGTTGGCCAGGCTGGTCTTGAACTTCTGACCTCCGGTGATCCGCCCACCTGGGCTTCTCAAAGTGCTGGGATTATAGGCTGAGCCACCGCACCCAGCCAGTGTTTTGTATTTGTAATAGAGACGGGGTTTTGCCATGACCTCGGCCTCCAAAGTGCTGGGATTATAGGCGTGAGCCACCATGCCTGGCTAGTTTTTTGTATTTTTGATAGAGACGGGGTTTCACCATGGTGGCCAGGCTGGTCTTGAACTCTTGGCCTCAAGTGATCTGCCTGCCTTGGCTTCTCGAAGTGCTGGGGTTATAGGCGTGTACCACCGCGCCCAGCCTAAGAGTTTTTAAATAAAATTTGTCTGTCTTCTCTTAAAATCAGATTTGGCAAATTTATATTTGACCCTAAACTAGGATACATTTTGCTAGACATTTACAGACACACCACTGACATCACTGGGAGTGCTAGACTTCATCGTGCTCACTATAAAGTTTATAGGAACCTACTGTGGGTAACAGCAGTTCTGATGAGGTTGTCTTGTGCCTTGTGTCCAGGGGAGTTTGGAAGATCTTTGGTGAGATCAGCTCGGGTTATGCAGTAAGTTCTGGCCAACTCACGGGGAGTGCCTGGGTTGTTCTGGCCATACCATATCTTGCTTTTTTCTCTTTCCCTTTCCTCCTACTTTCAAACACAATAGAACAAACTCCTGCTTGCGGCAAATAATTATGTCTGAGAAAAAGGAGTATATTGGGAGATAGGTCTTTCAAGAGGAAACGTACTGTTATGTATAGGTTCTATTGGCTTCTCTTAGCTTATAGCTAAAATTTTTCCCACTTAATTTGAGATAATCTGTGTATCTGGATTCAAGATAGAAACTAGCATTTGACATTTCTGTGCTTATGAATATTATAATTTAGGTTATCTTTAAGAAATACATTTTTCCTTCATTAATACTCAGATCTATATTCTAGGTACTAACTTGGTTAAGAAAGCTATATATGCCATGGTTGAGGGAGACTGTGATGAGGTAAGTCTTTAAAAATGTTTAATACTTGTTTTCTGGGCATTATTCTTACTGGGTATTTTTTATAAATATTTTGTAATTTATTGCAGATTTCATTGCAGTTTTACTACACAAATGCAGCTTGTGGGGAAAATTATATTCCAGTTAAAAACACATGAATTTTTGACCTAGAACAAATTTTAAAATGGAGCTAAAATTTCTTCAAAATGAGTGGATGGAATCTTAGACATTTTCAGTACACAATTTTGGTATTCAGAGGCTTTATCATCAGTTTTTTAAGGTAGCTCTTATTATAGACTCTGTTATAATTTGCTTACATATTGGCCTTAGTTTCTAACAGTGGGAAAACTATCAGTCTATGTGGAGGACATTTCACACTTGAAAATAATCTTTTCGGAATTAAATAATGACAATGTTGCTGGGGGAAGACAACCACTTTTTAAGAGTAGCGCTAGCTGCGCATTAACGTAAGAGCATTTTCTCTCTTCAGCTTGTTTGTAAGGTCTGATGGCAGATATAATTTCTTTGTATCCTACTGCACTGTGTTTCTACATATAGTAGGTGCTTGATAAATACTGGTGATGATTAGGAATGTTAACATTTACTGTTGTACAGTGTGGAAGGGAACAAGTATAAACTAGAGAAGTATAGATGTCTTTAATATAGCAGTGGTGACTGAGGAGGAGCAAAGTTGTACTAGTACTTTTATGAGTAATAGAAGTAGCAATTTTTATTATTAGAGGTCAGATGTGCCTTAGAGAATTCTCAAAATATGTGAAATTGGGTAACTTTTTTCAAAATATTGACCTTAATAATTTGTTTTAGTGACTTAAAAGAAGTGGATTTTTTTTGTACAAAATTTATACACAGCATATATGATATATGTGCATGTGTTTTTGTTAACAAAGTTCCTTCTGCCATTCTCATGCTTTTCAAGTCTTTATCCATCTTTCCATTGATAGCTACTGTTTTTTTGTTGTCGTTTTTGCTTTTGTTTTGTAGAGATGGGAGTCTTGCTATGTTGTCCAGCTGGAGACCACTCCAGCTCCTGGCCTCAAGTGATCCTTCCACCTCAGCCTCTCAAAGTATGATTATAGGCATGAGCCACTGCTCCTGGCCTCTTGCTACTGTTAACTGTTTGAAATGCGTTCTCTCATTTTTTAAACGCACCTATATGCAAATATCTAGTTTTTAAAAATACAAATGAAGTAATTCTTATTCAGTAATTATTAGCAATAATAATTGCTTTTTTCTTTTAACAACATCTCATGAATACATTTCTGTATTAGAATACAGAGATTTGCTGCTGAGCATTCTCAGGCTTCTTGTTCTATTCTGACGGATCCACTCTAAGTGGTGGTTATATGAGAAGGCCTCCAGACATAATAGGTGGCACAGTGAAGTCATCCTGGGATTTAAAAATATCTAATTTTACTCCAAAGAAATAATTCACAGGTGTCAAAGGATCTCACATTGTTCACAGCTTTTTTTTTTTTTTTTTTTTTTTTTGAGACGGAGTCTCGCTCTGTCGCCCAGGCTGGAGGGCAGTGGCCAGATCTCAGCTCACTGCAAGCTCCGCCTCCCGGGTTTACGCCATTCTCCTGCCTCAGCCTCCCGAGTAGCTGGGACTATAGGCGCCCACCACCTCGCCCGGCTAGTTTTTTGTATTTTTGAGTAGAGACGGGGTTTCACCGTTTTAGCCAGGATGGTCTCGATCTCCTGACCTCGTGATCCACCTGTCTCGGCCTCCCAAAGTGCTGGGATTACAGGCTTGAGCCACCGCGCCCGGCCTAGTGTTGGCTTTTCATTGGAAGTTCTCAGGAATGATACGAACATTTGTATTGTTTTGGTCTCAAGGTTAAATTTTAAATTAATGATACATTTTATGCATTTCCAGCCTAAAAAGCGAATGCTGATTCATTCATTTTTTCTTTTGAAACAATGAATATTTCTTAATGTTTAGGCTGACATCAGGGATAGCTTTGTGAACTTTTTCCTTTTGTATAATTTTAAATGGATGGTTTTTGCAGTTTGTGAATACCTCTGTCTCTTGATTAGATAACTTTTTCTTGGTATAAAAATTTTGCTTATCTGCGTCCAACGTTATTCAGATCGAATAATTTGCCATATGAACTCTTGTTTACTCTATAAGCTCTGGTAGCTATCTGGTTTTCCTTTCCATGTTAAAATACTTTAGTCTTTAAGACCCAATTCAAATACCAACAACTCCTTTAAGTTTTTCTTGATCTTTCTGGACAGAATCCATTGCACTTTTCTGTTATTTTTGTTACTCTTTTTGTAATATTTATTGCACTTAATTTCACTTGTTCAGTGCCTTAGCACAGTGTAGGACAGAGATGCCTTCTCTTGTTTGTTGAGATATTCTTGGTGCTTAGTGTGACATTTGTGATAGAGTAACTGCTTCATAAATATTCTTTGAATGATTAGTTCTGTGCTTCCAGCATGATATTTGTACCCCTCTCTCTTGTTTAAGCACTTTTAAATTTTGACTTGTATTGCTGTTAACTTGTCTTTCTCTCTGCTTTCTGTAAGCTTTCTAAAAACACCAATTGTCTTATTTTTGTTCATAGTAGCATTTTTTTTTAAAAGGCATCTTCAGGGTTAACCAAGTTGTTAAAATGCCTTTGAAATGATAAATCTCCAAAAATATGGTGATTAATGAAAATGCAATTATGTGCTTTCACTTTCATTAATTTAGACCAACCTTCCTTTTAAAGGGTTTAGAAATTTTGACAAATTATCTGAAAATCTGTGAAAGACATTTGAGAAGGGTTTTAAATTAGATTTTCTACTACTTAGGTTATTCTGCTATTTTAAAAATTCTTACAAAGATAAAGATTTTAAAATCTGTGAACCTTTTAATAGAGGTACATTTAACCAGGCACTGTGGCTCATGCCTGTAATCCCAGCACTTTGGGAGGCCCAAGGCTGGCGGATCAGTTGAGGTCAGGAGTTTGAAATCAGCCTGGCCAACATGGTGAAACCCCATCTCTACTAAAAATACAAAAATTCGCTGGGCGTGGTGGCACACGCCTGTAGTCCCAGCTACTCAGGAGGCTGAGGCAGGAGAATCACTTAAACCCTAGAGGCGGAGGTTGCAGTGAGCCAAGATTGCACCGCTGCTCTCCAACCTGGGAGAAAGAGACTTTGTCTCATAAGGAGATACATTTGGAAATCTCCGTGAAACCTTACTGTGCTCTGTGGCAAAAAAAAAAAAAAAAAAAAAGATACATTTGGAAATCTCTGTGAAACCTTACTGTGCACATCAAACAATTTTCACTTTCTATTCTGTCTACAGAATTTGTGACCTTGAGTCATGTTTATATTGTTGTTTGTTGTTACTAGTCATTTTAAGCTCAGAGTATTCAGCCAGAGTTATTAGTAATCCACAGAATTGAAAGGTAGATAATGTTTTTCTCCAAATAATGCTGCACTGTTCCTGGTCTAGCTGATGTTTTCATTTTGTCTTACTGTGATTTTCCCAACTTTTCATATCAGAATTACGTATATGTTAAAGCAGTATAGCTAAAATTTTTTTTTCATTTTCTATGTATTTGGAGCTGACACAAAAAATTATAGTATCAAAAGAGGAAACAAGTGGATTTGTTACTTCATGAGTAAGAAATACATTACCAGTGTGCTGATCTGGCTTAAATTTGTTTACACCCCCACATGCTCTGGCTGCCAGATGTGTAGCAGCTAGGACAAGTATCTTAGGTTCATGTTTCACAATAGAAGAAAGAATAAGATAAATACATATAGAATGAATGAGTTTTCTATGATGCAGATTTTAAAGTAGGATCTGTGTACCTAAAATCAACCTACTTGCTGGCCATTTACATTTATGTACTTTTTTTCCCGAAGTAAATTAGAATTTGGGCAGGTGATTGATCAGTATCAGTATGATGAATAGTGCCTCGATGTTTAAGCCATTGATATCCTTAAAATCTTAATCTCTGAAAACTTCAAGTTGTTTTTTGTTTTTGTTTTTGTTTTAAGAGTTTTAGGCTGGGCGCAATGGCTCATGCCTGTAATCCCAAACCTTTGGGAGGCCAAGGTGGGTGGATCACGAGGTCAGGAGTTCGAAACCAGCCTGGCCAATATGGTAAAACTCTGTTTCTACTAAAAAGATACAAAAATTAGCCAGGTGTGGTGGTGCGTGCCTGTAATCCCAGCTACTGGGGAGGCTGAGGCAGGAGAATTGCTTGAACCCAGGAGGCAGAGGTTGCAGTGAGCCGAGATCGTGCCACTGCGCTCCAGCCTGGGGAACAGAGCAAGACGCCGTCTCACCAAAAAGAAAAAAAAAAAAAAAGAGTTTTAGGTCGATTACTGTGATATGAATAGCCGGAGATAACTGATCAGAATACAGTGGAATTAGGATTTCTTAATGGAATTTAAATTTATAGTATCTTAAAATATTTTCAGTTGAAAATCATGTCATTTAATTTTTGCTTATTTACATTAAAGACATTTTTTCCATTGAAAAACCATAATGAACATTACAGAAAACTTGAGAAACAGAAGAAGAAAGTTCACTACCTACCCTTCTAGCACGTTGTATTAGTCTGTTTTCACCTTGCTGATAAAGACATACCTCAGACTGGGCAGTTTACAAAAGAAAGAATACCACATTGGATTGAAGCCTCACAATCCTGGCACAAGGCAAGGGAGGAACAAGTCACATCTTACATGGATGGTGGCAGGCAAAGAGAAAAGAGCTTGTACAGGGGAATTCCTCTTTTTAAAACTATCAGATCTCGTGCGACTTAATTCACTCATGAGAACAGCACGGGAACGACTTGCCCCCATGATTTAGCTACATCCCACCGGGTCCTTCCCACAGCACATGGGAATTCAGGATGAGATTTGGGTGGAGACACAGCCAAACAGTATCACACATCCAATTTGGTGTTTTCTTTCCTTTCTTTTTTTGTTGCATACATTTTTTATTTTTACTAGACAGTTTCTTCTGTAAATAGCATGCTATGTAACTTGTTGCCGACTGTTTACAATCTGCTATTCAAACCCATGACTTTCCCTACAACCTGATTTGCTTGACCTACCTAATGCTATTTATTTCTAGCAATATAAAGGTAATGCAAAAGACATTTTGGTAATTTTTAGACAGATAATCTGGTAGCTGACTGTATTTTGTACAATTAAAAGAATAAAATAGATCACATTAGCACTAATGACTACATTAGATTATTAGGAGCCACAAGGAGATCTAAGTTATTTTTTGAAATAACTTATACTTTTCTAAGTTAGAAAAGTCCAACTTAGAAAAGGTACAGTCATTCTTTTTCCCCCATGATACAAAAGATTACATTTTAGCTTTTTAATTAGACTATATTTATTATGTTTATTAAGTATTTACTAATTATATATATATGTATATATATAAAAAACATCTTTAGTTTCACTGGAAATATTTTGCTGTGTGATAGAGGCTGCAAGGTAAAGAACAGAATACAGTGGGGTTAGCTAAACTGCAAGGATTTTGGGTGAGTAGTTTGGCCTAATAACTGAGTATGAGAAGCCTGGTTTCCGTATTTATCTTCTGTCACTTGGCAGTTGTATGATTGTAGGCAGGCTGTTTAACTTTTTCTGGTCTTTCTCTTTGTCTGTGCAACATGATGTTAATTCTGATCTTAAAGAGATGTTGTGAAGAGCAGTACTGTTTGTTGTTCATTGAGCAAATAGCAGTGGAAGGGCTTCTAGGTGCCAGACAGTGTGGTAGTGCTAAAGTTCTAGCAATGAACAAGCCTGCCCTCCAGGAGCTTCCAGCCTACAGTATTAAAAAATACTATCTTAAACAGTAATGTTTTGTAATGGTTTGGCTTATCCTGATAATGGTCTGTTACTGTCGCAAAGAGGATCAGTGGAATTTCACTGTAATTTTTTTTCGCTGTTAAGTAGAATTCAACTCTGTCAAGTTTCTTTAGGACCAAAATAACCTCGTTTTATGGTGAATTTCTAATATAAATCCAGATATTCTTTTAATATGTTTATAAGAATTTGAGAATTAAAAATTAGTTACTTTATCCTGGCATTTTTCTGTTGTGTCAAATAATTTTCTAAAGAAAGAATCACTTTGTTTAGAAAATATGAGTGTGCCAGGAGAATCTTTACATTTTAACTGAGTGAGACCTTGGTGTAATTTTTTCTCTATGTAAGTGAGCCTCATTTCATTAATCTATTAGGATGCCAACAAACTTGAACTCAGTTCTTAACCACATCTCAAGTGTGTATTTGTGTAGTGGTGGTAGCCTCAGATGTGTTTGGAATATTTTAGATTGCTGAATATTAATGATGGTGGACTTAGAATCCCTTTCATCTTGTCTTAAGTAGGTTAGATTTCCTGGTCACTGTGCTTTGCTTTGGGAAATAATCAGGGGAGAGGTACAGTAGGGTAGTTACTATTAAACTTTAGTTCATAATTGGACTCTGTTCTGTCCTTGCTCTGTTGGTGGCCTTGAGTTTTATTCATCTGTAAAATGGATAACCACATCAATTTCATAAGGTTATTGTGAAAATAAAGCTACATAATGCATGTAGAATGCTTTACATTGCACATAGTACAGCTCCAATAAATATTAGCTGTCATATTTTAAAATTGTCACTTTTTATTTGAAATCAATTCCAAGTTTTGAGTTGTTGTGACTTTAGTGTTTCTCATATTAAATTGCTTTGATTTAACGTTTTAGCTATAATTAGGTGCTGGACCTAATAACAGAATTGCAGGAATTACCCAAGAGAATTGTTAAAAACTAAAAACTTGTATTGACCAGACTGAGGTGTTACAGACTCTAGTATGACATACCTTACTAGAAATTTAATTGTGTGTGTGTGTATGTGTGAGTATTTTAATTTGTTTTTTGAGACAGTCTCGCTTTGTCGCCCAGGCTAGAGTGCATTGGTGCACTCACAGCTCACTGCAGCCTCAACCCCTTGGGCTCAAGTGATCCTCCCACCTCTGCCCCGCTAAGTAGCTGAGACTATAAGCACACACCACCAAACCTGGCTAACTTTTAAAGTTTTTGTAGAGATGGGTTTTCACCATGTTGCCTAGGCTGGTCTCAAACTCCTGGGCTCAAGTGATCCGCCTTGGCCTCCCAAAGTGCTGGGATTATAGACATGAGCCACTGCACCTGGCCAAATTGTGTTTTTTTAAGTGCAGAGAGAAATTGACGTTTACTTATCTTAAACCAGTTTATTTCCTGTACAACTTTTATTTTAGGTTTTCTTAGGAGCGTATTTATTTTCTTCATCCTAAACTAATTACTTCATTTTAGATCCTTTAAAGGTTTAGATTTAGCATTGGTCCCTGCTGTTGTTGGGTTTACCAGCTAGGAGAGATGACATACCACTCATCAAATGTTGAATAAGAATGTGTCATAGGAACAGTGCAGAATGCTGCTGGGTGATATAAAAGGAAAGGGGCACTGTCCCCAATCTGGAAGTGACAAGGTAGGGCCAAAAGAGAGGAGGATAGGAAGAGCATGCTTCCAGAGAGAGAACAGTTTATTTGAATGGTCTAAGGTGGGAGAGATCATGGTGGGTTCCAGAAACTGAAAATTCAGTGCCGAGCATGGAAAGCAAGAAGAGAGAGACCTAAAGCAAAGCTGAGGCCAGTATATTGATGGACTTTTTATGTCTCTTGATATTGTTTTTAGATTGTGGACTTTCTCTTGAGGACAAAAGGGAACCAATAAATGGTTTTAAGTAGAGAATTAACAAGAGCATCACCCTAACTCTATTTATAGAGAATGGGAGACCTCTTGAGTTAGGAGTTGATGGCGGCTTGCTCTGTGGTATATCGAGCATAGAAAAAAGAGGACTACTTAGAGATTTAAGAGGGAGAATTGACAATAATCAGTGCTTGGATGCATATAGGTGGTTGGAGAGGAATGAGGTTCAAAAATGACTCTTGGGTTTCAGGTTTGAGGCACTGATGTGGTGGGATGGTGATCCTGTTTACTGAGATATAGAATTGTGGAGGAAGAGCAGATTATGAGTTCAATTTTGGATATAAGTTGAGGTACTGTCTAGACCAGTGGTTCTCAAAATGTCCCTTGACCAGCAGCAACATCATCATCTGGCAATTTTAAAATGTTGAAAATGCAGATTCTTGTGTCCTACTGCAAACCTACTCATAAACTCTGGGTGTGGGGCTCAGCAATCTATTTTAACAGGCCCTTCAGGTGATTATGAGACACTCTAACATTTTGAATACCTCTTGTCCGGATTCAGCAAACACTGTTGGTAAAAGGCCCATTAGTAATTATTTTAGGCTTTGTGGACCATAGGTCTTTGTGGCAACTGCTCAGCTCTGTCCTTGTATTGAGAAAACTGCCACAGACATCATGTAAACAAATAAACGTGGCTGTTTGACTAAAACTTTTATTTACAAAACAGACAGCAGGCGCATTTGGCCCAAAGTCTATAGTTTGCAGACTCTGGTCTAGACTCCAGACAAATATTGTAGTTATTACCAGAATAAATGACATATTAATGAAAATATGGAAGTTGGAAGTCAATATGAATAGCTGCTTATAATAATATAGCTTATTAGTTTAAGGAAATAAACCAGTACTTTTGATTGTTGATTTTATTTTCATCCTTAGTCATTTTACCTTTCCCTACAGGGAAATAATTAATCTTTGTTTTAGTATAAAACATACTCTCATTGCTAAAAATTTCAAACATCACAAAAATCAGTAGAACAGAAGATACATCTCCAGTGGTCCTCCAAGCCCTTGACCCAAATATAATATTACAATTTTGATGACTATTTTTGAGTTCTTTCTGTATATTATTTATTGTTTTCACTATCAATTTTTAAAATAACATGATTTTTGAAAAATTGTTTACTTGGTAAGTGATTTTTCAAATTATGTAATTATAACTTAGTTTTTTTCTCATTTCTTTGAAGGTTGTTTTGGAAACCGAAATAACAAATAAGTCTGCTTTGAAACTTTATGAAAATCTTGGTTTTGTTCGAGATAAGAGGCTGTTCAGATACTATTTAAATGGAGTTGATGCACTGCGACTTAAACTGTGGCTGCGTTGAGAAACCGACATCGAGAAACAACTTTCAACCACACAGAATCGACCTTTGCATGCAATGCAATTTGTACAGAATTGCTTTGCAGGTGGATTTAGTAATTTCCATGCAGCTCTTATCTGTCAGTGTCTCATTGAGTGTCGCACAATATTTGTTGCACTTTGGCATGGCGCATTTGTTCTGAATTAAAAGATTGTTTTAAACTTCAGGAGTTCTTTTGGTACCAACAAGATGTGCCAGTTGATAGCCAAGATTTATGTGTTCATTTGCAAAGTCTGCTGACAATGTTATTTACACAGTGATCATTTTTTTCACAGAACCAGTAAGTGGAACATAATTTTTGTTCCTTAAAAAAGCCAATGTGGATTGTAAAAGTCTCTAAGTATACTAACATTTCACACAAAACCTGCCCTAGTTTTCTGAAGGGGGTGAGGGAGAAGATGCTTCAGTTTTAGGTTTAATTTTTTCAATATTAAATTTTCCATTCTTGAATATTGGTACCTCAGTGATTAGTGAATGAAAAACATGTAGGGTGGGGTATGTCTTACAATGAGTAAAGGTAACAATTAAATTTTGTCTGCCAGTGCCTGTGTAGATAGGTATATTTGTCTTCATCTCTAGTTTTTGAATGCATGCTATCTTTTCCTTTTCTTTAAGGCCTTTGCAAGCAAACTTTTGTTTTTATTTAAATTCTAAATTTGATAATAAATTATTTCAGATTTTTATAATTTGGATACTTTTTTTCAGGTGAATAACAGAATGGTTTACTTTAGAAGTCCCTTTTTCCTTACAGTAACAAGTTGAATCTACTTGGAAAATTGAGAAATGGCTCAAAAGAGATAAGAAAAGTTGATGGAGCCGGGAATTGCTGGGTTTTAGATGCACTTTTTCTTTTGAGAGTAAGGGAAGTTTTGGAAAAGAATAGAAAATTAGTGTAAATTGATATGATTTTATTTAATCAAAATTACTGCTACGCTGTGAAGAACAGCTTTTACAAAGTAGCTGAATTTGTTTTTCCCACTTGATTTGGATTCACATTGCTTTCATTTCTTAAAATGCTTCCCTTTAGGTTCTTGGTCTTGGAAATAAATTTCAAGGTGCATTGTATCCATTTTAAGCTGCTTTATTTTATTTTCACTTGTATGAGCAAATTCTTAGGGGAGCTTTGCTTTTCTTCTGCCAGAAAAACAAAAGGGGGAAATGAAAATCTTTTTTGGAATGAGTTCTGTGGGTTTTCTTAACCGCCACCATGTTTATTAGTTACATTGTGTTTTGGCCAATCAGTGCAATGTAACAGATTTTAAAGTTAATTGCTTTCAATTGAGTCAGTAAACCTGTGATAGATAATTTATTTAACTGGAAAACCTAGGTACCCATAAGAAAAAAGATTCATTCTCTGTGAAAACTGTAGGAATCTCTTGTTGTTGTTGTTTTCATTTGAATATACTCTACTTCTGCTCTAGTATTTGGTTTGGAATATATTTTGTGGCTCTAATTACTGTATTTTTAAAAACCCTACCTCCATTAACAGTTGGTAAAGGCCCCTTTTCAGGAAAGTTTGTTGCTTTTTTTTTTTTTTTTTTTTTTTTAAAGGAAAGCTGCTCTTTGCTCAGTATAGTGTTTTGAAGGTGAACATAGTAACAAATACTTTAAAAATAAAGATACACAATTTATATTTGAAAATAAAAACTTTCTGCTGGTGGGATTATTTATAGTTCTTTATTTTTAAAGACAATGTTTTCCATTTTATATTGCTCATGAAAGTTTAATGGGCAGGATACTGGTTATAATAAAAATATGGTAACCACACAGTACTCAGCTTTTCAGTATGTTTTTGGTCAAACTTCATTTAGGCACTAGCATTTAGAAGAATACCAACTATAGTGATGCTTTTATTTAATATGAAGGAAATTGAACTAAAACATATTTATGTCATCAAATTTTATTTCACTCCTTTATATTTGACTTGCTGGTTGATGCATAATGGTTGACGAACATATATTTGCTTGAATCATAATGGGGATGGTTGTAAAGTAGATAGATGGTAGGTCATTGGTTCAACCATTTTAGTGTTTTTGCCAGATTGTCAATGAAACCATCATACTGACCTTTTCCTTCGAAATTGCCGAATTGACTGAACTGATTGGGTGTTTGTAAACATGACGTTAACTGTGTGACTAAAAAGTCAGATGGTTGCCATATTGTTTGGTGTATGTTAAATGTCAGTGTATGCCTTATGTCTTTAATTGGGTATGCAAAAATTTTTTTACTTAAGTAGATTAAAATTTTTAACCTCTAGCATGAAAACCCAACACCAACACTGAAAGACTCCATTCAGGTTGAAGTAGCCTCAAACAGTAATTTACTTTTTGATAATAGGCTGTTATTTTTCTTAAATAAGCTTAAAATAATTCTATTTGAAATCGATAGCATGGGTTCACTTGGCTAAAACTGAGCAAAATAGGTGCAACTTTCTTTTAATGGGGTGCTGCCTCTTTAGGACTGACTGTACTATCCACTGACACTGGTTTGGCAGTTGGTACTGCTGAACATTTTTATACATGCTACCATGAAGCTATATATGTTAGTATTGAAGAAGCTAACGGGTATACTATCATTTTTGATGTGTGGGCTGATTATAATTTCCTGTACATTGGGATGAAACTACTTTAGCAAAGTCCACAGATCAGAAACCATACAGTAGTTTTTGAAGTTGAAACCAGCAAAATAAGAAAAAATAAAAAGTCAATTTTAATATTTTCTGCCTCTTTCCCAAATTACCCTTCCCACTTGCTCGACAAATCTATGTAAAGCAGTTTGTTTTTCATGTTTTAACTTTACCTTGCCCTGTGTTATGGTACTGGCTGACATGTCTAAGACTGGATGTGTATATTTATTATGGTGTCTAAAAATCATGAAGTTCATCACTTTTCAGGAGTATAGATAAAATCAAATTGGTAGTGCATCAGAGTTACTTTTCAGTGCACCATGACATCACTAAAATGAGTGCTGTAATGTTACAGGGCTTTCAGGTTTGTAAAAACATAACCATAAATTATATTGACGTCAGATATGAGTTGAGTATCTATAAAATATCACGTGTATCTCAAAATATTGGACTGCTGTTTGACTGGATATTGCTGCATAATTTTCTTCTATTGTCCCATATCCTTTTGGAGAGAGATTTAATGGGATTTGAAATGTGCAAGCTGTCTAAATAAGATGCAGTCAAATAAAGTATGGTTAAGTTGTGTTTGCATTTTTCTTTTAGATACAGCTGTGTGCATTTTATGATTGGGTTGTTTTGCTTTTACCCACTAAGTAAAACAGCAACAAGCAATATATTATTTCCCACTTCCTGCCTTTCATCTAAGAGTTACGGGGAGGACGTATTACATAATTGTCATCACTGTTGTGTGTTCTAACAAAGTAAATTTGAAAATAATGTGAACTTGATTTTCCTAAAAGTATTCAGTTAGTCAACTCATATGTCAGATATCAGTACATTTTCCATGTGTTGAGTCAAAAGTTTATCTTTTTAGTCTGTTTCATAGCAGTTTATTTCTAAGACAGTTTTTATTTTAATTTGCTTTTTTGTCTGTACACTGCCACTCTAATGTTCCCCCCGCCCCGCCCTTGGTAAGACACCAAAGTAAAATAGAGCAATATCTAAAGAGCCTTTGCCCCTGTCTTGTGAGGAGCTTTAAATAGCTGTGAATACTTCTATATGTCAAGATTTTCAGATTTAAGTGGAAGGATGAAATGATCTGTTTTAATCATTTAACTGCTAAATTACTTTTATCTTGCATGCCAAATCTTTACATTATTCTTTATAGTAATGCTGTAAAAGTATCTGAGTTTGTTTTATTTGGGCCTTATGTGGAACCCTAAATACTTCATAAATTCAGTCTAAAGTCTAAAAACCAGAAGGTTGATACCATTTTTTCACACCAATGAACGCATCATTATTAACCTGTAGCCCAGAAGTGTTAGATTTATTTATTTTTTGAGACAGAGTCTCACGCTGTCGCCCAGACTGGAGTGTGGTGGCACAATCTTGGCTCACTGTAACCTCTGCCCCCCTGGGTTCAAGCAATTCTTGTTCCTCAGCCTCCCGAGTAGCTGGGACTACAGGCGCATGCCACCACGCTCAGCCAATTTCTTATATTCTTAGTAGAAACGGGGTTTCACCATATTGACCAGGCTGGTCTCGAACTCCTGACCTCAAGTGACCTGCCCATCTCGGCCTCCCGAAGTGTTGGAATTACAGGTGTGAGCCAGCATGCCCAGCCTATGATACTCTTTTTTATAAGCAACTTTTAAAAAGTTTTTAGAATCTCATAAGCATATAGCATGGTTACACTTTCTTCAGATCACCACTGTCTAGTCACACTTCATATGAGGATAGATGTGTCCTTTTCACTCCCCAGTATGGTAGTTACTAGTCACATGTAGCTACTGAGCCCCTGAAGTATGGCTGGGATGATTGAGCTGAATTTGTAGTTTTAATTAAAGTTAGCCACATGTGGCTTGTGGCTACTGTATTGGACAGCAGAGCTTTAGATAATTTAGGCAGTAATAACAGGAGGGGAGTGTTTGTATAGGTTGAAATGTAAAACGGAAGGATCACAATTAGGCCAGATATGGTGGCTCACGCCTGTTATCCCAGCATTTTGGGAGGCTGAGATGTTAGTTTGTGACCAGCGAGGACAGCATAGCAAGACTGTCTCTGAAAAATCTTTTAAAATAACACAACTAAAAATTACCTCTGAGAAAAAGTATAGCTGAACTGTTTATACTGACAATATATTTCATTAATACAGTGTTTGACCACTCTCCACCCCACCAACGACTGCCCTCGTTATGTAGCCTTTCTGAGAAAAGCAGCCCTTTCAGATTTTATTGTTGTAAGTTCCTTGGGTTGCAGAGATGCAGATTCAAGTGCCAAAAGTTGTTTCTGATGAGACTCATCTTTTTAGCCTTAAAATGTTTGTATAGTTGGCCCTAATAGTTTCTCATTTTAGATGAATTTAAAATCATTTCACTTCTAAATGAGATTGGTCATCTCATGAGTGGTGAAGTTGGAACATGGAGGTCTGTCATATTTTTAACCTCCAAGATCCACTTAAGGGATGAGGCCAAAGGCCAGTGTTATTTCTAGAAGAACCAGATTAATTTTGCTGTCTTCCATCACCACGGTGTGTTCCTTGACCCTCGCTGGTCATCTGGTAAGTGTAATTCATCAAAAGAGCAGAAATAGGGATAGTAAACACCTGGATACAAAGACAGTGCCAGGCTTGGTACAACCTGTTAACACTGTTGAGGAAAGAGCTCAAAACACACATTACTTTGGGAGCAAGTCAATGTTTAATCTCAATATGAAACAGACTTAGAAATAACAAAGACCACTGAAGTGCCAAATCTATCTTCTAGTACTACTATTTATGCAATATGGGGGTTATAATGAAATAGTTTTAGTGTAATTATGTAAGGTTTTTATAATGCTAAGAAATAAGCTTATATTTAGATATGGATTTTTATGACTACCTCTTTGCTGTATGAATATCTTAATTTTCTAATACCTCAGTTTCATGAGAACTGTATGTACATTTTTGTAAATAAAATAATTTACCATATGCTAGGAGAAGGACCTGCTTTTAAAGAAATTGTGTAAAGACATTTGTTACTGGATGTGTTACATAGTAAATCAATTTGAAATTTCTTAAAAACGTTTATAAGACTTTTCTGGTCTCCTTGACCGAGGGATTTTAGTAAAAGTATTTAGTGAGATTTGTATTCCAGGAAGTGTGTGCCATCACTTGTTCATTTGCAACTGCAAAGATTTGTATGTCTCCTATGTTTTCCTTTCATGCCAAAGAAACTCACCCTTTTTAAAAGCCAGCAGGTTGCACAAACCAAAAACAAAATATTTTGCCCCTTAAATAGGCATTTTAAGAAGTTTTATTTCCTGGTATTTAAACATTGTATAGAGGGGAATCTAGTTGTAATAATTTGTAAAAATGCATGTATTTTTAGGAATGCACTAATTCCATTAAGGGAAGTATTGACATTTTTAAGGAACTGTGCTGCATTAAAATCCACAGTTGCATGAAACTTTTAAAAGTTTAAGATATAAAGTAATTGCTAAAATTTGTGAACTGCTCAGAGGATTCAATGCCCTAACACGCAGGGGATTGATCACTGTGATATTTAAGCCAAGATTTCTCATGATTGTATATGGTTATTGATCATTTTTAAGGGGCTGAACCTGCTGCCTTTATACTTTTGACACCTCCTTCCCTCCCTCCCTCCCAACTGTGGCTGTAAACAGTGACTCTGCACAGTCAGCGTTATACTTGATTTCTTTGTGAATGCAAATAAAATAAAATTTGTAAGTCCAAGTATTGACTTAACTAGGTAAATGTAAACTGATTTCAAATTTGTCTTTGGCCAAGTCTGCTTAATAACATGATAATTTGGAAACGAAGGATATCGATATGGATGCGGGCATTGTGTTTAAGTCATTGTGGGATATTTTCTTCGTATTAGGAACTAATAATGAACGTTCAAAGTTTATTTTTATCCTGATGATAGTGGGCAAGTTTCTTAATTTCTCTGGGCTTTTAGTGATAACTACCTGATGAGCTAATTGTGAAGAATAAGTGAGATAATTTATGTACATAAATTACCTTAACAATGCCTAGTAGCCTAGTACATCGTAAGCAAATGGTAGCTATTAATAGTATATATAATATAATTTGCATATAATTTTGTATTTTGCATATTGAGGTTTTTGGTTTTTATTTTTTGTTTTTTGTTTTATGAGACGGAGCCTCTCTCTGTTGCCCAGGCTGGGGTGCAGTGGTGCGGTCCTGGCTCACTGCAACCTCCGCCTCCCAGGTTCAAGCGATTCTCCTGCCTCAGTCTCCCAAGTAGCTGGGACTGCAGGCACGTGCTACCACGCCCAGCTAATTTTTTGTATTTTTAGTAGAGACGGGGTTTCACCATGTTAGCTAAGCTGCTCTCGATCTCCTGACCTTGTGATCCACCAGCCTCGGCCTCCCAAAGTGCTGGGATTACAGGCGTGAGTCACCCTGCCTGGCTGGCTATTAAGTTTTATAGTGTTATTTAAATGACAAAAGTTATCTAAATATTATGTTAGATCTTGCAAGAGTAGCCCAGGCTGTAGCAAATGAAGAGAAAAATCTTTTTTCATTTCTAATACGGAGAATATTAAAATAGGTAGATAGAATAGTATAATGAACTCTCCATATACTTATAAATCAGGCCCAATGCCATGGCTAATCTGGTCCTGTTCATCTCTACCCACCCCATACTATTTTAAAACTAATCCTAGAGATTATATTTTATCCATAAGTATTTCAGTACTCATCTCAAATGGTAAGTCTCATTTTTAAAAAACATAAACCATGATACCATCTCACACTAATCCTTAATCATCATATAACCAGTTAATGTTCCAATTTCTAGGAAATTATTTTTAATAACATTGGGATATATTATGGAGAGTAAATATGAATACAGAGGAGTTACTCTTAAGTATATAAGATAATTAAAGGAAATGATTAAGTGGAAGAGGTGAGGTTGAGAATAGGGGCTGTGTCTTGCATATCCCAAGTGCCTAATGTTTTCCTATGGATATAATAAGGCATTTATTGGTAGAAAAATGGAGCTGATAAATATGGTGAAATTACCAACATTGACTAAAGAATGACTTTTAGGAAAGGGTTTTGAAATATAATCAGCAAGGCATGGCAGAAAAGATAATTGGGTGAGCGGGAGAGAAAAAGGTGGTAATATGTGCACAAAGTTTTAATAGAGATGATTAATCTAGTGAAGACAGTGTAGGTGAAAACCTGAGATGCAGCAAAGATAAACACCCTATCATCAAATACTCCAATTATCATGGTCAGAAAGTAATCAGTGGAGGATAATTCAGAATAAATTTAGTACAACCATTATCTGAATTTAAAAAGAAATCCGAAACCATATGGCTGACTAGAGTTGCCAGAAATGAATAAAATTAAGAGATGATTTTATGAGTTCGTTGTACTGCAACTGCACTAAATATATTGAGTTTGAGCCACAGAGTCATTCTCAAACGAGTGAGCCCAGTTTTCTTTTTGTGTACAAGAGCACCCAACTGGAGATGCAGAACACCTTTGTACCACCTAATAGAAAGAGTTCACTGTAGTCTGGTCTGCTTTTATAGGAACCTTGCAGCTATTGGGATATTAGCCCCTCAGTTTGGGGTGGCGAGACCTCTGATTAAGTTTCTCTATTACCAGGAGGGCAGTTGAGTAATAGTAACAAATAGCACACAGATTACCTTCTTACAGTTTTCAAGGTACTTCCACCTACTTTTTTTTACTCAGTCTTTATATGGATCTTTAGAGATGGAAAGATATTTTCATTTTGCAGATTAAAAAACAATACTCAAGGTGTTTAAATGACACCTTTAAGGTCACACATCAGTGATGTGACCTGAACCCAGCCCTCCTGAGTCTCCTAGATCTAGTTTTCTTGCTACCACACATAGTGCTTGATGAAACTCAAAGAAGATAGAGCCCAATATGTTTTGTTGGGTAAATTATAACATTAATGAATCCTATAAAGTTAGTTAAATATGGTTTTATTCAGCATAAAATTTAAATGCTCTCAAAATGTTTAATATGTCTAATTTGTAAAATCCATTAAAGGTTTTAGGATTAAGTGATTTTTCTTAACATGTTGGTTTCCAATGATTAGGTCTATAATATCTTTCAAGGAGACTGGGATTTGTTTCTTTCTGAGAACAAACTTTCTTTATATATTGTCTTGTTCTAGAAAGTTGAAATGAATAATCTTTATTAATTCACTTATATTTAATTTTAAATTTATAAATATACTCTAGCATGTAACATCATTTTTCAGGTAAAATTTTACTTGGTCAAATTTCAAGTAAGCCCATGGAAATAGGTTTATAAGGGAAAGAAAGGAGTTACATGGTGGGAGTGGGGGGAACCTGTCTTGATTATCACATTTGAAGTCTAATTAAAATATATAACAATACTTAACACTATGCAAAATCAGGTCATATTAATATCTTCTTTCTAATATGCCTATAAACATGAAAACAGGAAATGTGTTTGTGTATATGTGTGTATATATATATTTTAAATTTTTTGTTTGTTCTTTTTAGAGATGGAGTCTCATTCTGTCACCCAAGCTGGAGTGCAGTGACGTGATCTCAGCTCACTGCCACCTCCGCCTCCTGGGTTCAAGCGATTCTCTTGCCTCAGTCTCCCAAGTAGCTGAACTACAGGCTTGCACCACTATGCCCACCCAATTTTTGTGTTTTTAGTAAAGACGGGCTTTTGTCATGTTGGCCGGGCTGGTCTCCAACTCCTGACCTCAAGTGATTCTCCTGCCTCGGCCTCCCAAGGTGCTGGGATTTCTAATCCCACGGTGGCCTGAGCCACCCTGCCCAGCTGTATGTATATATTTTTTAATGGACCCTTTTCCTGTTGGTGAAAACTTGCTTAACATATCAACTGGTATGATACAATGTTAAATGATTGGGTTGGTCTTCTGTAATTATAGTTGACTTCAATTAGAGTAGGCATATGCAAAGCCTGTGCCACTTAACCACTGGATAGGCAGGGATCTCAAGCATACTATGAGAGAAAAACTTTGTCATTTCCCTACTCATAAAAATGAGTGTCAGATCAATATTTGTCTTTTAGGGTAGTGATGTAGATTCGCTGGAGTATAACTCCATGAGAGTAGGGAAATTGTTCATAGCTGTGTTCACTATCTAGAACAGTGCCTGGAATGTATTAGGCATAAAATAAGTACATTGGTTTTATGCAGCCAAAATCATTTTATGATGCAGCACGCTCTTAAGGTGCACAACAGAAAGAAGTTCTTAGACTTAAAATCCTCCAAGGTATCAAAGGTGTTAACTGGCAATCTCCATATTACCCTCCCTTTCTTCCTCCTTCTTTCCCTATGTTATTAATGAACGTATACTACTTCTGCTAATGTTCTTTACCTTTACATCATCAGATCATCAGAGATTATTTTCTGCCATGAGGCAGTTCTGTTCAGTTATTTATTAAACAATTATTGAGTCCCTGCTCTGGACCAGGCATCTGTGCTAGGCACTAAGAAAACAGAACCCGCTGAATGGCTGTTGTGGGGCTCACAGATCTACCTGAAGTTTGATGTGATATGCAGAGGTGATCACTAAATTGTTTTTTAGGATCCTAGAGATGTTGACATGACAGAAACTTGGGAGAATTACTAAGAAAGATATTTTTCTTTCTGAATACTTTTCTGACATTTAAAAAAATTTTGTGACATTTTTAAAAGAAACAAGCAAAGACCCACTGTATTTGTTGTGAATATAAATATTTTAAGAATCATGTCAGACATTTAATTGCTCAGACACATAAAATCCAAATACAGTCAAATAACCCTGATTTATAAAAATTAGACCTAAGAATTTGAATAAAGTTTTACAGAAATTGAGATGTTTAATTTATATATTTTATCCCAAACAAAATCATTTTTTATGAACCTAATGCAGCCAGACACTTTATTTTACAGTTTATTTGTACATATCTTTATGTGGTATAACTTCAGTACTTTAAAACTAACAGTGCTTTTAAAAGTATACAGTGTCCATCCTCAAGTTTTACTAATCTGTAAACTAAATTTTCCCATTCCTTGACCACTCGATACTCCACTTCTGTCTCCCCGACTCAAGGAACCTTGCCAAGTTAGCTATAAAGTTAATTTATTGGCAAAGCCAAGAACATGAACGCATCTTTTCAGTCAGAGCAGCCTACTGATAGCAGGGAGAATCCAGGCCAAAAAGCAGAGACATTTTAAAATGTAGGCAAAGAGAATCCACTAGCTCGGGCTAAGAGTTTGGTTATGTAAACAGGCAGAAAAAGGTGAAGAAATAGTTGCAGAAATTTTGCGAATTGAAGTAGGGACTTCTGAATCTTCATCTAGAATGATTTTATTTTTACAAAAAGCAGTTTTTAAATGTTATAGGTACCTTTTTTGCTAAGTTTAGTTTGCCTTTACCAAGGGAGGATTATCGTTGGGGTCTATGTGTGTGTGTGCTTGACTTTTAATTGCAAAATATTGAATTCTCATTGAACAGTTATGTAACTGTGTAAGCCTCAACTTTTTTTCTTTTCTTCCCCTGGCCTCCCCGCCACCCGCACTCAAGGATTGAACTAAATTAACTTACTATGTGCCAAACGTTACACCTGGCACTGTAGAAGGAAACAGACACCTCCACTCTTGTAGCCTCAAATAGTCTCTGAGGTCCAAGATAGCAGAAGTTTAGGGAAGCAAAGATGAAGTGCTAATTGAAGACCTGTGAGGCCCCAGAGAGAACTGTATTCTTGAGCAGACAGCAGTCCCCGAATTCTCTTGGGAACTTGGGAACACTTAAATAGGTATTCAGATGTGCAGTGAGTCAGAACTATGGAAGGCAAATTTTGAAAGATGAGTTAGAAAGCAGGGGATAGTTCGTCTTCCTAGTAAGCAGTTTAAAACTTCTTAACGCATAATAAAAGTAATGCGAATGTGATTGGATCTTTTCAGCGGCCTAATTCTCTCTTTTCAGGTCATAGTATTTTGTAGCATGTCTCTGTCCCTTCTCTTAAAAAAGTTCTAAAGGCATTGGTGAGTGCCATGGATTTTACGTGTGTGTGTGCGCGTGTGTGTGTGTGTGATCCCCTTGAAATAGTCTGTTTCCCCTTCAGGAATGAAGGCCTTAAAATCTGCCCGCTGCTGGGATGGGAGTGCTACTGGCAGACAATCCTCAGGCATCAGCCCCTTGAGGAAGTACACCAGCCAATGACAGCTGCTTTGCTCAGTGTTATGCCCTTAGTCAAGGCCTGGTTGATGTGGATGTATAAAGGTTCGGCTCCCCCAGAATTCTTTTTTTTTCCTTTTATTTTCTTTTATTATTTTTTTTAATTTAAAAGCATTTTATTTAGTTAGTTATTAGTAATTGAACATTTTGTATTTATTACGTGTTTTTCCTGTGTTAATGGTCTGTTTCTGTCTATCACCCATTTGCTTGGGGTCTTGGAGTTTTCTTTTTTTTATATATATTTATTTTTTTATTATACTTAAAGTTCTAGGGTACATGTGCACAACGTGCAGGTTTGTTACACATGCATACATGTGCCATGTTGGTGTGCTGCATTCATTAACTCGTCATTTACATTAGGTATATCTCCTAATGCTATCCCTTCCCCCTCTTCCCTCCCCACAATAGGACCCGGTATGTGATATTCCCCTTCCTGTGTCCGAGTGATCTCATTGTTCAATTCCCACCTATGAGTGAGAACATGCGGTATTTGGTTTTCTGTTCTTGCGATAGTTTGCTGAGAATGATGGTTTCCAGCGGCATCCATGTCCCTACAAAGGACACAAACTCATCCTTTTTTATGGCTGCATAGTATTCCATGGTGTATATGTGCCACATTTTCTTAATCCAGTCTGTCATTGATGGACATTTGGGTTGATTCCAAGTCTTTGCTATTGTGAATAGTGCTGCAGTAAACATACGTGTGCATGTGTCTTTATAGCATCATGACTTATAATCCTTGAGGTATATCAGTTAGAATATCAATCATTAAAAAATCAGGAAACAACAGGTGCTGGAGAGGATGTGGAGAAATAGGAACACTTTTACACTGTTGGTGGGACTGTAAACTAGTTCAACCATTGTGGAAAACAGTGTGGCGATTCCTCAAGGATCTAGAACTAGAAATACCATTTGACCCAGCCATCCCATTACTGGGGATATTCCCCCAGAATTCTGAAGCGCCATCCAGTGCCAGAACTCCCCAAGGGATTGGCTGAGCCTTCACTGAGACTACATCTCAGCTCAGCTTCCCTTTCTTCTCTATGCTGTTTCCTATGAGTACTTCCTTACAAAACTAAGTGCATGCTGATCTTCATCTCAGAGTCAACTTCCCAAGGAGCCCCACTTGCACCATATAGCGTACCCAGAAGAGATAAGGGATTTGTAGAGAGGAGGAGGCCCTTTTCACGAATAGCTATCTTTGCATCTCTTCCCATCAGAGACTGATGGGATATAGGAGGACTGTGGCAGGTAAACTAGAGCTGCCATAGGAAACTAGTGTTGAACAATACTATTACCTAACCCATAGATCTCATTAAAATTTGTCCTAACAATACCTTTTGTAGGTCCAAAATCCAATCTATGGTCATAGGTTACATTAAAATGTCATTTCTCTTTAGTCTCCCTCATTTTTTCCTTATCTTTTATGACATTGACAGTTTTTAAAATTTGCTGTGTAAAACATTCTTCAATTTGAAATGCAAATCAAAACCACAATGAGATACCATCTCACACTAGTCAGAATGGCTGTTATTCAAAAGTCAAAAAACAACAGATGCTGGTGAGGCTGTGGAAAAAAGGGAACACTTATACATTGTTGGTGGGGATGGAAATTATTAGTTCAGCCACTTGGAATGCAGTTTGGAGAGTTCTTAAAACAGACCAAGCGTGGGCACTCACACCTGTAATCCCAGCATTTTGGGAGGCTGAGATAAGAGGATCACTTGAGGCCAGGAGTTCAAGACCAGCCTAACCTAAGCAACAAAGTGAGACCCCCACATCACTTTACAAAAAAAAAAAAAAAAAATTAACTAGGCATGGTGGCATGCACCTGTAGTCCCCACTACTTGGGAGGCTGAGGTGGGAGGATTGCTTGAGGTCAAGGCTGCAGTGAACCATGATTGCACCACTACACTCCAGCCTGGGCAATAAGACCCTGTCTCAAACAACAACAACAAACAAACAAGCAAACAAAACAGAACTACTGTTCGACTCAGCAATCTCATTACTGGGTATATACCCAAAGGAGTATAAATCCTTCTACCATAAAGAAACTTGCATGCATATGTTCATTGCAGCAGTATTCACAATTGCAAAGACATGGAACCAACTTAGGAGCCTATCAATGGTGGACTGAACAAAGAAAATGTGGTAGACATACACCACAAAATACTATGCTGACATAAAAAAGAGCAAAGTCATGTCCTTTGCAGCAACATGAATCTAGCTGGAGGCCATTATTTTAAGCGAATTAATGCAGGAACAGAAAAGCAAATACTGCATGTTTTTATTTACAAGCGGGAGCTAAACATTGAGTACTCATGGACATAGAGATGGCAAGAGTATAAACTGGGGACTACGGGTGGGGGAGGGAGAGAGAAGAGCAAAGGTTGAAAAACTATTGGGGACTATAATCAGGAGTACCTAGGTGACAGGATCATTGGTACTCCAAACCTCAGCATCTTTCAGTATACCCAGGTATCATACCTGCACATGTACCTGTTGAATCTAAGATAGAAAAAAACAATGGTGGAAATAATAAAAATAAAATATTCCTCAATTTGAGTTTGTCTGATGTTTTCTGATGATTAAATTCAGATTATGCGTTTTTGGCAGAAATACTACAGAAATGATGTGCTCTTCTCAATACACAATATTAGGAGGCACATGATATTCGTCCTCCTACTGTCATTGTTCACATTTATTACTTTGTTAAGGTGATGTCTGCCAAGTTACTCTAATATAAAATTAATTAATAACGATGTACATATTTATTAATAAGCAATGAATAAATATATTGTGGAGAGATTCTTTAAGATTATATAAATATCTTGCTTCTCATCAAATTTTCACGCATTAGTTTTAGCATCCATTGATGATTCCTGACCAAATCAATTATTACCATGAAAGTTGCTAAATGGTAATTTTTTAATTCCTACATTATGATTTGGCATTTTGTTGTAAGGTAGAGTTTTCCTTTTCCTTCCATTTCATTATATTTTCATTCATTTATTTATATAAATATGGACTCATGGATTTTTACTTTGTTCAATGTTTATTACCTGTATTATTATTTATTAGCCTATTCGATCTGGCTTATATGTCCTTTTGACATGTCCCCATCATTCTTTGAGCACTTACTTTCTGGTACAACAGGAAGTTCTAGGCTTATTAGCCATTTCCCTATCAAAGTCCTGGAGTCAGTCATTTCTTTAGAGTTCTGGCTCTTTTTAGTGAAGAACTTTATTTATAAGCCATGATCTTGGTGTTCATTGCTATTGGGGTGTCATTGCTTTTAGGTCTTCTCAGAGGACTAGAAAATATGTTTATACACACACACACGCACACACACTCACATACATACACATATACACATCTTTCTGTATCCATCTATCTATCTGTCTTTGTTAACAACTGATACCTTCAATTCCAATCCAACATCACAGGGTTTATCTTAGCCTCTTTTACCTACTTACAACTTCCTGGTTCCACACTGAAAAATCTGGCTCCCGTTAGCCTCAATACATTTATTTAGATGACCCAATTAAGGGAAATGGAAGGGAAAAAGATGGCATATATTTTTTTCTGTAATTGAGCCTGAAATGGAAGTTCTGCTGCTCAGTGTATTGTAAAGTATTTTTCCTACTTAACTCCAACTCAAAGTTCAAAACAGACAAGTAAAACCAAAATGAGATGTTCACATTCAATTGTTATAACTAGTGATTGACTTGGCAAGTGATTATCTACTGTGCTTATTCTTATTATCAGAGACTGATATAATACCTACTCTACTGAAGTCATTAAAGTCAATCATTTTATTGCATAATGGACAGATCTACCTATTTTAGTGCAACCAATGCACTTGATTAATGTGAGTAGTTGTTTGATGACTTGTGATATAGCAAAAAAAAAATTCTTTTTAATGTGGGTAAAGGTCTTTTGCCACCAGTTTACAGTTCTTAGGTTGCACTGCCTTTTTAAAATCATAACTCATATTTGAGAATTAAGCATTTCAATATACTTAAACATTGTCCTGGATGGAAGCATTATCTCTTATATATAGTCCTTGAAGCCTTTAGTGGTTTGGGGGATAACCTTGAATTTGCTCAACCAGCCCTCACTTTTGTGATCATCGAAAAACCTGTAGTGCTTGTTAACAGTGCTGATCTCTGGCCCCACCCCCAGATTCTGATTAAGTAGCTCTGGGGAAAGTCTGCATTTTAATGAGATCCCCTGGAGGTTCAGGAGCAAGTGGCGAAGGGACCACAACAAGAAACACTGGGTTAACATATTTTCAGTCAAATCCAGAAGAGTTCCAAAGCTGTGGCCAGTCATTTTTGGTCATATGCAAGGTTGAATTGGTCATTAAGACCCAATAAAGCTTTTTAAAGTCTAGCAAATCAATGTGTTGACACTTGGCTGCCAAAGCCTGTAATTATAGGACAAATGTGTTGGGTTTGTTCATCAACTTTCATGTGTCAAGGCTGTGCTAGTGTGTCTTGAAGGGGTGGCACCGAAGTTAGACCTCTGGTAAACCAGACAGAGCTAGTAGCAAGCTGTCTCACAGAGTGCCAAAGCTTGAAGGCCAAGCCTTCAAGCAGAAACATATTTGGGTTTGGCTAGCTAGTATGCTTATTAAGTAGGACTGAGAAGTGACTAAGAACAGACTGAGGACATGTGCGCCACAATTTGCTGGTGAAAGTCTATTTTCTTCTTCATAGGATAAGGACAGATGACTGAATAAGTTATACTCTTCCACAGAAAGAAAGCAAATGATTAGTCAGTGCTTATTTCATCGGCCACACTAAGTGCTCTCACAGAGCCAGAGTACTGCATTCGATCGTCATAAATTACCTGGTGGATAGGTGCCTTTATCATCAATCCCACAGATAAGAAAAGGGGATGGTGGAGCAAGATGGCAGAAGAGAAAGCTCCACAGATTGTCCCCCACCCCCTCTGCAAGGACATCAATTTAACAACTACAAACACACACAAAACACCTTTGTCGGAACCAAAAATCAGGTGACCACTCAGTACCTGGTTTTGGTTTGTATCACTGTATGAGGCACTGAAGAGGCCGACGCCACCTCTTCCCCATCCCCTGTGGTGGCAGCATGTGTGGAGAGCATCTCCGGGTACTGGGGAGGGAGAGCACAGCAACTGTGAGGCCTTGAACTCAGTTCTGTCCTGTTAGAGCAAAAAGGAAAACCAGACCAAACTTAGCTGATGCCTGCCCACGGAGGGTGCATTTAAACCAGCCCAAGCCAGGGGGATTTCTGATCCCAATGGTATGAACTTGAGTTCCCACAAACCTTGCCACCAAGGGCTAAGGTGCTTAGGGGCTGTAAATAAACTTGAAAGGCAGTCTGAACCACAAGAACTGCAACTTTTAGATGAGTCCTAGTGCTAAACTGGGCCCAGAGCCAGAGGACTGAGGGGGCACGTGACCTACTGAGACATCAGCTGGGGTGTCTATGGGAGTGCTGGCATCACCCCTCCCCAGCCCCATGCTGCATAGCTCATGGCTCCGAAAGAGACCCCTTCCTTCTGCCTGAGGAGAGGAGAGGGTAGAGTGGGGAGGACTTTGTCTTGCATCTTGGATGACAGCTGAGCCACAGCAGGATAGGCCCCCATTCCAGGCTCTAGTCCCTGGACTACATTTCTAGACACACCTGGGCCAGAAGAGAACCTGCAGCCTTGAAGGAGAGGACCCAGTTCTGACAGAATTCATCACTTGCTAACTGAATAACCAGCAGCGATACCCGGGTACTACATCGAGGGCCTTTGGTGGGACTCTGAAACTTTCTGGCTTCAGGTGAGACTCAGCACATTCCCAGCTGTGGTGGCTATGGAGCAAGACTCCCTCTGCTTGAGAAAAGCAAAGGGAAAAGTAAAGGGGACTTTGTCTTATAACTTAAGGTACCACATCAGCCACAGCAGGGGAGAGCACCAAGTGGGCTCTTGGGGTCCCCAATTCCAGGCCTAAGCTCTTGGACGGCATTTCTGAACCTGCTCAGGCTTGGAGGGGAGCCCACTGCCTGGAAAGGTGAGTCCCAGGGCAGGCAGCATTCACTACAAGCTGACTGAAGAGCCCATGGGCCTTAAGGGAACATTGGCCTTAGTCTGGCAGTAGTCCTAATGGGCCTGTGGTGGTGGCCAAGGGGTGAGGCTCCTCTACCATTGGAAAGAGGAGGGAAGAGTGGGAAGAACTGTCTTGTGGATTGAGGGCCAGCTCAGCCTCAGTACAATAGAACACCAGTTAGACTTCTAAGGTTTTTGACTCTAGTCCCTGACTCCCAGATGGCATCTCTGGACCTACCCGGGGCCTAGGTGAACTTGCTGTTCTGAAGGGAAGGACACAGACCTGGCTTTGCCATTTGTTGATTGTAGAGTCCTAGGGCCTTGGGCAAACACAGGCAGTAGCCAGAGAGTGGTTACAGCAGGCCTTGGGTGAGACCTGGTTCTGTGCTTGCTTCAGGTCTGACCCAGCACAGTCCCAGTGGTGGTGGCCACAGGGGTGTTACAGCTTCAAGTGGCTCAAAACAAGGGTTAGGAGGGAGAAGGGGGCAGCTTCTTGTCTTGCAGAAAGTAAAGGAAGAGAATAAGAGTCTGCCTGGTAATCCAGAGAAATCTCCCAGATCTTGTTCAAGACTGTCAAGGTGGTACATCTATGAGTCTGTAAGAACCACAGCATTACTGAGCTTGGGGTGCCCCCTAAAGCAAATACAGCTTAGATCACAACACTCAAGTTCTTTCAAATATCTAGAAAGCCTTCCCAAGAAGAACAGGTACAAATAAACCCAGACAGTGAAGACTACAATAAATACTTAACTCTTCAGTGTCAAGACACAGACGGACATCTACAAGAATCATGAGAATCAAGGAAAACACAACCTCACCAAATGAACTAAATAAGGCACCAGGGACCAATTTTGGAGTAACAGAAATATATGACTTTTCAGACAGAGAATTCAAATAGCCATTTTGAGGAAACTCAAAGAAATTCAAGATACCACAGATGAGGAAAGGGAAATGAGTGTGTGAAGTTTGCATGTGATCACACAGCTAGTAAGTGTCATGAAGAGTTTTGACCCTTGGTCTTTTGTTTTTAAATTCAGTACTTTGTGCGATAAACACTATACTGGGCAACATCTTGTATTTTGACTTTGTTTTTCCTTCCCAGAGGTAGCTATTCAGGAAAACCAAGACACTGTCTTACATGAAAATGTAAAGCTAGGTAGACCTGTGACATAAGCCTAACAATAGCCTGACTCCTTCTATGACTTTTGCCACAACTTAAATAGAATCCCGTTGAGATATCGATTCACAATATTCTTCTGCCTTGTTTGGGATACAGAGGGACAAGATTGTCTGTAAATTGCATGTATTAAGGCAAAATAGTGATTTATAGATACTACATATATCCTTACATTGCTGCAGAAAAATCATTACATGCCAATAACAGAGGGTCTCAGACTCCAGGTAGGAAGTTCTTCTGAATTAAATTTATATTGAATAAGCTTACTCCATGGGGCCGAGAAGGTGAAATGAGGTAATCCATGTAATATGCTTGGCATCATGGCTGGTACAGACTAAGTAATTGACACTAATATTATCAATAGTAATATTATCAATATCAATGTTAGCCATAATTGTTTTTAACATATTATACATTATTCGGTTTATTAAAATGCTTCTTTTTAATTTTTCATTTTTGTGCATACATAGTAGGTGTATATATTTATGGGGAACATGAGATATTTTGATACAGGCATACAATGCATAATAATCACATCAGGTAAATGGAGTACTCCTCACCTCAAGTATTTATCCTTTGTGTTACAAACAATCCAATTATACTCTTAGTTATTTTAAAATTATTATTGACTATAGCATCCTGTTGTGCTATCAAATACTAATTTACATTCCCAACAACAGTATATGAGGGTTCCCTTTTCTCCATATTCTTGCCAGCATTTGTTATTGCCTGTCTTTTGGATAAAAGTCACTTTAACTGGGGTGAGATAATATTTCATTGTGGTTTTGATTTGCCATTTCTCTGATGATCAGTGACATTGAGCACCTTTTTATATGCCTGTTTGCCATTTGTGTGTCTTCTGAGAAATGTCTCTTCAGATCTTTTGCCCATTTTTGAATCAGATTATTAGATTTTTTTTTCTATAGAGCTGTTTGAACCCCTTATATATTCTAGTTATTAATCCCTTGACAGACGGATAGTTTGCATATATTTTCACCCATTCTGTGGGTTGTCTCTTCACTCTGTTGATTGTTTCCTTTACTGTATAGAAGCTTTTTAACTTGATGTGATTGCATTTGTCCATTTTTGCTTTGGTTGCCTTTGCTTGTGGGGTATTACTCAAGAAATCTTTGCCCAATCCAATTTCTTGGAGAGTTTCCCCAATGTTTTCTTGAAAAAGTTTTATAGTTTGAGGCCTTAGATTTAAGTCTTTAATGCATTTTGATTTGATTTTTGTATATAGCCGGAGAATAGGGGTCTAGTTTTATTCTTCTGCATATGGATATCCAACTCTCCTGGCACCATTATTGAAGAGGCTGTCCTCTCCCCAATGTATGTTCTTGGCACTTTTGTCAAAAATGAGTTCACCTTAGATGTATAGATTTGTTTCTCGGTTCTCTATTCTGTTCCATTGGTCTATGTGTCTGTTCCTATGCCAGTACCATGCTATTTTGATTACTATAGATCTGTAGTACAATTTGAAGTCAGGTAATGTGATTTCTCCAGTTTTGTTCTTTTTGCTCAAGATAGCTTTAGCTATTCTGGGTGTTTTGTGGTTCCATATAAATTTTAGGATTGTTTTATCCATTTCTGTGAAGAATGTCATTGGTATTTTGATATGTGTTGAATCAGTTGATTACTTGGGGTAAAATGGACATTTTAACAATATTGATTCTTCCAATCCATGAACATGGAATATCTTTCCATTTTGTTGTGTCTTCTTCAATTTCTTTCATCATTGTTTTATAGTTTACATTACAGAGATCTTTCGCTTCTTTGGTTAATTCCTAGGTATTTAATTTCATTTGTAGGTCTTGTAAATGGGATTTTTAAATATTTGTTTTTCAGCTTGTTTGCTTTTGGCACATAGAAATGTCACTGATTTTTGTATGTGAATTTTGTATCCTGCAATTTTGCTGAATTTGTCTATTAGTTCTAATAGTTTTTTTTTTTTGGTGGAGTCTTTAGGTTTTTTCAAATATAGGATTATATCTCCTGCAAACAAGGATAATTTGACTTCTTCCTTTACAATTTGAATGCACTTTATCTCTTTCTCTTGTTGGATTGCTCTAGCTAGGACTTCCAGTATTATGTTGAATAACAGTGGTGAAAAGGAGCATTCTTATTATGTTCCAGATCTTAGAGGAAAGGCTTCTGGTTTTTCCCCGTTTGGTATGATACTAGCTGTGGGTCTGTCATATATGGCTTTTACTCTGTTGAGGTATGTTTCTTCTATACCCAATTTTTTTTTTTTTTGATGGTTTTATCATGAAGAGATGTTGAATGTTAACAAATGCTTTTTCAGCATTGATTGAAATGATCATATGATTTTTGTCCTTCATTCTGTTGATATGTTGTATCACATTGATTGATTTGCATATGTTGAGCCATCCTTGCATCCCTGGGATAAATCCGACTTGGTCATGATGAACGATCTTTTTAATGTCTTGTTAAATTTAGTTTACTAGTGGTTGCTGAGAATTTTTGCATCAGTGTTTGTCAGGAATATTAGCCTGTAGTTTACTTTTCTTGATGTGTATTTGTCTGGCTTTGGTATCAGGGTAATCCTGTCCTCATAGGACAAGTATGAAAGTATTTCCTCCTCCTGTATCTTTTTAATAGTTTGAGTAGGATTCATATTCTTCTTTAAACATTTGTTGAAATTCAGCAATAAAGCCATCAGATCCTGATCCTGGGTTTGGTTGTGTGTGTGTGTGTGTGTGTGTGTGTGTTTTTTTTTTTTTTTTTTGCTGGGAGACTTTTTATTATGGCTTTGATCTCATTATTTGTTATTGGTCTGTTCAGAGTTTGGATTTCTTCATGGTTCAATCTTAATAAGTTGTATGTGTCTAGGAATTTATCAATTTATTCTTGGTTTTTCAATTTACTGACACATAGTTGCTTGTAGTGGCCTCTAGTGATCTTTTGAATTTTTGCCTTATCAGTTATAATATCTCCTTTTTAACCTGTGATTTTACTTATTTGGGTCTTCTCTCTTTTTTCCTTAGTTGTTTGGGCTAAAGGTTTGTCAATTTATTTATCTTTTTAAAAAACTAACTTTTTGTTTTGTTGATTTTTAATTTTAATTTTATTTATTTCTGCTCTGATCTTTATTATATCTTTTCTTCTATTAATTTTGAGTTTGGTTTGCTTTTGCTTTTCTAGTTCTTTAAGATGCATTGTTCTTTAAGATGTTTATTGGAAGTTGTTTTACATATATATATATGTAAAAGCATATATATATATATATGCTTACAGCTATAAATTTTCCTCTTAGTAGTGCTTTTGCTTTATCCCATAGATTCTGGTATGTTATATTTTCATTATCATTTTTTTCAAGAAAATTTTGTTTTCTTCTTAACTTCTTCATTTACCCACTGGTCATCCAGGAGTATATTGTTTAATTTCCATGTGTTTGTATAGTTTTCAAAATTTATTATGTTACTAATTTCTAGTTTTATTCCATTGTGGTCAGAGAAGATACTTGGTATGATTTCAATTTTTTTCTTAATGTTTTAAAACTTGCTTTGTGGCCTAACATGGGCTATCCTTGAGAATGATCCATGTGTTGAGGAGAAGGACATGTATTCTGCAGTCATTGGATGAAATGTTCTGTAAATATCTATTAGGTCCATTTGGTCTGCAGTGTACATTTAGTCTGATGTTTGTTGATTTTTGGTCTCAATGATCTGTCCAATGCTGCTGAGAGTGGGGTGTTAAAATTTCTAGGTATTATTGTATTGGGATCTATCTCTCTCTTTAGCTTTAATAATATTTGCTTTATATATCTGGGTGCTCCAGTGTTGAGTGTGTATATATTTATAATTGTTATATCCTCTTGTGGAACTCACCTCTTTATCATTACATAATGTTTGCTTTTATCTCTTTCTACAATTTTTGTCTTGAAATCTATTTCATCTGATATAAGTATAGTTACTCCTGCTCTTTTTTGGTTTCCATTTGCATGGGTTATCTTCTTCCGTTCCTTTATTTTTAGTTTATATGTGTCTTTATAGGTGAATTGTGTTTCTTATAGACAACAGATCATTGGCTCTTATTTTTTAAATCCATTCAGCCACTATATGTCTTTTGATTGGAGAGGTTAGTCCATTTACATTCAATGTTATTGATAAGTAAGGACTTACTCCTGCCATTTTGTTATTTGTTTTTGGATTGTTTCCTAGTCTTATCCTTCTCTCCTTCCTTCCTGTCTTCCTTATAGTGAAGGTGATTTTCTCTGGTGGAATGTTTTAATTTCTCACTTTTTACTTTTTGTGTATTCATTGTATGTGTTTTGATTTGAGATTACTGTGAGGCTTGCACATTATATTTTATAACCCATTATTTTAAACTGATGACAACACTGATTGCATAAACTAATAAAATCTCTACATCTTAACTTCTTCTATCACTTTTTAACTTTTTGTTGTTTGTATTTATAAATTTTGTACTGTTTGTGTTGAAAAGTTGTTGTATTCATTATTTTTGATAGGTTCATCTTTTAGTCTTTCTACTCAAGATATGACTAGTTTACGTACCATAATTACAGTGTTACAATGTTGTGTGATTTTTTTTGTGTGTACTTACTATGACTAATGAGTTTTGTACCTTCAGATGATTTCTTATTGCTCATTTTCTTTCAGAAAAAAGTTTTCTTTCTGAAAAGAAAGAAAAATATTTCTCCTTTTCTTTCAGACTGAATAGCTCCCTTTAGCATTTCTTGCAGGACAGGTCTGATGTTGATGAAATCCCCCTCAGATTTTGTTTGTCTGGGAAAGGCTTTATTTCTTCTTCATGTTTTAAGGATATTTTCACTGGATTTTCTATGCTAGGGTAAAAATAACTTCTTTGCTTCAGCACTTTGTATATGCCATACCACTCTCTCCTGGCCTATAAGGTCTCCACTGAAAAGTCTGCTGCCAGACATACTGAAGCTACACTGCATGTTATTTGTTTCTTTTTTGTGTGTGTGCTTTTAAGATCTTTTTTTTATCCTTGACTTTTAGGAGTTTGATTATTAAATGCCTTGAGGTAGTCTTATTTGGGTTCAATCCACCTAGTGATCTGTAACCTTCTTGTACTTGAATATTGCTATTTTTCTCTAGGTTTGGGAAGTTCTTTGTTACTGTCCCTTTGAATAAACTTTCTACCTTTCTCTCTATTTCTTCTCTAAGGCCAATTACTCTTAGATTTGCCCTTTTGATGCCATTTTCTCAATCTTATAGGCATGTTCCATTCTTTTTTGTTCTTTTATCTTTTGTCTCCACAGATTATGTGTTTTCAAATAGCCTGTCTTCAAGTCACCAATTCTTTTTTCTACTTGATCAATTCTGCTATTAGAGACTCTGATGCATTCTTTAGTATGTCAGTTGCATTTTTCAACTCCAGAATTTCTGCTTGTTTTAATTATTTCAATCTTTTTGTTAAATTTATCTGATAGGATTCTGAATTCCTTCTCTGTATTATTTTAAATTTTGTTGAATTTCCTCAAAATAGCTATTAATTTTTTGGGGGGTGGGGGACAGAGTCTTGCTATGTCACCCAGGCTGGAGTGTAATGGCGCCATCTCAGCTCATTGCAACCTCCACCTCCCTGGTTCAAGTGATTCTCCTGCCTCAGCCTCCTGAGTAGCTGAGATTACAGTTGCATGCCACCACGCCCGGCTAATTTCTATATTTTTAGTAGAGAAGGGGTTTCACCATGTTGGCCTGGCTGGTCTAGGACTTTTGACCTGTGATCCATCCACCTTGGCCTCCCAAAGTGCTGGGATCACAGGCATAAGCCACCGCACCCCATCAAAATAGCTACTTTTGAATTCTCTATCTGAAAAGTCACATATTCCTTTCTCTCCAGGATTGGTCCCTGGTGCCTTATTTAGTTCTTTTGGTAAGGTCATCTTTTCCTGGATGGTCTTGAGGCTTGTGGATGTTCATCAGTGTCTGGAAATTGCAGAATTAGGTATTTATTGTAGTCTTTGTAGTCTGGGGTTGTTTGTATCCATCCTTGTTGGGAAGGCTTTCCAAGTATTTGCAGGAACTTGGGTGTTGTGATCTATGTTTTTGGTCACTGCTGCCACATTTGCATTAGGGGGCACCCCAAGCCCAGTAACACTGTGGCTCTTGCAGACTCTTGCATGTGGTTTTGGATAAGATCTGGATGAATTCTCTGGCTTACCTGGCAGAGACTCTTGTTTTCTTCCCTACTTTCTCCCGGACAAATGGAGTCCCTCTCTCTCTCTGTGCCGAACTGCCTGAAGCTGATTGAGGGATGACACAAGCAACCCTGTGGCCATGATCAGTGGGACTGAGCTGGGTCAGATCTGAAACCAGCACTGCACTGGGTCTTACCCAAGGCCCACTGTAACAACTCTCTGCTTATGTTCACTTAGGGCCCTAGGACTTTACAAACAGCAGATGGTAAAGCCATCCAGGCTTATGTCCTTTCCTTTAGGGTGATGAGTTCCCCTAAGCTCTGGGTGGTCCAGAGATGTTGTCTGAGAGTCAGGGCCTGGAGTTGGATATTTTAGGAATCAATCTGGTGCTCTATTATACTGCAGCTGACACCCAAGCCACAAGCTAAAGTCTTCCCTCCTCTTTCCACAAGCAGAGGCCACCTCTGTGGTCACCACTATCATAGGGCCACGAGGAGTATCGCCAGGCTACTACTGATGTTCACTCAAGGCCCAAGGGCTCTTCAGTCATCTTGTGGTAAATGTTGTGAAGCCTCAGACTCACCCTTCAGGGCAGCGGGCTCCCTTCTGGCTTAGGGCAGGTCCAGCAATGCCACCCAAGAGTCAAGGCCTAGAACTGATGACCCCAAGAGCCCACTTAGTGCTCAAACCCACTGTGGTTCAGCAGGTACCTATGCTGTAAGACAAAGTCCTCTTTACTCCTCCTTCTGCTTTTCTTAAGCAGAGAAATCTCTCCCAGTAGTCACCACAGCTGGTAATATGCTGGGTCATGCTTGAAGCAAGCACATCTGAGAATCTTAACCCCAGGCCAACAACATGTACTACCTGGCTTTTGGGGCTGATTACTCAGGGCCCAAGTGTGTTTTCATCACCAGCAGATGATGAATCCTTCCAGGACTGGGATCTTCTATTCAAAGCAGTCGGTTCCCTTATGGCCCAGAATATGTCTAGAAATGTCTTCTGGAACCTAGGGCCTGCCTGTATTGGGTGCCTCAGGACTCTGCCTGGTTCCTTACCCTACCATGGCTGAGCTAGTATCCAAGTTACAACACAGAGCCCTCTTTGCTCTTCCCTCTCCTGAAGCAGAAGGAAGAAGTGTCTTGTGGAGTAGCAAGCTGTTAGCTGTGCTGCCTGGGGTTGAGGGAGGGGTAGCACAAGCGCTGCCTTGGCTGCCCCAGCTGGTGTCTCACTAGGTTGTGTGACCCCAATCCAATGGCTCTGCGCCCAGTACAGCACTAGGATTTGCCTAGGAGTTGCAGTCCTTGTGACCCAGACTGCCTTTCAAGTTTATTTAGGACCCCATTGCACTTTACCCCATGATGGCAAATTCTGGCCACTGGGATGGACAATCTGTCTGGCTAGGTGGTTTAAATGCTCCCTTCAAGGACATTGGCTGAGTTCTGCCTGGTGTTGCTTTCTTCTGTGACAGGGAGGCAATGAGTTCCCATGAAAAGCCCCACAATCACTGTTCTCTCTCTCTTCCAAGTGCACAGATTCTCCATGCCATGTGCCTACTGCTGGGGGATGTGGGAGGGGTGGCATTTGCAATTCAAGACTGTCTCTCCTACTCTCTTCAGTGCCTCTTGCAGTGATATGAAGTTGAAACTATGTACTTTAGTTGCTTACCTAATTTTTGGTTCTTATAAATATATATATATTTTTTAATGTGTATGTATAGATGTTAAATTTGGTGTTCATGTAAGGAGGATGTAGAGGCTTCTAGTTGGCCATCTTGCTCTGCTTCCTTCTCAGAAAAAATTATGTTTGATTATGTTGTTACATCTATCTTGCTTGGACTCTTTCCCCATTTCCAACTCCACCTCACCTGCCATTTCTTCTCTTTCCACATTTATAGTCATTAGAGAAAACTTAGTAGACTGTTGCTTACTAGAACCCTGGATCTTTCCCTCTATGGGTGGGGAGGTAATCAGGTTTTGGATAGACAAATTTAAAGCAAAGACACTCTTTTGAACATTCTTTACGTTTATACAATAAAAAGGACCATTTGCATGATTTCACAAGAAGAAGGGACCAGCCTTTCCTCAAAGGAGTACTGCAGGGCTCATCACTCCCAGGTGTAAACTGCTCCCACCAGCTTCTTCCCCTCCAGATTTCAGCCCAGGTACCCTATTATAGGAGTCAAGAGTCTCTGTTCATGGTCCTCGAAGGCAGCACTTGAGTTCCCTGACTCAGAAACTTAAAATGACCAATGTCTTTCAGCTTGTAAGAGTCTAAAAGCAAACCGGATCTCTTGACTTCAGAAAAGCCCTCTTTCCTCAGGGGCTGGGCAGTAAGTTGGAACATATATGTGTGTATTGATAGAAGTGGTGAGATGCTAGACAGCTGTCCCAGTTCTCTCCTCACAGTTTTTCCATCTTCATATAAAATACTTAGCTCAGTCTTTCTTTAGGTCCAGCTCCTAGTAACTTTTCCTGGCACCCTACAATCAATTCATCAGTCATATACTGACAAAGCAGCCCCCCAAATGTTAGTGCTTTAAGTGAATATTGCAGAAATAATACTGAGTACAATAAGAAACATGCATACTCATTATCATATCTAATCCATTACCAAGTCAGGTCAATTTTACTGCCAAATATCTCTCCAGTGGTTCACATCTCTCCATCTCCACTGCCAGCATTCTCATGTAAACCACCATTATCTCTAATGTGGCTACTGCAAGGGTCTCCTAGTCTCCCTCCTTAGTGTACTCTGGTGTCCTCTTTAATACGTTTTCCTTTCTGCAGACTGAGCTCAAGGCCTTCATCTTGACTGCCCTAGAACAGCTCTCCCCAGGTTCCTGTACTTAGTTAACATCCACTTATACTTTAGATCTAAGGGCCACTTCCTTAGGGATGTTGTATTTGCTTCCCAAAATTGTTGTGTCATTTGCCCTTATAGAAATGTCTTCTTTTACTTCCTTCACAGGATTAATCTCAGATGATAACTAAACACTCATCCACATGACCATTAGATTAATGGGTGTCCCCTCCACTAGACTATAAATTCCACAGAAGGGGACACATCTTTTTTGCTCATGTTCTTTGCATCTCACACAGTGCCCAATGTGTAAGAATTTGTTGAAATAATAAATAATGATAAGAGGAATTTAAAAGGACACAGGAAGAAAACTACAGCTAAATTTTGCCTCAAATAGATTGAGACCTTGGGGAAAAATCCAAGGCAAATGCACCCTTGTGTTTGTTTTTTGTTTTTAGACAAAAATCAGTCTCTCTCTTGCTCGCCCCTCAGTTCCTCTCTGTTTCTTTCTACTTTGCTATCTCTCTTACCCTTTTTTTTTTTTGAGGTGGAGTCTCGCTCTGTCATCCAGGATGGAGTGCGGTGGCGCGATCTCAGTTCACTGTAACCTCTGCCTCGTGGGTTCAAGCAATTCTCTTGCCTCAGCCTCCTGAGTAGCTGGGATTACAGGCATCCGCCACCATACCCGGCTAATTTTTTTTGTATTTTTAGTAGAGATGGAGTTTTACCATGTTGACCAGACTGGTCTCAAACTCCTGACATCAAGCG
Organism: Macaca thibetana thibetana; assembly: GCF_024542745.1. Taxonomy (NCBI): domain Eukaryota; kingdom Metazoa; phylum Chordata; class Mammalia; order Primates; family Cercopithecidae; genus Macaca; species Macaca thibetana. The sequence goes on along the minus strand of NC_065584.1, from coordinate 50,304,817 downwards.
ATCCGCCTGCCTTGGCCTCCCAAAGTGCTGGGATTACAGGCATGAGCCACTGTGACCGGCCTCTCCTACCTTTTAAAAAAATAGAAACCCATAAATTTGTTTAAGTTCCTTGTAGATTCTGGATATTAGCCCTTTGTCAGATGGATAGATTGCAGAAATTTTCTCCCATTCTATAGGTTGCCTGTTTACACTGGTAATAGTCTCTTTTGCTGTGCAGAAGCTCTTTAGTTTAATTAGATCCCATTTGTCAATTTTGTCTTTTGTTGCCATTGCTTTTGGTGTTTTAGTCATGAACTCTTTGCCCATGCCTATGTCCTGAATGGTATTGCCTAGGTTTTCTTCTAGGGTTTTTATGGTTTTAGGTCTAACATTTAAGTCTTTAATCCATGTGGATGAAGCTGGAAACCATCATTCTCAGCAAACTAACACAGAAACAGAAAACCAAACACTGCATGTTCTCACTCGTAAGCGGGAGTTGAACAATGAGAACTCATGGACACAGGGAGGGGAACATCACACATTGGGGCCTGTCGGGGGATGGGGGTCTAGGGGAGGGATAGCATTAGGAGAAATACCTAATGTAGATGATGAATTAATGGGTGCAGCAAACCACCATGGCATGTGTATACCTATGTAACAAACCTGCACGTTCTGCACATGTATCCCAGAACTTAAAGTATAATAAAATATATAAACAAATAAAGACAGGAAGATACCCGCCCCCCCGCCCAAAAAAAAATAGAAACTCTGTTATCTCAGTGAAAAATGTAACAAAGGGAAATGGAAGTTATTCTCTTTTGAAGGTAAGGCTTTGGAAGATCTGAGATGCTCCACTAGAGTCTGAATTAAAGCAACTCCATCAGGGGCCCTTGGACCCCTATGTTTATAATTAACTTCTCTCACTTTCATTTGGTTCTTTAAACAAATTCTTCTACAGTTTTATTTATTTATGAAACTTTTTAACAGAAAATTTCAAAATTATATAGAAGAAAATAGTATTATAAACTTTTATGTATTAATCACCCAGTTTTAATAATTAATAACATTTTGTAAAGTTTGTTTTATCTTTCTCCTCCTTTGGTTGTTGTTGGTGGTACTAAAGTAATTTAAAGCAAATGTTAATGTCATATTTTATTCATAAATAGTTCAGTAACTAACTTGTACACACAGGATTTTCAAAAACATATAACCCTAATACCATTATAAACCCTTATAATAATAATAATAATAATATTAATTCTCTCATATAATTTTAATATTACCTGATTCCCTGCCCATGTTATATCTTTTCTTTTGTTTAAAACTTGTCCTAAATTGACTGTTTTAGGTTAGAATCAGACAAAGACTGGACATTGCATTCTCAAGTCTCTTTTAAGCCATAACTGTCCTTTCTTCTCCCATCTTTTTAAATTTCACCTTTTGGATGGAGGAACTGAATCATTTATCCGATACAATTTCTGTTCAAGTTGTTCTTTACCCCCTCCATTTTCTATAAGCTGGTAGCTACATTTCTAGACTTGATTAGATTCAGATTGAGCCTCTTTGGCAAGAACAACCTCTGGGTGGTTATGTGGACTTCTTGTTTCGCACATCAGGAGACATATGATGTCTGGTTGTTCCATTTTTACCAATTTTAAGACTGGTCAGCTGATTAGATCATTAGAAGACAATTCTCCATGGGGATTTTGTGTTTCTCTTGATCTTACAAGACAAGGCTCTAACTGCCTGCTGTCTGTATTGTATTTTCAAAGATGTTTGTATAGTCAATGGTGTTGGAAGAAAGTGGTAGTGTCTCCCTCTGGAGCAAAGGGCAGGCAAGCTTCTTGGAGTATAAAAGTATTAGAATTACCTAAATGCAGAGTTTCTTTGCTCAAATGCAACCCATTACATGTACAAGGTCATCTGTCCCTCTTTGTGTTGCTCTGTTAGAACTGAGTCTTGAGAAACCAGTGCAAAAATTATGATACTCTGGCTACTGCTATTGCTATGAGTAATAAACTGTCTTTGGTCTCTGTATCTTAGTTTGGGTTCTCCAGAAAAGCAGAACCAATAGGATATATCTATATGTATCATATATCTATACCTATGTTCATACCTGTATCTTTTTGTATTATCTATCTATCTATCTATCTATCTATCTATCTATCTATCTATCTAATCTATCTAGAAAGTCAAATATTGTATTTAAAAGTTACTGAAATAATTATTCTTTGTAGTTATGTCACCAGTTTGATAGGTTACTTTTTAAATATTTAGTAACTGATTTTTTTAAATTAATAAACTTTATTTTTTTAGAGTGAGTTTAGTTTGCCAGTAAAATTGAGTGGAAAGTAAGCGAGTTCCCATATACCTCCTGTCCCCATACATGCACGACCTCCTCTGCTGCTGACATCCTGCACCACAGTGGTACGTTTACTACAATTGATGAGCCTACATCAGCACATCACTGTCAGCTCAAATCCATAGTTTACATTAGGATTCATTCATGGTGTTGTAAATTCTATGGGCTTGACAAATGTATAATGACGTGTATCCATCATTGTAGTATCATACAGAATAGTTTTATTGCCCTAAAAATCATCTGTGCCTTGTATTATTCATCCTTTCCCCAAGCCCTAGTCCCTGGCAAGCACTTATCTTTTCATTGTGTTTATAGTTTTACCTTTTCTAGAATGTCATATGGTTGGAATTGTACAGCATGTTGCCTTTTCGGATTAGCTTCTTTCACTTAGTAATATGCATTTAAAAGTCTTTCATGGCTTCATAGCTCATTTCTTTTTAGTGCAGAATAATATTTTATTGTCTGGATGAAGCACAATTTATTTTATTTTATTTTAGACAGCATCTTGCTCTGTCAACCAGGCTGGAGTGCAGTGGCATTATTTTGGCTCACTGCAGCCTCGACTTCCCGGGCTGGAGCAGTCCTCCCACCTCAGACTCCTGAGTAGCTGGGACTACAGGTGTGTGCCACCACATCTGGCTAATTTTTTATTTTTATTTTTGTAGAGACAGGGTTTCACCACATTGCCCAGGCTGGTCTCGAACTCCTGGGCTTAAGCGATCCACCCATCTCGGCCTCCCAAAGTGTTGAGGGATTACAGGTGTGAGCCACTGCACCCAGCAAAGCACAGTTTACTTATTTATTTACCTACTGAAGAACGTCTTGATTGCTTACAAGTTTTGGCAATTAAAAATCAAGCTGCCATGAATATCTGTGTGCATATTTTTGTGAAGACATAAGTTTTCAGTTCATTTGGGTAAATACTAAGGAGGGAGACTGCTGGATCGTATGGTAAGAATATGTTTAGTTTTTTTAAAACTGCCAAACTGGCTTACAATGTGTCTGTTCCATTTTGCTTTTTCACCAGTGATGAATGAGACTTTCTATTGTTCTGCATCCTTACAGGCATTTGCTGTTGTCAGTGTTTTGGATTTTGGCTGTTGTAATAGGTGTTTTTAATTTGCAATTCCCTAATGACATATTACACTGAACATCTTTTCATATGCTTACTTGCCATCCATATATCTTCTTTGGTGAAGTGTCTGTAAAGGTTTTTTGCTCACTTATAAATCAAGTTGTTCATTTTCTTATTATTGAGTTTTAAGAGTTCTTTGTATATTTTGGATAATAGCGCTCTATCAGATGTATATTTTTCAAATATTTTCTCCCAGTCTGTGACTTTTCTTCCCATTCACTTGGCATTGTCTTTCACAGAGCAGAAGTTTTTAATTTGAATGAAGTCCAGCTTATCAATTATTTCTTTTATGGATCATGCCTTTTGTTTTGTATCTAAAAAGTCAATGGCATATCTGGGATCATCTAGATTTTCTCCTATGTTATCTTCTAGGAGTTTTATAGTTTTGCATTTTACATTTAGATCTGTGATCCACTTTGAGTTAATTTTTTGAAGGGTGTAAAATCTGTGTCTAAATTCATTTTGTTGCATGTGGATGTCCAGTTGTTCCAGCACCATTTGTTGAAAAGACTATCTTTGCTTCATTGTATTGCCTTTTCTCCTTTGTCAAAGATCAGTTGACTATATTTAGTTGAATCTATTTCTAATATCTCTATTCTGTTATATTTATTTATTTGTCAATCTATTTTTCTTTTTGCCTATGCCACATTGTTTTGATTACTGTAGTTTTATAATAAGTCTTGAAGTTGGGTAGTGTGAGTCCTCCAACTCTGTTCTTTCTGGGATTTTGATTGATATTTTACTGACTCTATAGATCAAGTTTGGAAGAACTGACATCTTGACAATATTGAGTATTACTATTCATGAGCATGAACTATCTCTCCATTTATTTAGTTCTGCTTTGCTATCGTTCAAAAGAATTCTGTCATTTTCCTTGTATAGATCTTGTATATATTTTGTTACATTTATTCCTAAGTATTTCATTTTTGGGGTGCTAATGTAAATAATAATGTTATTTATTTATTCATTTATTTATTTTCTGAGATGGAGTCTCACTCTGTCGTCCAGGCTGGAGTGCAGTGGTGTGATCTCAGCTCACTGCAACCTCTGCCTCCAGGGTTCAAGCAATTCTCCTACCTCAGCTTCCTGAGTAGCTAGGATTACAGGCATGTGTCACCACATCTGGCTAATTTTTGTATTTTTAGTAGAGAAGAGGTTTCACCATGTTGGCCAGGCTGGTCTCAAAATCCTGACCTCGTGATCTGCCTGCCTCGGCCTCCCAAAGTGCTGGGATTACAGGCATGAGCCACTGTGCCTGGCCGATGTTATTTTTATTTCAAATTCCACTTGTTTGTTGCTGGTAAATAGGAATATGATTGACTTTTGTACATTAACCTTGTATCTTGCAATCCTGCTATAATTACTTATGAATTTCAGAAATTTTTAATCAATTCTTTTGGATTTTTTACATTGATGATCATGTCACCTATGAACAAAGACAGTTTTAGCTCTTCCTTCCCAATCTATATACTTTTTCTACATTAGCTAAGATTTCTAATATTATGTTGAAAAGGAATGATGAGAAGGGACATTCTTGCCTTACTCCTAACCTTGGTGGGAAATTACCCTCACACCTTTTTTTTTTTTTGAGACAGGCTCTTGCTCTGTTGCCAGGCTGGAGTGCAGTGGTGTGATCTTGGCTCACTGCAGCCTCTGTCTCCCAGGTTCAAGCGATTTTCATGCCTCAACTTTCCGAGTAGCTGGGACTACAGGTGCCCAACACCACGCCTGGCTAGTTTTTGTATTTTTTGTAGAGATGGGGTTTCGACATGTTGACCAGGCTGGTCTTGAACTCTTGACCTCAAGTAATCTGCCCCCCTCGGCCTTCCAAAGTGCTGGGATTACAGGCGTGAGCCACCGCACCCAGCTGGGAAGTTTCCCTTCACTCCTAAATTGCTGAGAGGTTATTTCATGAATGGATATCGGGTTTTGTCAAATGCTTTTTCTGCAGCTATTGATATATTCATGTGATTTTTTTTTAACCTATTGAGTTTTGAATGCTGAACCAATCTTGCATACCTGGGATAGATCCCACTTGGTCATGAAGTATAATTATTTTTACGCGTTGTTGTATTCAATTTGATAATAATTTGTTGAGAATTTTTGAATCTATAATCATGAGAGATATTGCTCTGTAGTTTTCTTGGAATGTCTTAGTGTGGTTTTTTTCTTAGGGTAATGATGGCCTCACAGGATGAGTTAAGAAGTATTCCCAGAGATTCTATCTTCAGAAAGGTTATAGAGAATTGATGTAATATCTCTCTTAAATGTTTGGTAGAATTCACAAGCTAACCCATCTGAACTTTCTGCTTTCTGTCTTGGGGGGTTATGAATTAGTGTTTCAATTAATTTAATAGAAGTAGTGCTATTCAAATAGCCTATTTCTTTATTTTCTTTCTTTTTTATTTTATTTATTTATTTATTTTGAGATGGAGTCTTGCTCGGTTACCCAGGTTGGAGTGGAGTGGCGTGATCTCGGCTCACTGCAACCTCTGCCTCCTGGGCTCAAGTGATTCTCCTGCCTCAGATTCCCAAGTAACTGGGATTACAGCTGCCCACCACCATGCCTGGCTGATTTTTTTTTGTATTTTTGGTAGAGACAGGGTTTTGCCGTGTTGGCCAGGCTGGTCTCAAACTCCTGACCTCAAGTGATCCGCCTGTTTTGGCCTCCCAAAGTGCTGGGATAACAGGCACGAGCCACCACACCCAGCCCCAGGTAGTCTATTTCTTATGTGAGTTTTGACAGATCATGTCTTCAAAGGAATTGGTCCATTTCAGCTAGGCTATCAAATTTGTAGGCATAGAATTGTGTATATTATTTCTTTTTTCTCCTTTTAATGTCCATGATTTGCAGTGATGTCTCCTCTTTTGTTTCTGATAATACTAATCTGTGTCTCTCTCTCTCTCTCTCTGTCTCTCTTTGTTTTTGTTTTTTTTTTGCTTAGACCAGCTAAAGGCTTATCAATTTCATTTATTTTTTCAAAGAACTAGCTTTTGGTTTTATTGATTTTCTTTATTGATTTTCTGTTTTTAATTTTAATAATTTTTGCTCTAATTTCTGTTATTTCTTTCCTTCTGCTTACTTTGGATTTAATTTGCTCTTCTTTTTATAGTTTTCTAAAGTGGAAACTTACATCATCGAGTTTAGATTTTTCTCCTTTTCTAACATAGGCTTTTAATGTTAGCAGTTTTCCTCATGGCATCCCCCAAATTGTGATATGTTGTGTTTTTATTTTTATTTAGTTCAGAATATTTAAAATTTTTTCTTGAAGCATTTTTTCCCCATGTGTTATTTAGAAGTGTGCTGTTTCATCTCCAAGTATTTCAGGATTTTCCAGCTATTGTTTTATCAACTTCTAGTTTAATTCCATATGGTCTGAGAGCATGCATTGTATAATTTCTATCCTTTTAAATTTGTTGTGTTTTATCACCCAGAATGTGTTCTATTTTAGTGAATGTTTCATGTGAGCTTCGGAAGAATATGTATTTTGCTGTTGTTGGATGAAATAATCTTAGATGTCCATTGTATCCTATTGATTTATCATGCCATTGAGTTCAATTATGTCCTTGCTGATTTTCTGCTTCCTGGACCTGTCCATTTATGATAGAGGAGTCCTGACGTCTCCAACTGTAATAGTGGATTCATCTACTTCTTCTTGAAGTTCCATCAGTTTTTGCCTCATGTATTTTCTGTTGTTAGGCAGATACACATTAAGAGTTGTTATGTCTTCTTGAAGAATTGACCCCTTTATCATTATGTGATGCCTTTTTTTGTCCCTGATAACTTTCCTTGCTCTGCAATTTCCTCTTTCTGAAATTAATATAACTACTACTTTTTAAAATTAATGTTAGCATAGTATATTTTTCTTCATCCATTTACTTTTAATCTATATGTGTCTTTATGTTTAAAGTTTGTTTTATGTAGGCAACATATAATTGCATCTTGTTTTATGATCCACTCTGACAATCTCTGTCTTTTAATTTGTCCATTTCGACCATTGACATTCAAAGTGATTATTGATATAGTTGGATTAAGATATACTATATTGTTACTGTTTTCTATTTGTTGCCATTATTCTTTGTTCCCATTTTTGTCTTCCACTCTTTTTCCAACTTTTGTAGTTTTCAGTTGAGCATTTTATATGATTCTATTTTCTCTTTTTTCTTAGCCGATCAGTTATACCCCTTTTTTCATTATTCAAGTGGTTGCCCTAAAGTTTGCAATATACATTTATAACTAATCCAAGTCCACTTTAAAATAATACTCCCTACTTCTTCAAATGTATTGAGTGTCTTATAATAACAAAATCATTCTAATTCCTTCTTCAAGTCCCATATATCATTACTGTCATTCATTTTACTTACACATACACATACATATGCATATCTATCTATCCAAATAATAAAATACATTGTTGCTCTTATTATTTTGTTTTCATTTAGATTAAGATTAATTAATTTAGATTAATTAAGAATAAGAAAAATAAATGGTTCTGTTTTTTATTCATTCTGTGATGCCCTTGCTTGCTTTATGTAGACCCAAATTTCTGACCTGTATCATTTTTCTTCTCTCTGAAAAACTTTTAAACTTATTTTTGCAAGGTTTGTCTACTGGCAACAAATTCCTTCCAAGTTTGTTGGTGTGAGGTTTTTGTTTCTCCTTAACCTTTGAAGGATAATTTCAGAGTATAGAATTCTAGACTGGTGGTGGTTTTCTCTAAACACTTTAAATATTTCATTCCACTCCCTTCTTCCTTTCATGGTTTCTGAGAAGACATTGGATATAATTCTTATCTATGCTACTCTATAGGTAGGCAAGGTATATTTTTTGTTGGTATAGGGTGTTTTGTTTGTTTGTGTTTTGTTTTTTGCGTTTATTCTGCTTGGTGTTCTCTAAGCTTCCTGAATCTGTGGTTTTGTGTTTGACATTGATTTTGGGGAAAGTCATTATTGCTTCAAATATTGCCCAGTTTCTTTGTCTCTTTCTTCTCCTTTTGGCATTTTCATTACATATACTGACACCCTGTGTAGCTGTTCCACAGTTTTTGGATGCTGTGTTCCATTTTTTTTTTCCAGTCCTTTTTCTCTTTGCTTTTCAGTTTAGGAAATTTCTATTGTCATATCCTCAAACTCAGAAATTCTTTCCTTAGCTTTTCAGTTTGCTAATGAGCACATCAGAGTCCTTCATTTCTGTTACAGTGATTTTCATCTCTGGCATTCCTTTTTTATTCTTTTTTAGAATTTTCATATTTCTGCTGACATTATCCATCTGGCTTTGCCTATTATTTGCTTTTTCTTTTAAAAGTCTTTGCATGTTAATTATAATCCTTAAAAATTCCTGGTCTAATAATTCTAATTTTCTGCCATATATGACTCTGGTTCTGGATGCTTGTTTAATCTTTTCAAACTGTATTTTTTTACCTTTTAGTATGCCTTTGTAATTTTTGTTGAAAAGCGGACATGATATAATGTGTGAAAGGAACTGCACTAAATAGGCCGTTAGTAATGTCGTGGTAAGTTGTGGGGGGAGGGAAAGCATTTTCTAGTCCTAACATTAGGTCTCCATCTTTTGGCAAGCTTGTATCTCTGGACTGTGAACTTCACCAGCACTTTGCAGTCCCCTCCACCCCTTATGTGGGACAGGATGTGTGTCCCCCTTAGTTGGCACAGGATGGCTTTAGGAGGCTGGAGTTAAGTATTTCTTTTCCGTAAGGTTGATAAAACCCCATTAGGTTAGCCTCTAGTAAAATAGTTTATCCTAAGAGCAGGCGTTAATGAGAATAACAGAATGCTCTGGTGTATTGAAATACATCAGAAATATATTTTGTAAATGATTACTTTTTCTATCCTCCAACTGGAAACATGAGGAGATTTTTCTCTGATATTTCTTGTGAAGACCTTATGGAGTTTTATAGGTAAAACTCACAAAAATGTGGGTATGTCTTTATGACTGTGTCCCCTCTGGAGTTTTTATCTCTCAGACTTGTCTACACTGAGCCTCCAGCAATTCGTCAATTGTAGTTTAGGTTCTCTTACCCTGGCACTGGTTCCTGCAGAAGTTTCTGCTCTGGTGTCATAAGTTTCTGTATTTATTTTGTCTGTCTCTCCAATTTTCAAGACAATGATTTGTCCTGTGACCTCACTTCTCTGATGGATCCAAGAAAAGTTATTAATATTTCAGTCTCATCAGTGTTTTACTTGTTGTTAGGACAGGGTAAGGAATTCTATGCTCTTTATATGTGAAACTCAAAACCGTAATTCTCAAGATTACATTTTAATTTTGATTTAATTTCATTTTTAAAATATATAAAACAATACAATTTCAAAAGCTTTACCTTATATGCTAAGTTTAATCAAAACTTGAAGTAGCATATTCATACCACATATTCATTCATTCATTTATTCAACAGATATTTGTGAAATACCTGTGCTAGGCCAGTGCTGAGTCTATAATATTGAACCTACAGGACACAAATCTTCATCCTCATGGAGCTTGCATTTCAGTGGGATGTTTGGACACACAACACTCTTGACAATCTCTGCAGGTCTCCCTTACTCCTTTCCTCTTGTTCCTTTTGGTTTTTCTCCTCTTGTTCATGGACTTCTCTGTGAAGCAGAAGTTAAAATTGGTCTCGGGTGGTTAAGAAAAAGGAAAACTACCTCCAGCGTCTTTTTCTAATTTCTCAATATCCACATTATATTGGTCAAGTTGCTTAATCTCTGAAGCTGATTCTTCACATATTAAAAAGTAGGGGAAATTTTTAGAAATAGAAAAAATAACTACTACTTCAGAGAATTTTGAGAAGTAAATTACATACATGCCACGCCCTGGTATATGTGAGGGGTTGGTTCTAGGACTTCCCCTCTCCTCCCACACATACCTGAATCCTCATATAGTCAAGTCTCTCAGTTGGCCCTGTGGAAGGAGCTTATAGGAAAAATCAGCCCTCAGATACTCTGGTTTTGTATCCTGCAAATACTGTCTTTTCCATCTGCATTTAGTTGAAAAAAATTGTGTGTAAGTGGACCCTTGCAGTTCAAACTTGTGTTGTTCAAGGGTCAACTGTGTATATATTTATATATATGACAAATATATATTAACGTTAAATCTCTGACCAGAGACAGTGGGTTTCTGTTTAGGGTTTCATGTAGTTGTGTTTCATCAAGGATTTCTGTTGCCTTACCATTTAGACTGAGAAACTTTGGCAGAGAATCACCTGTATTCAAAAATTTCTGGCTTTGACAATATTTTTCTTCTCCAAATCTGTTTCTATCTCCCTATTCCTGGCCTATGAGACTCGATGTAGTTTTGCTAATGTAGTTTTATTATCACAATTATACACCTCCACAAGTGATAGTTCTTATAGGCCAATCTTTATTAACTAGGTTTCATTTATCAAAAGCCTTTCAACTCATTTATATCTGTGATAATGTTTTAAATAAACTCTACAGTTGGGTTGATTTATCACCATAGAATCAGATGATCACAAAGGATTTCACAAATCCTCTAGTCTTGCCCTTGCCCCACCCTAGTAGTTCTGTTATGACCCCATCCTTGATATATCGAGAGATATTTTAATATTTTCCAATATTTACAGGAAGGATTCTAGCCTACAGGATAAAGTGAAAGAGATGCAGAGTATCCCAACAGATTCTGTAGAGGAAATAGGAAAGGCAAAAAGATTTAAAATGGGAGTAAGGAAGGAAGAATAAGTTGTGGGGATAGACTCTGCTATCAGAATTTAGTAGACAATGTATCTTGTCCTGATACATTCACAACCTAGTCTGTAGAGGATCCCCATGTAATAAGTGGGCATGGCTTTTGGTGCCTACCTCCAATTACTCTATTAGTAATTAGGCATTATTTTGAAGACTTGGTATGCCTTTTATAGCCTATGTTTCAGACCCCCTGTGAAACATTAAGTCAAGAAATATGTCATAAACTAGGTAACAGGAACTTTGCAAATAATAATGGAAAATTTTGAAGCCAGCTCAGAACTAGACAGGTCAGGGCCAGATTTGCCAAAGTGTTTTCTGAGAAAGGGTGATAAGGAATGCCTGGCATCTGACTCAAACCCCAGGAAAGAAAGCAGGAAGGAAAAGAAATGCTAGAGTAGGGGAGAGAACTAGAAGCAGAAATGTTAGAAAAAATGTATTCACTGTTCCCAAATTTTTGTGATTAATTTTATTATTATTATTTTTTAAAACCTAGAAGCACATATAATGAGAATGATCAGTAGAGGGACTTCAAGTGAATATGAATGCTGTTAAATATTTCATGTAGGATCTTTGAGCTTTTGGTTTTCTTTCATATATATACATATACATATATATACACATATAAATATATATATACACACACACACATATATATAAAGCACTTTGAGTTGCTGTTTTACCTATAGTTTTTTTTTAAGAAAAAAGAAAAAATTTACATCTTATTGGAAAATAGTTGCAAAAGGATACAGACCTCAATCTGTGTACTGGCATTGATTTATAATTATTAGCAATATTTCATGGAGAACAAAACACTTCAGCAAAAAGTAGGTGGCAAACTTCTTCAACCCTTAGGTTGAAGAAGGCCTGTAATATGTACTGGGGGTTTTTGTTTCTTTTGGGGTATCAGTGGTGGTTGACTTATGCGTGTGTATGTGTGGTATGTTGCAAAACACACTGAATGAAAAAATAAGTCCTTTTTCAAATAGCTATGAAGACATTTACCAATTAAGTGAAATAAATATGCATTAAAATCAGCTGGTCAATCAATCTTTCTTGAAGATCACATATAAGTGCCTGGTTAGCTCAGTCCCTGTGGAAGGGAGGTTGAAATAGAATCTTCTTAAATTCCTCTTCAGTCCTAGTAATCTGTGATTTGAGGTGTTCCATCTTGATCCTGAGTCTTACTTTTCCTTAATAAGCTTCCCAATGCGTTATGAACTGAAAGTAGATTTAGAAGGTTCCCAGCTTTACACTGGTGCGGTAATGCTTGAATTTTATTTTTGGAAGAAATTATTTGGGGAAAATGTTGAAGAATAACAGGAGCATTTGAGTAAGTCCATTGGAGAACAAATATATAATACTGTAAAATCACCTTCTGTGTCTTTACTGAAAACCTAGATTTGATGTTGACATATTTTTTTTTTTTAATTCAAGGAATCCCCAAATGTAGAGTTTATGCTGATAAATTCTCAGGCAATTCCTCATTTATTCTCTTAGAAAGTAAAATAAATTATCTCCAGAGCTAATAAGCCCTGTAAATGTTCTCCTGTCAATCTCATCCATCATTGTCACATTGTTCTTGGATAGGAACACACCATGACTGTGCTTCACAAGTGTGATGTGTTAGAGAGGTAGCCAGTCCCTTATCATCCACTTGTTAGTGGACATCTGTCTTTATTCAGTGGCCTTGAATCCCTTCTTTGAGAAATGACCATTCCTAAATCCATGTGATTCTGGCCAGACTCAATCACGTGGTACCGCCATTGCGAAGGGTTGGGATGTGACTCATCACAGGCATTTATTTTCATGAATACATACATGAAAGATACATGAAATGTATCTTTTATTTCTGTTCTTCCTAAATTGGAAGGATATATAACTTTGGCTGCTAATGACAATCATGCCTGCTATATGCTCTTAAGTCTATTTTATCTAGTTTTAATATGCTCACTGCTGCTTTTTTTTAATTAGTGTTGGCATGTTGTATCTTTTTCTGTTTTTTTTCTTTTAACCTATTTGCATTTTTACATTTAAAGTGTGTTTCTCATAGATCGCATATAGCTGCTTCTTGCTCTTTTTTTTTTTTCCTATTCAGCCATCTCTGCATTTAAATTGTGTTGTTGACCATTTACATTTAATATGATTATTTAGATAGTTTGGGGTTTTGTTTTATTTTGTTTTAAATTTTTTTATTTTAATAGAGACAGAGTCTTACCATGTTGCCCAGGCTGATCTCGAATTCCTGAGCTCAAGTGATCCTCCTGCCTCGGCTTTCCAAAGTGCTAGGATTATAGGCTGAGCCATTGTGCCTGGCTGATATAGTTGGGTTTAAATCTGTCATCTTACTATTTGGGTTTATTTATTTATTTTTATCTCTTCTCTTTTTTCCACTCTTTTCTGCTTTTTCTGCCTTTTTTTTTTGGATTGAGTATTTTTTATGATTTGATTTTGTCTCCTCTTATTAACGTATTAGTTATTAGCTATGCCTTTTTTAAGTGGTTGCTATAGCATCTGTAGTATACTTCTTTAGTGTGTTACAGTCTATGTTCAAGTAATAGTATATCACTCATGAAAGAGACAACCTGTATAATGGGAGAAAATATTTACAAATATATATCAGATAAGGAGTTAATAGCCAAAATATATAAGGGATGCAATCAATTCAATAGCAAGAAAACAATAACCTGATTAAAAACGAGAAAAGAACATGAGTAGACATTTCTCAGAAGAAGACATGTAAATTGCTAACAGGTATATGAAAAAATGCTCCATATCACAAATCATCAGTGAAATGCAAATTAAAACTAAAATGAGATATTACCCTATACCTGTTAGAAAGGTTATTATCAAAAAGACAAGAGATAACAAGTGCTGGCAAGGATCTGGTGAAAAGGGAACCCTTGCACACTATTGGTGAGAATGTAAATTAGTATAGCCATTATGGAAAACAGTATGGTGGTTCCTCAAAAATTTAAAAATAGAACTACCTTATGATCCAGCAATGCTACTACTGGGTATATATCCAAAGTATCTGAAATCAGTATGTTGAAAAGATATCTGCACTCCTATGTTCACAGCAGAATTATTCACAGTAACCAAAATACAGAATCCACCTAAGTGTTCATCAATGGATAGATGTATAAAGAAAATGTGGTATATATACACAATGGAATACTATTGAATCTCAAAACTGAAGGAAATCCTGAAAAGGCATTATGTTAAGTGAAATAAGCCAAGCACACAGAGACAAACACTGCATGATCTCACTTATATGTGGAATCTAAAAAGGTTAAACTCCTAAAAGCATAGAGTAGAATGGTGGTGGCCAGGGGCTGGGTGGAGAATGGGGGTTGAGGAGATGTTGGACAAAGGATAAAACATTTCAGTTAGATAGGAGGAATAAGTTCAAGAGATCTATTGTACAACATGATGACTACAATTAGTAGCAATATACTGCCTTCTTGAAGATTGCTGATTGTAGGTTTTAAGTGTTCTCACCACAAAAAATGATGTGAGGTAATAATGCATATGTTAATGAGCTTGATTTAGCAATTCCATGTTGTATACATATTTCAAAACATCATGTGTACTATATATATATATATATACATTTTTAATTTGTCAATTAAAAAATAAATTTTAAAAAGATTATACTACTGATGTGTGGTATAAAAATCTTATACCAGTATACTTCCATTTCCCTCTTCCTGGCCTTTATGCTATTGACATACATGTTACTTCCACATGTATATTCTAAAACTCATAAGAAATTGTTAGTTTGCTTTACACAGTTAATTAGATTTTACAGAGACTTTCAAAATAAAAAAGTATTTACCCACATATTTATTATTTCTAGCATACTTTACTTTTTCTGATATCATTTTCATTCTGTCTAAAGAACTTTGTGTAACATTATTTCTAATGCTGGTTGGCTGTTGAATTACTTTAGATTTTGTACGTTAAAAAAAGTCTTCACTTTGCCTTCATTTACAAAACATATTTTCTCTATGTGTAAAATTCTAGGTCGACAGTTTCTTTTTTTTTTTTTTCAGTACTTTAAGGATATTGCCCTATTGCCTTCTGTCTTGAATTGTTTTGATGAAAAGCCTACTGCCATCATTCTCTTTGTTTTTCTGTACATAATGTCAGTTTTCTAAGGGAGGGAATTATTAGATCAGATTTTCATGGTTTACTCCTTTCAAATTCTTAGAGATTTCCTCAGACAAGTTTTTCAGCTCATTAATTACTCCTTAGTTTACTTCCCCAAAAAGTAAAATTACTCCTGCAATCACCCATCTATCCCTTCATTTAAAACAATAGTAATTGAGTTTATGTTGCGTCTGGCATATGGCAGGAATATCTGTTTTGCTATATCTTTTTTTAATCACTGAATATTACTAATTTTTAAAAGCCATTATGTACTATAGTATTTAATTATTCTCCAATATAGTTCTCTAGGATTTTTATTTTATTCCTTGCATTTAACTCAGTAATTTATTTGGAGTTTGTTTTGCAAGCTGAGATGAAGTTTCTACTTTAAAATTATATTTTTCATTTTCAAAACATCTATTGGTTCTTTTTTGACAAATACATTTGTTAAACTATTTGTGGTTCTTCTAACTCATATTATCATTTTATGCATATAAAAATTCTATTTTACAGTTAGTTATTCTTAGTTTCTTTTTTTTTTTTGACGAAGTTTCACTCTTGTTGCCCAGGCTGGAGGGCAATGGCGCCACCTCGGCTCCCTGCAACCTCCACCTCCCGGGTTCAAGTGATTATCCTGCCTCAGCCTCCTGAGTAAGCTGGGAGTACAGGTGCTTGCCACCACACCCAGCTAATTTTGTATTTTTAGTAGAGACAGGGTTTCTCCATGTTGGTTAGGCCTGGTCTCAAACTCCTGACCTCAGATGATCCGCCAGCCTTGGCCTCCCAAAGTGTTGGGATTACAGGCGTGAGCCACCACACCAAGCCAGTTATTCCTAGTATTAAGCTATCTTTTAGTTCTTGTCTTAATATCAAAAATTATTTTCATTAATTCATTTAAAATTATTTTGTCTTATGCACAGGCAATTACTGCACATGATACAAAACTCAAAGGCACAGAAGGATTTAGTATGAAAACATAATCTCCCTCCTTCTCCCCTGACTTCCCAGTTTTCCTCCTTGGAGCCAATCACTGTTATCATTTTCTTGTATATTCCTTCGGGGAAATTCCGTGTGTAAACAACCATATATGTCATGTATTTTATAGATCATATAGACTATTTCTCTTTTCCTCTTTCTTTTATGCAAAAGTATATACTATACCATATATATTCTCTGCATGTTGTTGTTTCACTCAAAAATATCTTTGCTCATCTGCATTGTTTTATTTTTCATGGCTGTATTGTATTCCATTGTATAGTTGTTTATTTAACTTGTTTCCTATTGACAGATATTAGGATTATTACAAATATTTTATGATTACAAAAAATACTGCAACACATATCTTTGAATAAATGTCATTTTGTTCATGTGGATATATCCGTAGGACAAATTCCAAAAGCAGAATTACTGGGGCAAAGAGTAATTGCCCTTAAAATTTTGAGAGCTATTTCAAAATATTTTCCATAGAGGATTAACACATTTATGTAGTTCCAATAGGTAGGTCAGTCCCCTCATCATTATTTCTTTCTATAATGTTTTTATTAATCTACCTGTATATGCTCCTAGATAAATTCAGAATTCTTTTTTTCAAGCTTCACCCTCTCTCCAGTCCCACTGGGAATTAATATCCTGCAAATATTCTAAATTTCAAAACCCAGGAACTAGTTTTTCCTTTCATTTATTTTAATATTTATTTGTCTTTCTTAACAATGTTTTGTAGGTTTCTTCACATAGGTTTTATACATTTTTGTTAGGATCAGTCCTAAAAAGTTTGTGTTCTTTGTTGTTATTATGTAGGATGTATTTTATGCTTTTTTTTCTTTTGAGACAGAGTCTCACTCTGTCACCCAGGCTGGAGTGCAGTGGCCTGATCTCAGCTCACTGCAACCTCCACCTCCCGGGTTCAAGTGATTCTCCTGCCTCAGCCTCCTGAGTCACTGAGACTACAGATGTGCGCCACTACACCCAGCTATTTTTTTTTTTTTTTGGATTTTTAGTAGAGATGGGGTTTCACCATGTTGGCCAGGCTGGTCTTGATCTCCTGACCTCATGATCCACCCACCTTGGCCTCCCAAAGTGCTAGTATTACAGGTGTGAACCACCACACCTGGCCATTTTATGCTTTTTTATATGACTGATTATTGTGGGCCATTTTTGTGCATCTTTTTGCTATCTTATGCATTGGAAATTCAGACACATCTGTCTTTGAGATGGTTACTTGATTTGTGGGCTTGTGTTCAGTCCAAACCTAAGTGCCCATCAGTGGATGAATGGATAAAGAAAATATGGTATATATACACAATGGAATACTATTCAGCCATGAAAAGAAGTAAATTCTGTCATTTTGCAGCAACATGTATAGGACTGGAAGACGTTATGTTAAGTGCAATAAGCCAGGCTTAGAAAAACAAATATTGTATGTGTTCACTCATAGGTGGAAGTTTAAAAAGTTGATCTCATGGAGGCTGAGAGTAGAATGGTGGTTACCAGAGACTAGGAAAGGCAGGAGGGGGATGAAGAGAGTCTGGTTAATGGGTACAAAATTACAGTTAGACAGAAGAAACAAGTTCTAGTGTTTGATAGCACAGTAGGGTGATTATTAGATAACAATAATTTATTGTATATTTCAAAATAGCCAGAAGAGAAAATTTAGAATGATCACGACACAAAGAAATAACAAGTGTGTAAGCTAATGAATATCCCAGTTACTTTGATTTGACCACTGCACGTTGTATGGATATATCAAAGTATCATGTGTACCCCATAAATATGTACAACTTTTATTTATCAATAAAAAAGTTGAATTGACTTTATTGAGGTGCTATAGTATATATATCCTATCATTTTTCAATCATTGCTAGAGGTTACCATTAACGTTACTTCAAATTTTATGCTGCTGTAATTAACTTGCAACCCTAGTTTCCAATAACAAAATTCAGGCTCTTGAGAGAGAAGGAGGCTTTTACATTTTAAAACCTTCTCTTTAGATATTAAGAGCCACAGCCTGGAAGTCTGAGAACACAGAGGACATAGTGTTTATGTTCTGAACATAGGGCTAAGAGGTGGCAAGATGATGACTCAGGAACAGATTTCCTACCACACCAAGAAGAAATGATTTCTTCTTGGGTTGGAAGAAACTGAGAGAAGAAAGCAAGAGAGCTTTAAAACGAATGTGGAACCTTCTTCCTGGTCTTTCCTTTGGTTCAAAGTCCAAGAGGAGGAGCATATCCTGATTCAGTAAGTTAGGTTTAAAGGACCATGCTGGAGCCATTGATTGGTTGCCGCCCATGCTATGAGCATAAATATTTTGACTATCACTCCTGCCCTCAGGAATATTTGTTGATCTAACAGCAGAAAAGTTTATGTCTCTGACTGCAAGCTGGACAGAAACATATGGTTTTGAGTGTCTTCTTTAAGAAAAAGTGTAGGCCAGGCATGATGACTCATGCTTGTAGTCCCAGCACTTTGGAAGGCTGAGGCAGGATTGCTTGAGCCCAGGGGTTCAAGACTAGCCTGGGCAACATAATGAGACCCCCATCTCTACAAGAGTAAAAAAAAAAAGGAAAAAAGAATAAAAATTCTGAATATAAAATTAGAACTGAAAGCAAGTATTTATTATGAGAAAAAAGTTTTAATTATAAATTTTGCGAAGTTGACAAATACCACAAATGTCACAGAAAGCAGAAAAACAATATAGTATTTCTATTAATTAACTGCCCGATGTACCACAGACTGACTAGCTTTTGGCATATGTAAAACTTCATCTCCCCTCCACTACTTCCATACTTCCAGTTCCAGATGCTGCGGGGTACATTCATATTGCAACACAACCCCTGGTCTCACATCTCTGGGTGAGTCAGTGGGCAGCTGGGGTGTGCCTCCAAGCCATTCCTTCATCACAATGGTTACAGATAACAACTACACATGGAAGGGACTGGGAATCACATAATATAACCCACTATACCCCAACTGAGTATAGCCCCAACTGGACTTCCCTTTGGCCAGATTCTGAGAGCTGCTGGTACTTTTCACATACTACCCAAGCGGGGGGAAGTGTGACAGAGGGGAAATTGGAGGGGAAAACATGACAGCCTTTATAAACTAAAAATTTTTATTTTTATTAGACTTTTTTTGGAGTAGTTTTGGTTTTATAGAAAATTTGAGACAAAGATACAGAGATTTCCCAAATATCCCTGCCCCCACATATATACAGCCTCCCCTGTTACCAACATCTCCCACCAGAGTGGCATATTGGTTACAACTGATGAGCCTATGTTGACACATAATGCTCACCCAAAGTCCATAGTTTACATTAGGGCTCACTCTTAGTGTTGTGTGTTCTATGGGTTTTTGACAAATATATAATGACATGTTTCCACCATTGTAGTATCTTCCAGAGTAGTTTCATTGCCCTAAAAATCCTCTGTGTTCCACCTATTCATCTCTTTCTCTCCCCTAATCCCTGACAACCACTGATTTTTTTTTTTTTTTTTTTTTTTTTTTGAGATGAAGTCTTGCTCTGTCACCCAGGCTGGAGTGCAGTGGCGCAATCTTGGCTCACTGCAAGCTCCTCCTCCCAGGTTCACGCTATTCTCCTGCCTCAGCCTCCAGAGTAGCTGGCACTACAGACTACAGGTGCCCGCCACCATGCCTGGCTAATTTTTTTGTATTTTTAGTAGAGACAGGGTTTCATTGTGTTAGCTAGGATGGTCTCCATCTCCTGACCTCATGATCTGTCTGCCTTGGCCTCCCAAAGTGCTGGAATTACAGGTGTGAGCCACTGTGCCCGGCCACTTTCCCACATTTTACAAAAACATGTAACCAAGTTGTAGTAAGCTCTTGGTGCCCCATCCATATCCCCACAGGCCTTAATTTGGCTTGGTTTTTACCAGCATCTGGATCTCTGAGCCTGAGAACTTCTCTCCGCAGATAGACCTGAGGACACACGGCATTTAAGAAGTACCAGAGAATTAATTCTTCTTCCCTGGTGCTCCAGCAGCCACCAACCAATGATTGACTAAAGGTGGTGTATCAGACCCCAGCATACTTCCTCTGCAGATGAGATAACTTTGAGGCACAGAATTCCCCAACAGGATTAAGCCTGGTACCCAGAATAGTAACTTCCTTGATCATGCCCCTTGATTGGCAGCTTTCCCTGTCTCACTTTACTCCCCTACTGGTATTTCGTGGCATCGGCTCCAACATAAACTGCTTGCATTTCATCCTTGTCTGCTCCTGGAGAACTGTAATGAAAACTCATGTAAATGATTTGCTGGTGCCCCTCCCAGGGCAGGGGGCTGTGTGCATGAGGGGCCTTGAAGCTTAAGCTTTCTGAGCTTCATGGTACATTGCCTCCACCTGTTTGCTACATCAGGAGGGCAACATCTGTGGACTGCAGCACAGTAATAATGGCAGCAAGACATGTTTTGGTAGAAAGTGCCTGAGATAGACCCCCCACCTCCCCACCCCATAGGTTATGGAGAATATTTAAGAAGTTTCCAAGGCTTCCAAAGCAGAGTAGGGGGAGGGGAGCTGAGAATTGAGAGCCACGGGGATTTCTTAGCACGGCATGAGGCATGGACAGCCTACCCTAGGGACTGCATAGAAGATATAGTTGATTACTGAAGGACGAGTCCCACCCTCTAGACTGAGGTGGTGACCACCTCAGCAGGAGAAAACCACTGGGCTTCTTCCTGAGCAATCATTAAACGAGGCTAGTGCTGAGAGTATGGTGGGAAGTGACAGCAGCCAGGGAGGTGGGGGTAGATGCTCAGGAGAGGAAGGCTGATGCCCAAGATCATCAAGATGGGGATCATTCAGTCAAGGCCAGCTTGGACAAAGGATGGCGCCAATGAGCTATTCCCCACATGCCCCCAGGATAGCACCATAATCAAGGCCTGTGTGTCTTCCCCCAGACATGGACCCTGGCTGGGGAGGAAAAAGGGAGAGTGGGAGAGAATCCTGAGGGTGCACTTTAAGCCAGGAGTGACAGACATACCTTGGATTGGCAAAAGGACAGTTTTGAATAGTAATGGAAAGGGGAGCTTGAGATCTGGAGTTACAGAGAAAGAATATTCCAAGATAGTGTACCCTGAGGCATCTCCCTTGTGATCGGTGAACTCACTCTTACCCTTGAGCATTTGTCTTTGCGCAGTGGTATTTTTATTCTGTTGGATAAATTCTGAGAAATGGTTTGCAAAAGCTGATGATTTTAAAATGTATTTCTTTTATCCAACACCCATTTAATTCCATTATTAATTCAAAAAATATTTCGGTTGATTCCCTTGGGTAGTTCAGCCATATAATTACTTCCTCTGCTAATCGTGATGCATTTATTTTCATGGTTCCATAGTTATGTACTTCTGGCTTTTGTTCCATGTCTTGTTGAACTGATTAGACTTCGAGAACCACTTTCACACAAAAAATCTTATTTTATTCCTGATGTCAATGGTAATAACATTGTTTGGTAACTAGCGTGTATTGAACAGTTATTATGTGTCAGGCATTGTTCTAAGCACTTTGTGTGTGTTATCTTATTTCATTGCCACAACACGCTGTGAGGTAGGCATTATCCTAATCCCCATTTTACAGTGAGAGTGCTGGTCAGACAAGTGAAATAACTACCTAAGAGAGGGAGTGGCCAAGCTGGGATGTGACCTCTGGCTCCAGAGCCTGGTGGGCCTTACTTCTAGCCAGGTGTGTCAGTAAATGCTTAATATCAACTCTGAAAAAAACCCTGATCTGCAACTTTCACTAATTTTTCTGGTGTAAATGTTCCCACCATGGCCGGCATGGCATCACGGAACACAGATTTGGAAGAGATCCTTATAGTTCCTTTTGAGAGCCCGTGCTGAACACTCATGCCGATTCCGGCACACCACAGCCTCTGGTGTTGTGCCACGAGGCAAGGTGGTGGCTGCTGCTTAAGATATCTACGTTTTTTTTTTTTGAGACAGAGTCTCACTCTGTCGCCCATTCTGGAGTGCAGTGGCCCACTCTCGGCTCACTGCAAGCTCCGCCTCCCGGGTTCACGCCATTCTCCTGCCTCAGCCTCCCAAGTAGCTGGGACTACAGGCGCCCGCCACCACGCCGGGCTAATTTTTTGTATTTTTAGTAGAGACAGGGTTTCACCGTGTTAGCCAGGATGGTCTCGATCTCCTGACCTCGTGATCCACCTGCCTTGGCCTCCCAAAGTGCTGTTATTACAGGCATGAGCCACCGCGCCCGGCCGAAGTTGTTTGATTTTAAGAACCAGAAATCAGTTGGAGCTGGCCCAAGCAGAAACTGCAATTTATGATAGGGATACAGTCTCAGAATGAAGGGCAGGAGGCAGCAGGGCCTTGGGCAGGGCTGGGAATGAGGAACAGATGTACTGTCAGGCCTCAATGGGTCTTTGGTTCTTCATCTGCTACAGGTCAGCATTCTCTGCATCTCTGGCCTACAGGGCAGAGCACTGCCACCCATTGCTACTGAGCTTCCTTGCTGAACTTCCTGCCACCAGCAGAAACCAATGCC
This sequence comes from Macaca thibetana thibetana, assembly GCF_024542745.1. Lineage (NCBI taxonomy): Eukaryota > Metazoa > Chordata > Mammalia > Primates > Cercopithecidae > Macaca > Macaca thibetana. The sequence goes on along the minus strand of NC_065584.1, from coordinate 50,281,958 downwards.
CTCTCTGATTAGCTCAGTGGGTCCAGGGTCAGCCCCAGGTCAGCTAGCTATAGCCATATGACTTTAGTGGGTCTGTTTACCTTTGTTCATGACCATATCGGAGCTATCAGTCTAGACCACGAGTACTCCCTTCTGACTCTAAAACTGTACTACACTTCAAACCCATTGTCATACTGTGCTCCTCTGGGCTCCTGACATCTGGGCCCTGTCCAGCTTTCTGACATCATCCCTGTTTGTCTCTCCTTTGGTCGCTCTGTCGTTCTGGCCTTCTTGTTGGCCCTTGAACCTTATAAGCTCGTTCTCGTCTCAGGACCTTTGCACCTGCTCTTCTGGTGTTTGGAAAGCCTGTTCCATGGGTCTTCTCGTGGTTCACACCTTCCCTTCGTTCATGGTTCTTCCTCAGAGTGCCTCCCTGAGCATCCTGCCTCAAGCAGTTCACTCCATCCCCGCCTACCCTGTTACCTGCTTTATTTTTCTTAATCATGCTTAACATTACATGTAGTTGTATTATCTTGTACTTGACTATCTGCTCGTGATCTCCCCCACTGGAATGTAACCCATGGGTGCAGGGACTTTGTCTTGTTGATGGCTGTATTCTCAGCATCTGCAACAGTACTTGGCATGTAGGAGATACTCACACCCACTCGTTGAACGCATGATTAAATGATGAATGAATGAATGAATTGCAGACTTTTTATAAAGTGTGTATCTTAAAAAATCCTTAACTATTGACTTAGTTTCCAATTGTGTTATTGTGTATTCTGTACTTGAATGAAATAGCATTTCTCTTAAAATGAGATGTAATTCAGAGTTTTAATGGTCTGACCTTCCATAATCTACCCTTTAGCATACTTTCTCTGAAGACTTCCCTGTAGCATTCTAAATTGGTGAGGTTTTGCAGTAATATGTGGAAATAGGCTTTTATTGTTTATTCCAGGCAAGAAATAGTTGATGTTAATTATAATATGATGACCATTATGTTTCTGTGGTAAGAAAGAGAGGGGCACAAAGAGCTGGGGTTCTATTTTCTGTTTTTAAAGTCTCTATGTAAGCAGCAAACATTATCCATTTGTTCAAAAGGCTATGTCATAGGTGACTCCTACAAAAGTTATCTTTAACTAAACCCCAGTACAGTAACTCTGAATTATCATCAAAATAAGTATGTGATGAAAAACAGTGCTCTTCTTGAAAAAAAATTGAGAAAAATATATTTCCAAAAGTATTGAAGGAAAAAAAGATATTTCTCTTTCTCGTGAAAAATTCAGAGCAAGAACGAAAATATTATTTTCACAAGAGAAAGTATGCTTCTCGTCCTAGACAAGCTTTTTTTCTTTCCAAAGCTGGAGTTTCAGCTGAAGAAAATTGACAACTTAGCCTCCAGGCTGAATTTTATAGTTTTTATCAACAACAGCTGTGTTTATGATGGCCGTACATTGCCCTGAACAAATTCAAGATTAACTGTAGGATTGATGTTCTCAGAAAATTACTTACAAAATGAACATTTCTCTTACTGTTTTGTGACGCTCCAGGCCTAATGTCCTTAACCTTAAAAAAGTACCTCAGAAGTTCTTTCTTTTATAGATAAAAGGTGATACAATCTGGTGAAATAGAATGTTCATATTACTAAAGCTGTAATTTTCTGCCTTAGCTGCGTGATAGATTCGTCTGGAAGCTTAAAAACAAAAACCAAAAAAAACCCCAACAACCCAATGCCAGAGCTCTACTCCAACCCAATTAAATCAAAAGCTGGGGACCAGAAATCTTGGTTGTTAGTAGTTTTTGATCCTTTGACAGGTGATTCTAACCTGTCACCAGCATTGAGAACCGCTACCCTTGAGTCCTTGTCACAGTGTGCAACTGATCCACCCTGGATCGGGCTTTCTGGTGGGGATGCTCACCTATGCTGCCCCCCGGCCAGGGGTCTCCAACCCCTGGGCCATGGACAGGTGCTGGTCTGGTCCATGACCTGTTAGGAACTGGGCCATACACAAGAGGTGAGTGGTGGGCGAGGGAACATTACTGCCTGAGCTGCCCCTCCTGTGAGGTCAGCAGAGGCATTAGATTCTCACAGGAGTGTGAACCCTATTGTGCACTACTCAGGCAAGGGATCTACGCTGCATGCTCCTTATGGGAATCGAATGCCTGATGATCTGAGGTGGAACAGTTTCGTCCAGAAACCATCCCCCGCCTCACCCAGCTGTGGAAAAATTGTCTTCCACAAAACTGGTCCCTGGTGCCGAAAGGTTGGGGACTGATTCCCTAGGCCGAATTGGGAAGACAGTTAAGGTTTCCTTTACTCTCTCATCTGCCTTTATCCTGTGCTTTTATCCTCCGTTTGCCTGCAGTTCGGCTATCAGTTAAGCTAGTCCTTGCTAAAACATAATTCCACAAAGCTCTCACCCTTTCTAGTGAACTATTACCTCTTCCCTGCTCCTCCCAAAAGGAACCACACCATGTGATGCAAAAGAAATACAGAGTGACGTGTAATGTAGCTGGTGAGTTGGAAGTAAAATTGAGGAAAGGAGGGAAGAGTCCTTGGCTTCTATCAGGTCACTTTTGGTAAACAATCGTCTACTCCAAAGGGAAGTTCTGCTAAGTGACTCCGGCAACTTACTTAACCTTTCTGTGACCCAATTTCCTCATCTTTAAGATGGGGATGATATTAATACTGACCTACAAAATCACTGTGAGGATTACATAGATAAAAGAGTACTTGGCCCACAATAAACAGACCATGCATGTTGGCAATTATTACTGTAATTGTTACTCCTTTAAAATCCTTGAATTCATAACTGCATTGTAAGGAGTTCTACATGGAACCGGCAAACAGAGAAGGCATTAGGATGGATTTTCTTTTGAAGCTAACACACTCTGATAGTTTCAAAAAGTATTTTGAGCTATGGCATCCTTATTGGCATATACACATAGTTCCTGTATCCCAAGGCAATGCTTAATTTTGGCCATTCATTTAGATGTATAAATGCCAACAGCTTTTGGAAGAAAAAGCCATTTTCTTTACTGTATAATCAGCCTTGTCTATCCAAGACTCCTGGGAAATGATGGAAATGAGGGTGAGCAAGTGCATAGCTGGAGAGAAATAAGTGTTTCTCTAATTGACTAGTCAGCTCAACACATTCATTAATTCCAAAAAACATTTAATGATAAACTCTTTGCCAGTTGTCATGCTAGGAAGCAGGAATACCACAGGAAGAAGACATAGTTTGTGCCCTCATGTAGCTCACAGTTCATTAAGCTTATGGAAGCGGGTTTCGTGAAACTGAATTTCAAGTCACAGAGGAGAATGGTGAAGACGTACCTTTGGCTCCACTAGTTTTAGTGTTCAAAGTTGTCCATCCCACTTTTTGTGTTTTAAGCCTTTCAGATTGACCACAATAAGTGAGGACACCATGAATAGGTTGGATTTGTTTATCCTCTCAAGGATCTCATTTTTTCTAGAAGGCTGGCTAGTCAAACAATGTATGTATTCTTTTGGTGGAAATATGCTTCTTACCTACCACAGAAAAAGTAAGAAGAGTACTCACAAAGAACTGGGAGTAGATATGACCAGGGACAATCTAATAGCCTTCTGTCCTTGGAAGAAACATGAATTTTTATCGCCTGACATTTCAGGCTTGTTATCTTCTTAGTTCCTGATGTGAATGCATTGAATGTCAAATTGAAGTGGTGTTTTCCTCTATTTTTTTCCCTTTTTGGAAGCTTCCCGTATACGGCATAAAAGGGTCTTTTTGTTTTGCTTTGTTTTAAAGCTTTACTAAATTCTTGAAAGATTCTGGATTGCTTAAAATTATTTTTAGATTATGCTAAACATGGAGCTGCATTGTACACAAAAGTTCTTAAAAATTGTCCCAAAAGCTAATTTTTCTAAGTGGAATAACTTTTGAATTGAACATTTATAAGATTCCTTTTATTTTTTAAGGAGCTCTAAAATCTGCATCATAATCTAAGAAGTCTTAATTTTGAACTTTAACTCACAATGATCTTCTACACTTGACATTATTTCACCTGTATCCTGTAGGCTCTCTGTTATGGTTAGCTTAGAAGGTGACCTAAGTGAGCTTAGTGTTTAATGTAGCATTACTGTGACTTTCCTTTAGAAACTCACTTTTATTTGTCTCCAGTCTACTTCGTCTATTTGTTTTTGGTTTTTTATTTTTTACTTTCGAGACAGAGTCTCATTCTGTCACCCAGGCTGGAGTGCAGTGGAGTGGTCTCGGCTCACTGCAACCTCCGTCTCCCGGGTTCAAGCAATTCTCTTGCCTCCGCCTCCCCACCAAGTAGCTGGGATTATAGATGAACGAACGCCACCATGCCTGGCTAACTTTTGTATTTTTAGTAGAGATGGGGTCTCACCATGTTGGCTAGGCTGGTCTTGAACTCCTGACCTCAAGTGATCTGCCCACCTCGGCCTCCCAAAGTGCTGAGATTACAGGTGTGAGCCACCACACCCAGCCCATCTATTTGTTTTATATAATCTAATTTTCTTTTTAAAAACATGGTGAGGTGGAAAGTCTCAAAGACGAACCCCAAAGGACCACACTTTGGCATTCATGCCCTTATGTAATCCTCTTCTGCATTAACTCCAAGCTGGCTTATGACTTTAACCAACAGAACATAGTGGAAGTGATGCAAAGCCAGTTCTATGACTAGCTTTTAAGAAGACTGGCAACTTCTGTTTCCTCCTCTTGGAACAATTGCTTTTGGGAGCCCTGGGCTCATATGAGAGAAATCTCTTCAGTGTCCTGCTGAAGAGATCATGTGAAGATGCTCTGAGACTATATGGATAGGGGGCAAGCTCCCCCTGTCTCAGTGTCCTAATGGGGCTTCAGATGACTCCAGTCCTAGTAGTCCAAACGTAGTCCAATTTCAATGACATGAAAGATTTCAAAAGAGAACAGCCGAAGAACCACCTAGCTGAACTCAACAACCCACAGGAAAGTGAGTCAATAAAATGGCTGTTGGTTAGCCCCTGTGTTTTGAGGCATTTAGTTATGCAGCAATAGTTAACAGCACATATGATAGACTTGTTAATCATAAGACTCTAAATATATCATTTCTTTTTACCAAAGTGATTTGCTTTCTTCAAAGTACTTCATATATCAGTCTGAAAGATTTCTAGAGTAAAACAAGCTTTCAGTGCACTCAATATCTAGGTTAGTGAATAGTATTCTTATTCTCGATCAAAAAACTCATCAAAAAGTGGGATTCTCTCTGTCCTGGTCCTCACCAGTGCTCGTGGCTTCTTCTCATCTTTCCCCAACTCATCTGAGTCAGAGCTGGAACTGTCCCAGAGATGCTGTCTCTGGGCCTCTTGTTCATGAAGCCATGTTTCCATTGTGCCAATTTTCCAGGGACAGTAGTTATTCACTGCTTGATGTTTCAAAAATTCTGTATTCTGTGAATTACCTACAAAAAAAATTAAGTTTCTTTAATTTAATTTTTTCCTTTAGCAATGATTATTTGTTTATTAAGTGCCTAGCTTAATAAACAATCTGGTTGGTGATTTTTCAAACTGTATATACATATGTGTATATACATGTAACTTGAGGTATATATAAATATATACATTATATATATAAATTTCAACTGGTATCTCTGTAAGGATTAAACTTTTTTTTAGTTGTTATTTTTTAGTCTATTTTTTTATTTTTTTGAAGCGGAGTCTTGCTCTGTAGCCCAGGCTGGAGTGCAGTGGCGCCATCTCAGCTCACTGCAAGCTCCACCTCCCAGGTTCACGCCATTCTCCTACCTCAGCCTCCCGAGTAGCTGGGATTACAGTCACCTGCCACCATGCCTGGCTAATTTTTTGTATTTTTAGTAGAGACAGGGTTTCACCATGTTAGCCAGGATGGTCTCGATCTTCTGACCTTCTGATCCACCTGCCTTGGCCTCCCAAAGTGCTGGGATTACAGGTGTGAGCCACCACGCCCGGCCTAGTTGTTATTTTTAAAATGATTTAAATCTTCCAAAAGTCACAATAATGCAACACACACCTATATACCACATCCATCAACATTTTGCCACAATATTGCTTACATCATATATATGCATCTATCTATCCACCTATCTCTCTATCAATCATCTATCTATCTATCATCTATCTATCTATACATGCTTTTCAGCTGAACCATTTGAAAATTAGTTGCAGAGTCACCTCCCCCCTAAATACATCACTACAAATCTCTTAAGACCAAGAGCATTGTCTCTACGTAACAAAACAATTATTACACTTTAGAAATTTAACATTGATATAATACTATTTTCTAATATATGGTCTATGTTCAAATATTCATGGTTGTCACAATAATGCCCATTATAGCTGCTTTTTATTTTCTGTTTTAGTTTTAATTTTTAGGTCCAGGATCCAATCTAGGATCATACATTGCTTTTTATTTTCTCGTCTCAGTATCCTTTAATTCAAGAATACTCTTCTATGCTTTTCTTCTCTTTCTCTCTCCCACAGTCTCTACACCCCATCACCATTCCTCCTCTTTCTCCTCTTTTGTCTCCTCTTCCATCTTCATTGTCTTTTTCATTTTTCCTAATGTAATGATGACATTTTGAAGAATCCAGGTCAATTATTTTACAGAAAGATCCTAAATTTTAGCTTCCCTTATTATTTCCTTGCAATTAAATTGAGGTTAAACATTTTGGGCAAGAATATTGCATAGGTGCTTTATATTGAACATCTACTATGTGCTAGACACATAATATATACTTCTGACATAGCAGAATCACCTGTTGCAGCCTTTTAGAAACAGATGTTTAAACTGTACTCCAGACCCATAGTACTGGGAAGTTCAATGAATCTGGCATTCTATTTTATTTTATATTTTTTATTAAAAGAGACAATTTATTTTTAGTTTGGGATTTTATTTATGTGCATATGTATTTACCTTAGCTTTTTATTTAAGCAGTTCACAGCATTCTTTATAATGCACTCCAGAAAGCAACAGGAGCTTTGTTCAAGGGAAGCTGGCTTTTACGCAAACAAAATCTTCCCAACCACTTTGTAGCTAAAACAAAAATTTTAGGTCAAAGCCCAGAGTTTCCCACTAGACTGGTTGAAATGACCATAACTTTTGAATGTTATCTTAATGATAATTGTTTATTAAATCTTTTGGCAGTTTATGTAAGCCCTTGATATCTGAAGTTGTGTACTATTATATAAGAAAATCAAATATTTCTTTTTACCTTGTACACCATATTTTTAAAAACTACTTTATTGAACTATGATTGACATACAAAAGCTATACATATTTAATGTATACAGCGTGGTGAGTTGGAAACAAGCATTTTAATGTGAGAATTCGTGCCTTGTGATTTGTTGGGCCTCAGTGAGAAGCTACCAGTTTTTCCCCTTGAATACTATTATAATGATTGTTGTTGCCTATTTAGATAGCACTGGCAGATAACCATGTTAATTAATGTCTGCAGCCCTGGTCTCTCTCCTAAGCTACAAAGGACGTTTTTGTAAAACTGGACACCTCCACTTTGATATCTACTTGGCAATAATGCAGCCCTACCTTCTCTTTCTCTCACAAACCTGCTTCTGCTCCTGGCTACCCTAATTCAGCAAACGGTACTACCTTTACCCCATTGTGTGCCTAATTCTTCAAGAGAAACCCAGGAATCCACCTGGTCTCCTTACCCTCTCCATGCACTCACATCTAACCTATCACCTGATAATTCTGATTATTTTGTCTCCTAACGATCTCATATCTGGCTGCTTCTCTCCATCCTCATCGAGACCCTACTCTCCTGGTCTCAACATCATCCCTCACTTGCGCTTTTGCTCTGTCCTTATAATTGGTCTTCCTTCATCCTTTTACTTTCCCCTCCCACCCATTCTCTACAGTGTAGACAGAGTGATATTTAAAAATATGAACCTGCTTATGCCCCTCTCCTGCCCTATCAGTGGCTTCCCAATGACCTTAGGATAGAGTTTAAAATTCTTACCTAACACGGCTTACAAGACCCCGTGTGATTTGGCCCTGTCCATATCTCCAGAGCCATCTCCAGTTACTCTCTGAATCTCTCATTCGCCTAGAGTCCATCATGTTCCTTCCCCCTGCAGGACTTTTGCACGTGCTGGGGTTGATTACCATTTTGAACATTCCAGTACCCATGGTCCTCACACTCGCATGCCCTCCTCCCCACTTCATCCAGCTACTTCTTATCTCGGTTTAAATGTCCCTTCCTCATGGAAACTTTCCCTGACTCCACAGATACCAGGTCTACCCAGTATACTCTCGTTAAACAACTCCTTGTTAAACATCTCTATGCAAGATCCACAAACCAGGAACCATATCTGCCTGGCTCATCACCATACAATGAAACGACCACACAATGCCTGGCACTTGGTATGTGCTAAATAAATATTTGGTGAACAAATAGATGAATAAATGAATAAACAAATGAGCAATCAGAGAATCTTGGGAGATGGGAAGTATTGGTAACTAGGATCTAAAAAAGGCCCCATTCATTGGGGCTCAGGAGTGTCAGTCATCTCTGTTCTGCAAAGTAGTCAAGAACTACCAGAGGCACCACTCAGACTGGGAACAGAAATTTTCTAGAACATCCAGCTATCGGCAGGAGATCTGAAACAGAAGGGGAATGATTGTTTGTGTTGGGATCTAATGAAATATTAATGATAGCCTAAGTCCCACAACACCCTTGATGTTATGAAAATTCAGGTCTAATGTTAGTGTATGCGACAAAATTCAAATATTCAGTTTCATCCTTGAAAATCAATCCTTTGTCACTCATAAAGTATTACATATATAGTTTTGTGTATACAGCATTAAAATTTGAGCACTTCTGAGCTAGATTTCTTATTACTTGTTACATTTTTATAAATCCTTGTTTGATTCTCTGTGGTTTATAGACTTTAAAAAATAAAAACACAGTCTTTAAAAACCCAAATGGGTTTCGGGTGAGCAGAGTAAAGGAAAGTGTATCCTACTCCAAAATTAATTTAGGGAGAGAGGAAGGCAACAGCTGTCAGTGGGAAAAATAGGAAGTGATTTAGGTAGTAGAAGAATCAAATAAAGCATGAAACCTGTTTGATGGTTGTGTATTTTATAATATGTGTTTCAGAAAACTGTATCACTGCTATGTCAAACCCAGAATTTCACATACAGAGCTATATTGAAAAATAAAACAAAATAAGATTCTTTATAGAAAGAGTACAGGTGGCCAGATAAGACCAGAATTTTGAAGCTGACATTCAAATAACGGATTCAAAGTGACACATCCCTGAAGCATATGACTGTTTTCACTATAAGACATCAATTCTGGCCGGGTGCGGTTGCTCATGCCTGTAATCCCAATCCCAGCACTATGGGAGGCCGAGGCCGGCGGATCACGAGGTCAGGGTTTCCAGACCAGCTTGGCCAACATGGTGAAACCCTGTCTCTACTGAAAATACAAAAGTTAGCTGGGCGTGGTGGCAGGCGCCTGTAATCCCAGCTACTTGGGAGGCTGAGGCAGGAGAATCATTTGAACCTGGGAGGCAGGGGTTGCGGTGGGTCGAGATCACACCATTACACTCCAGCCTGGGCAACAAGAGAGAAACTCCATCTTAAAAAAAAAAAAAGACATCGATTATACTCTTCTTCAGTTTTGTCTATATTCCCATACATTTGTATGGTACTTCTTCTTCTATTTTTTTTTTTTTCTTTTTTGAGAAAGAGTCTCTCTCTGTTGACCAGGTTGGAGTGCAGTGGTGTGATCTCGGCTCACTGCAACCTCCGCCTCTCAGGTTCAAGTAATTCTCGTGCCTCAGCCTCCCCTGTAGTTGGGATTACAGGCATGTGCCACCACTCCTGGCTAATTTTTTGTATTTTTAGTAGAGACGGGGTTTTGCCATGTTGGCCAGGCTGGTCTCAAACTCCTGATCTCAAGTGATCCACCCTCCTCAGCCTCCCAAAATGCTGGGATTACAGGCATGAGCTATGGCCTGTAAAGTGCCTGGCCACACTTTACATTTTATGTGTGCTTTTATACATGTTATTTTTTACATAAACTTTATGTGGTATACAATACTTTATTCCCATTTTATAGATGTGGAAACTGAGGTTCCTGGAGGTTAAATAACTAGAATTTAGCTATATTCTTTCTCTCTCTAGAATGAAATTATATAAAAAATAAACAGTTAATATTTATTGAGAGGCTATCATGTGTCAGGTACTATTCTAGGAACAAGAAAAAGTCCTTGCCTTCATGGAGCTTCCATTTAGTAGATGCACTGCTGGGACTCAGTGAAGGGCTTTGAGGTCAGTTCCAGTGCTCTTCCCACCCTCTATGTTCATTCATATCACAGCTTCAGCAAAGGGTAGGAGCCACAGAAACACATTAAATCTCACAGACTTGTACACCAAAAAGAGTGACATTCACTATGTGTATGTTATATATAATTTGTGTCATATGATTGTATATGTAATTTATTATATGAATGTATGTAAAATTTATGTAAAGCATGGGAGATTTCATTTTAAAGATGCAGTAGAAAGCAGTGACTGACTTTTATCTCACAAGAGAGCCACAACCCTCATTTCACCTTTCAACAGGGGAACAAGAAAGGTCGAGAATGTCGTTAAGTAAGAAGAGACAGCTACAGAGGAACCTTAATGACCAGACCCTGACAGTAGAATGCTTATGTAAGTGTAAGATCTTAGCTACACCCCATTTGTAGGAGAAAGTGAACTACTTTTAGAAGGCGCGGAAAGAAATCAAAGACGCTCTCTGGGAATAAGTGAAAAGGAATCATCGCTAGGACAAATGCTGAGCACAGAGGTGAAGCCTGTCGGCTCAGGAGTCAGGTGCCCTGTAAGTGCATCCCCGAGCAGCTTCACCTCTCACTGGCTGGCTGTGACCTTGCACATGTGACTGGACCTCTCCAGACCCAGTCTCTTCATCTGTAGGAGAGAGGTGGTAATAATTTTCACCTTGTAGAGTTAATATGAGGATTAAATGATGCATTTAAAATTCTTAGAAGCACTTTATAAATACTAGCTGTATCCATAGTTATCCCAGTATCCTACACTTTTACATGTACAGGGCTGCACAGTGAATACCGAAGCACAGAACAGAATGACACCCTTTGTAGGCATTGTAGTCTCTCCATCATCAAACACATTTCCGGTGATATTTGTCTGTCTTCTCTTTCCAACAACTTCAGCAATAGGCAGGTGAGTTGATGCAGACATGTCATTCTAAGAGTCTAATTAATTATGATATCATTATAATAGGAAGAGTTAGAATTCCCTGTCTATTTCATGCTAGCAAAATCTACATTTTCTAGGCTTGTTTTGTCCTGTGTATCTCACACACACACGAGTTGTTACAAAGAAAAAGATTCTCATAAGGTTAAAGTGTTGAAAGAGTTCTCAAGGGTTATCTAGTCCATCTAAGTTTGGCTAATGTTCAAAATCACTTGAGGACCTTTTAAAACGTAAAATTCTTTCACCTTCAACCTAGAGATTCAGATTCAGTAGGCTGAAGCTGGGAGACAGGACTAGGTGTTTCTTTTGTTTGTTTTGAGATGGAGTCTTGCTCTGTCGCCCAGGTTGGAGTGCAGTGGCATGATCTTGGCTCACTGCAACCTCTGCTTCCCAGGTTCAAGTGATTCTCTTGCCTCAGCCTCCCAAGTAGCTGGTATTACAGGTGCCCGCCGCTGTGACCGACTAATTTTTGTATTTTTAGTAGAGATGGGGTTTCACCATGTTGGCAAGCTGGTCTTGAACCCCTGACCTCGGGTGATCTGCCCGCCTTGGCCTCCAAAAGTGCTGGGATTACAGACGTGAGCCACCATGATCGGCCCTAGGGCTGAGTGTTCTTGAGAAGCTCCTCAGGTGGTTTTGCTCTTAACTGAGCATTTGTGCACTACTGATGCAGCTACGCCTCCCTGACTGGCACTTGAATTGGTTCCTGCCTGAGTTACTCCTTCTGTTCTCTCTTCTCTACACTCGGTCACTTCCAGGAGAACGTGAGCTCCAAAGTCTGCCAGCTGCTTTAACTTTCCTTTCAGAAGTTGCAGAGTGCGGCCTTCTTTGAAAAATAAGGTCAAGGAGTCACAACCCCTACATTTGCAAACTTTTCCAAAGCTGTCCTTGACAGAGTTCCAAGTCCTTGGTGGTCCTGGTGGGGCTGTGTGAGTGCAGGTCAAAAAGACCTGAACTTGAATCCTGGCTCTGTCACACTGGGGCGAATAGTAGCTCCTACCTTCTAGGTTGTGTAAGAGTTAAAAGAGATAATGCATATTTAAGGCAAACCACAGTACCTGGCTTATAGTAAGCACTCAACAAACCTTAGCTTGAATAAAATGAAGCAGCTTTAAAAAGCATCAGGAGAGCAGAGGACAACTCCTTTCTCCTGTGCCAGTTTCTCCTCGGTCCCCTCCAGCTCTGAGACATCTTCCAAGGACTTGGCCGATGCTGGTTTTTCTTGACGTGCTCTCAGGTGCTGACTGTTAAGTGTCTAACTTTAGCTGAGGCTTTTTTCTTGGTTGTTTTGCATATTTTTTTAAAAGATATTGTTTAAATGGTAAAAATTGTGTGACTACAAAGGATATTTCATTCTGAGACTTGGGAGTATAGATTAAATAGATGCCTCAAGTAGATTTTCAATTATTCAGCCTTTTCTTATTTAATTAACTTATTGATGAAGCATCTTGTTTCTCCGAGTAGGAGCAGTGTCTCTTTCAGCAGGCGATTTTGCATCTTAGAAGTTCAAGACCTCCAGAGACATAGCCAGCTTTTCTGCAGCTCTCTCCGTGGTGGGTCAGTCCTGGTGATGTGGGGAATTTGGCTCACAGCACAGCAATCTCTGTGTGTGAACAATATTGGAAATTTCAACTGTGGGTTTGCCCTGGGGAAATACAAACAAGGAAAGCTTTATGGGGCTCTAATTGGTGGGGCAATGTAGCGTAGAAGTTGTGGACAAGCCTGTCCAGTAGAAAGCATAGAGCGATCTGAGAGCATAAACAATTCGGCCCGGCTGAAATGTGGGGGCTGGGTGCGAGAGTGGCAGAAGGTGAAGCTAGAAAGGCTAGGTGGCAATGACTGGATCCTGAAAGGCTTAGAGTCCCAGGTTGAGTTTATTTTATTGAGACAGGGGGCTTGCTATGTTACCTAGGCTAGGTTTTGAAATCCTGGCCTCAGGTGGACCTCCCACCTCAGCCTCTTGAGTAGCTGGGACTATAGGCATGAGTCACCACACTTAGCTCCATGTTAAGGAGCTTAGACGTTGTCTTCAGGCTGACAGAGAATCACGGAGGATTTTTGTTTTTCTAAGCAGGAGAGTGACATGGTCAGATTTGCATGTTATAGGATTACTCTTATGTTAGTGCAGTGCTTCTAGAACTTCAGTGTGCATGAGAATCATCTGGCAATCTTGATAAAATGCAGATTCTCATTCAGTAGGTCTGGGGTACGACCTCCAATTTTGCCTTTCTTAATAAACTCCCAGGTGATACTGATGATGCTGGTCTGTGGTAATACTTCAATTACTGAGTAGAGTTAGGAATCACTTAAAGTTAAGCTTTTCTTAAACTTTAAGAGCATCACAATCACCTGGAGGGGTGGTTAAACCCAGAGTACTGGGCGTAACCCCTGCAGTTTTTGATTCAGTCACTCTGGGCCCTAACAGGTTCCCAGGTGATGCTGATGCTGGTGGTCTGGTGACCACATGGAGAACCACTGAAGTGAAGTGTTGATGGATGGAGAGTGAGACCTAATGGGAGGGGCCCAGTCAGGAAGCTGTAGCTGGAACCCTGGTGTAACAGGACCAGGGTCATACCTAGGGCAATACTACCTGGAATGGAAGAGAAAGGGCAGATTTTACTTCTAGGTGACATCAGCAGGGCTTGGTGACCGACCAGCTGTAGGGAGATAGGGAAGAGTGACATTGGAGACCTTGTCCACTGAGCCGGTAGATCAGCAGGAACAGCAAGCTCAGGGTGGGCAGTGATTCATTCTAGAAATTCTGAATGTGCCAAAGAGGGTTGACCTGCGTGGAAAAGGGTGCAGTCGGGGAGATAAGTGTCTGCATATGGTACCAACCCTGCTGAAGCAAATTTGCCATGTGACTGCAGGCAATATATCTTCATGTGCTTCATTCTCTCTAACCACAAGATGAGGCTATTTTGCCTTTTCTCCTTCTAGGGATGAGGCAAGCCTTGCAATGAAGCATGCAAAGCATATTAAACCCATACAAAGAAAGAGACATTTAATTACCAAGCGGAAGTTTCTGTCTTTTCCTCCCAGCCATCCAAAATTACATGACAACATGCCCACTATATTCTGGGAAGTAAAACTCTCAGCAAGAACTCAAAGCTGTGTGCTGTCTTCTCACCATGCCCCTTCCTTGGTAGTTTATTTGATGAAGTTTAAAAAACTATTTTACTAAAAAATTGTACATGACTCACCGGGACCTCTGTTCAAGATTTCATCAGGCAATATGGTTAGAAGGTCATGGTCATCATTCTTTGGGGTGCTTTGAAGGGTTTTCTTGGCTTTATGGTCCCTTGGACTTCGCTTATTAATTCTTGTCTCTCCGTGAAGACTTTTCTTTAACTCCATTTGGGCCTGAAAATCATCAGCCATAAATGATCAATGTTCTTCCCAAGCTACTTTCACCAGAAGAGAGCAACAGATCAGCCACTTTGCAAGTTGTGTGCTTATCTGTAGACATCTGCAGTCCTCTAAGCAGAATGTGGTTTTCTTTTTCCTACTAGAAGGTATGGGAACTTTCTTTATTCACAAGCTTGTTAGGAGAAAGGTGAGTGTGCCCAGTCTCAAAAGGGTATGGCTCAATTAGGATGAGGCCCCTTACAAAAGCGTGTTTCTGTAGGCTAGCTGATATAATTGGAGTTGCAGAGAGCAGTAACTAAAGGCTTGTTTCCTAGAGGGAGGAATTTGGAATATGACAGTTACAGGCATTACTGGTAAAGGGTTTTCGTTTGTTTTTTTACAAGCAGTCTTTCTTGTTAGATAATTCTATGGCAAGAATTATAGAGAGAGGCCTAGGTATCAGAATAAAGAACAACTCACCCCCTCCTCCTTTCACTAAACCAAGAAAAATGATCTAGCCCCATTTTCCTATGTCCAGAGTGTCATAGGAGCAAACTATTTTTAAAAATGGAGACTTGAGGCACAGATACATCCTTGATAGGACTGAAAACTTAGAAAAGACTCAACAAGGTTATCAGCAGAAGGGTATCTTCCTGATTCTTCTCAGCTTTAGTAGTTGAACTTTTAACCTCAGTGACTAGATTTAAAATGCTAAGTAAAGCCTAGGTATCTATGCTTGATATATTCATGTGGCAGGGCAGTGATTATGTGATGAGAATTTGGTAAATATGACACTCTTTTCTCTTCTCATATTTACCTCTTGTCTTTTACGAATCATTTCCAGCATTTGCATCTTATGCAAATATTGTCTGTTCTCAGAAGTATACATTGGAGTTTGCATTTTCTTTTCTAGTACCTGCTATGAAAGATGACACACTTGTTAGTATGGGGTAATTTGTTACTGACTCTGCAATTCACAAGTTTACATCCTTCTTGAAACAGAGTGAGATCTTAATCAGTCATAACCCATAGAGATATCTTGTGATGACAAAAGTGGACTATTGTATGTCCCTGACAAGTCCTTTGTGTCACTGTCAATGAATGAAGTGACTCTTTGATATGTATATTTGTAGTTTTTTAGGTTGCTATAGAGTTTTGTAAACCTTAAATGGGAATATCTTTCCACATCTCATTTTTGACAAGATATCACTTCCCTTGTAAACAGATGCTTATTACTACTTATTACTAGTACTATCCCCAGAAATGTGTTCAGTTTGAAGAAACCTTCCTTTTTCTCCCTATCTCTTCTACCACTAATTGACTGGCTATGAAATGAGAGGGAAGCTGCTGAATGGTGAAATGGAACCTATTTCTATAGAGTGCATTTCCATATGTCAGCCTAAGCCTTGGAGAATATTGCAGTTTAGGGAGGATTTGAAGTTGATTATTTGTGACCCTGAACATCTCCCCGCTGGTGCATCATAAACTCCAGTGGGACAGTGCAGACAGTTATTGAGGGCAGCCAGAGGTGAATATACCTTCATTTGTCATTTGCTGTTGCCAGGAAGGGTGATGTGTTTGACAATACCTTTTGTGTTGCCGTGTGGATAGTGACTGTCAGCTGATGTGAACCTCAGGGAAGGGCCATCTCCGCAGATGCTGTCAGCACCACAAACGTGGGCTTGATTCTGATAGCACCTGGACATCTTTACCAAGTCAGCCAGCCACACAGCAGCACCTAGCTAGCTCCAAAACAATTAGGAGTGGAAAGTGTTGAAAATCTGCTTCTGCCTTCCAGCTTTCATTTCTATGTGAGGGGAGTTCTAGTCAACAGAACATTACAAGTGCAAAGCAGGGAAAAGATACACAGAAGACATTTCTCAGGATTAATTTTTGGTGAGGTTGTGGCAAATAAGTCAGGAATAACTTGTAGATAAGATTTCTCCTGCAAACAGAACAAAGAGGATGTTTTAAACTGAGGGGAGGAATGAAAGGGAGGACTTATGCTGAATTTTTCACAGATTTGAAAACTTCAGAATCACCAATTTCTAAGTAAAAGTCTTTTCTCATCTACATTGCCCTGTTTTCAACACAAAACAGAAAAGGGCGCAGAGCTCATGCAAGAGGTAAGAGCCACTGCCAGTTGGAGGCATGCACAGAAGAGAATAAATAGCTTTGAAAAGTTCTCACTCTGAATGACTTAACAGTTTGATTTGTCTTTGAACTCCTCCATGCAGAGAGTGCATGAAAGGACCAGTGTGCTCCAGTGCCCCAATCCTGTGTCGCCCACCCCTAGTTCACCTCCCTGTCAGGTTACTGCTGCAGCTCACCTTTGCTTTGTGCATTGTCCTGGCTTCTCGCTGGCTCAGGAGTCTTCCTGAAGTAATTACTCGTGGCAAGTCGACGGGTTCGAGCTTCTAGAAGTTCAACGTTTAGAGCAGTCAGCATTCCTCATGCCATGAGATGATGAAACACAAAAGCCAGACATTAAACTATCTTAACACTTTGCAAAAGCGGCACTTATTTCTGAGAGCATACAGGAAAGGTGGTTCCAACAGCATTACAGTTATATTAGTGCAAAAGGCTTTTCAACCTATCTGGGTTCTTTATTATTCTAGTGCACTGTAGACAGTGCCTTATTGATCTAAGTACTGGTCAGAGAGTTAGGAGACTAAGAATCCTCTTCTGTCTGCATTGAGGGACCATGTCCAAAATTATCAAACCACCAGGATCTTAGAATATTAGAGATAAAAGAGGCACTAGGAATTTATTTTATTTCACACATTCCTTAGGTACCCAGCTGAACTATTCCAGCCCTTAGGGAAGCAATCTGTTTTTAAGATCTCTAGAGAAGCTCCTTAGTAGTAATCACTGGTGACTATGAGACACATTTAAAATGAAACTGCAGTGTGCTAACACATTTTAGAGATGTCTTTTTCTAGAAGGGGCTTGGCTTGATAGGGGAGATATGTTGGAGTTTCAGGGGGTCACTAAGACTGGGCAGCAATTCATGTCAGCCGGTCTGCCTCCAGCCCTTCTTGCCTTAGAAGCTGAGCACTGAGAAGTGATCAAGCAGGTTTGGGAGACGAAGGGTGGTCTCTTCACATTGACATGCAATGGGGAACGTGGAGGACCACAGAGTTTATCTGTTCCTTCAGTGAGTACTTAATGACTGCTACATGCCAGACATGGGGAGGCAACGGTCAGCAAAAACGGACATGGCCCCTCATGGAGCTTACAATCTATGCGTAATAGATGTGCTTTTGCTTGTGTGATTATTCAAGTGATCATTACAAACTGTGGTCAGTGCTTTGAAGAAAAAATCTGCAGGGCAGAACTATGATACTACATAACTGAAGGACTCCACCTGAAAAATAATGTGTGTTAGGGGTTGAACTGTGCTACCCCACAAAATTCGTATGTTGAAGCCTAGCCCCTCCATACCTCAGAATGTGAATTTATTTGGAAATAGGGTCATTGCAGATATAATTAGTTAAGATGAAGTCATACTGGAGTAGGGCAAGCCCCTAATTCAATATGATAATGTCCTCATAAAAAAGGGGAAATCTGGACGCAGACACACACACAGGCAGGACACGACGTGAAGATGAAGGGAGAGGTTGGGGTGATGGTTCTTCAAGCCAATGAACAGCACCGAAGAGTGCCAGAAAATTACCTAAAGCTAGAAGAGAGTCATGGAGCAGACCTTCCTCACAGGCTTCAGAGGGAACCAACCCTATGGACACCTTGACCTCAGTCTTCTAGCTTCCAGAACTGGGAGACAATACGTTTGGATCATTTAAGCCACCCAATTTGTGGTACTGTGTTACAGCCTTAGCAATCTAAGGCAGGAGGGAAAGGGCTAGGGAGGCAGTTCAAGAAAGTGCTTTAAGGTAGTACCTTTTCAGTAGAAATGGACAGATTGGGAGTTTTTAGGGGACTAAGGTGTGCCATAGCCCTGAGGTGGGGAGTGATCATGATCTGTTGAAGGAATGGAACGAAGTCAGTTGGCTGCAGTTTAGGTAAGTGAAACAGCAGCTTGGAATGAGCTAGGGAGGTGAGGCAGGGGCCAGGTCATGTAAGGCCTGACAGGCCATCAAGATAGTGGTCCCTTACGAGCAATGAAAAGCCACTGATGTGTTAAGCAAAGAAGTGACATGATTACCTTTGCTTTTTTAAAAAAGGTCACTCTGGCTGCAGTGTGGAAACTAGAAAGGAATAATTACGGATGTGGAGAGATCAGCTAGGAGGACAAAGATGATGGGCTGGGGTTGAAAGAGGGAAACTGATGATGTTTAAAGCTGACCAAACGAGATTCATTATGGTTAGTAAATGGGAATAGAGTCCACAGCACAAGGAATGGAGGGTGTTATACCCTGTGATGGGCAATCCAGAGGAAGACCTAGTTTGGCTGGGATGTAGAAGGAAAATACAAATTTGGTGTGCAGTAGATTGAGTTTGAGACACCTTTGAGACAGGCCAGTGTAGCTGTTGAGTTATACAGGGAGCTTGGGAGGAGAGGTCTGTGCTGGAGACTTTGGGGAATAATCCCAGAGTAGAGCATGAGTGAAGCCGAGGTCATGGTAAAGGTCAGGAGTGAGAAGAGGAGAGCTAAAGACTGCAGACTCCAGGAGTTCCAGTGGTGAGGCTGGTGGCCAGGAATAAGCTGGCCAAGGAGACTGGGAAATGATGGCTCAAGAAGTAGGAGGAAAACCATGAGGACATCATGCTGCAGCAAAGAGTGTGAGCCCTACTCCCACCTTAGTTCACTGCTGAAGGCACATGCTAATTTACTTTAAAATGGTTTAGTTTTGGTGTGATTTGTTGCATTATTAAGAGGTACATTTGGAAGTCAACTTGGCTTTCAAGGTGACCAGGAAAAAAGGAGTGAGTGGACCAAGGAAGATAAATACTGGATATTCAGTACTTGTAATGGGGAGCATGACCTGTGTCCACCACTACTTCCCTGTACAACCACTTCTAGGTCCCTGGTCCTGGACTGGAGAGCACCCAGCAGTCCTTTCTGCTGGAGCACCCCAAAGTAGACCTGGTAAGGAAGAGAAGAAGGGCAAAGAATGTGGAGACAAAGAAGAGACAACAAGGGGAAAGAGCTCATCTTTATGTTAGATATGTGCCAGGTAATAATTTGCATTTGTGGTGGGAAGTGGTTCTCTGTTCCATTCTCACCTCAGAGGAGGAAGTGGGTCTTTTTAACATAACTTAGCAAAGATGTAATGAGAGGAGATCAATCCTAGTAAGAGGAGTTTGTTCCCCTGGCTCTTAACCCTGCAGGACATAAAGATGCAAAGCAAATGGGACCTGCTGGTACGAGAGGCAGCTGCTGATCAAGTCAGAACACTGCAAGAAAAGTGGAAGGAGAGGAAGGGGAGGGGAGGCCAAGGGAGAGGAGCCCCTCAAGGCACCTATGGGAGGAAGAATCAGGAATGACTCAAGGGGGATTTCTGGAAGCTGGGGAGAACAAGTGTTTGTGCCATCCTCTGGACGTGGAGAGTGTTCAGGATTTGGTTCTTTCTTATTAGGTCTATATGCCTTTGCAGCTATTACTGCATGCCATACCCAGGGTTATAAATATGTAATCTCATTCAATCCTCATGTGAACTCCGTGGATAATTATGATGATTCCCCATTTCAGAGAGGTTGCTGACTTGTCTAAGGTTGAACAGTTAGAAAGTGGCATCTCCATGATTCAAGCACAAGTGTGTCCAGCTCCAAATCTAAACCTCTTTTCTGCACTATATGTTCTCCAGAATGGCTTATCTCAGACTTTTCTGGCATTAAAAAAGAAGAAATTCTTGGCCCATTCACTAGAGATTGAGATTCAACAGGTCTGGGGTATATCCTGGAAATAAATATTTTCACAACTCTCCCAGGGATTCTGATGATTTCTTCCTAGGTTGGGGGCCACTGACCTCCACATTGCCTTAAGTGAACAAAGGAATGACATCAAAATAGCCTACGGAGGATCTTTTTTTGTGGAATATTTTTGAAAAATTGAGTCTGAAAAAGCCACGAATTTTTAGTTTTATTAAACTCATCTATCCATAAATTCATAGACCAAGTTTTTGCTTTGCTAGTATAAATATGTAGTTATCACAGATCTCTTTCTGCTATTTTCAGTGTTTCTATTTAAACACACAATTCTAATAAGGGTTCAGTGGTAGATATCTGCAAGAACTCTCTCCAGGTTGAGTTTCTCCCTGGCCGTTGAGAAGAGCCTAAGGAATCACACTATTCCTTCACAAAAGCCACTAGATGGCAGCAACTAACATTGCAACTGGGATCTCTTCGTTGAATCATTTACCACTTGATTTGAGAAGCACTGCAGAAAAAATTGTTGGCGAAATTGGCTTCAGCTAAATGAACCAGTCAGATGAAATTGCCTCAGAATTCTGGGTTTATATGCATGTTCCTTTTCCCTGCCCAGGAAGTGAGATGCCTCACTTCATCATCTTCAAAGAGAACACAATGGAAGGAACTACTAGAGAATCGGTTAGAATGACACCTTATTTTCACTTTATAATATAAGTATCATTTGTTTAAAGACTTCTGGATTATTTGACTTCTCAAACAAAACAAATGGTCAGCATAATCAGTTGAAGTGTCTGCTAGGAGATTTGGGAATCTAGTGAAGGGCCAGCAGACTCAAGAGTGCTGACGTGGGGGTTGCAATGTCAATTGATTGGTCGGGGTGAGTCTTATAGGGACAGTGAGATTTGAAGAAATAGTTGAAGATCAGGGAGTTATCCAAGGAGATCATCTGAGGACACACTATATGTTGGGGGGGAAACACCTCCAATATAAGCTAGAAATGGATGCATAAGAAGGTGATCAGGCCAGAGGGGACAGTGCTAATCAACTCTTCAATAAAAAGGCCCATTTGATGCAGAGTTCCCTGGCAGAGGCTCTCAGAGCCTCTCAGCTCTAGGTTGGATAATGCTAGTTCATGACTTGCTCTTTATTTGAGGAGTAGATGTTTAGGAAGTAGAAGGTGCCAAAAATATAACTCAAATAATTTAGCATACAATTAGATTTGGTTTAATAATTAAAAATACTTTTAGAATTTTCTTTGGCAGAAATTAGGCTATTAATTAGCATGTCATGAGGACCCAGCATGTATTATTCTCTCAAAAACTCATTTGTGCTTGAAAATGTGCTGAGCTTCATTTGTGAAGATAATTATAGCTGGTCTCTTTGGGAGTGTCTGCCAAGTTTCTAGTGATTTCCCTCCTCTCTGGGAGCTGACTCCAGAGTCTATAGGGGAGACTCCTCTGCCCACATATCTACTGCATGAGTATATCCTCTGGCCATAGCTCATTGGACCAGAGCTGAAATCATGAGCAAAGATGAGCCAATATCCTTTCTCCTAGGAATCTGGAATTGGAGTCAAGAAGGCCCATCTGTCCATTTGACTGGAACTGTAAGATACAAGCTCAGGGTGGCCATATTTCATGTGTGGCCATATTTCATTCCTGAAGAACAGAGAAAACTCATCTTTGGTGAGAAAGAGTATAGCAAATGCACAGAGAAGAGCTTAGGAATTGAGAGAGCTCTGCATTTCAAGTTCCAAGGTATAATTCTTCCCTGAAGCTTAGGTGTCTCCCAGATCTTTGGTTCAATAAAGCATTCCTATATCCTTCTAATTAATCATGTTAGTTATTTTTGCTAGTCAAGGAGACTTCTAATACAGTCGTGTTACAGTGATGGTACAGACTTCTAATACAGTGATTACAGATCTGCAATAGCAGGGAGTGCACTTTGAGTGCTTTATCCTTCCTCCAGCAGGGATGATGGGTCTCATTGTCATTCATTCACTCATTCATTTTACTCACAAACTTTTGTGGATCTCATATTAAGTATTAATGGCTGAAGACATAAGATTGAATAAGACATAGTATTTGCAACCTACAGAATGGGAGAACATTTTTGCAATCTATCCATCTGACAAAGGTCTAATATTCAGAGTCTGCAAGGAACTTAAACATATTTACAAGAAAAAAACAACCCCGTTAAAAAGTGGGCAAAGGACATGAACAGACACTTCTCAAAAGAAGACATACACGCAGTCAACAAACATATGAAAAAAAGCTCAACATGACCGATCATTAGAGAACTGCAAATCGAAGCCACAATGAGATACTGCCTCACACCAATCAGAATGGCCATATTAAAAAGCCGAAAAACAACAGATGCTGGAGAGGTTGTGGAGAAAAAGGAACGCTTTTACACCATTGGTGGGAGTGTAAATTAGTTCAACCATTGTGGAAGACAATGTGGTGATTGCTCAAAGACCTAGAGGCAGAAATACCATTTGACCCAGCAATTCCATTACAGGGTATATACCCAAAGGAATATAAATCATTCTATTATAAAGATACATGGATGCATATGTTAATTGCAGCACTATTCACAATAGCAAAGACATGGAATTAACCTAAATGCCCATCAATGATAAACTGGATAAAGAAAATGTAGTACATATACACCATGGAATTCTATGCAGCCATGAAAAGGAATGAGATCATGTTCTTTGCAGGGACATGGATGGAGTCAGAAGCCATTATCCTCAGCAAAACTAACTCAGGAACAGAAAACCAAACACTACATGTTCTCACTTATAAGTGGGAGCTGAACAATAAGAACACATGGACACAGGGAGGGGAACAACACACACTGGGGCCTGTCAGGGTTGGTGGAGAGAGAGAGAATCAGGAAGAACAGCTAATGGATACTGAGCTTAAGACCTAGGTGATAGGATGATCTGTGCAGCAAACCACCATGGCACATATTTATTTATGTAACAAACCTGTACATCCTGCACCTGTATCCCTGAATTTAAAAGTTGAAGAATAAAAAAGGCATAGTCTTTGCACTGAAATAATTCATTTGTCTTGATTCTTTGTTTTTAAGGTGGTTGGTTAGGGTGTATGTGTATGGAGGTGGTGGTGCAGTGTTTGACTCTGAAATACCAATGTTCTCTCTTTGACCTTGTTTGACTATTGAGAAAATCAAAACTTAACCTCCTTTGTTTAGGATTGATAGATATAAAAAAGTACTTGTGAGCTATAAAGTACTAGACAAATATTTTTCACTAGTTAGAGTAATATCTTCTATTTGAACTAATCAGCTTAGAGGCTTCACGGAAACATGTATTAAACACACTCCTTTGAAAGGAAGTATTTGATTTAGGAATAAAATATCTTTTAAAACTGTCCTGTTTACTTAGAGGATTTGTAAAAACTTGTAAATTAGATATTAATTTGTTATATTTCATTTTATTTTTCTTTATCTAAAGAATAATTTTATAGTTTCTAATATTTTGGGAAAAAATACTCTTTTGAGACAAAATGATATAATCACTTCAAATAATGGCTGTGAGCTTCTGCAGAAGACAGGTAAAGAAAAACCAACTGAAACAGAAATAATCCCCAACAAATGAGCTCCAGTACCTCTGGGATTGGTCCAGGCATCTGGGTGAATTGTGTAGCAGGTGGGATTTGGCTTCAAATGTCAGTGATAGATCCTGCTCACAAGAGAGCCCTAAACCCTCCTTCCAATGATGCTCATTTTCAAGGACCACTCCAAACTACCCATTCCCTTTCTAGGTTGAGAGTTCTTAAAATGTATAGCTATCTACAGAGAACCCATTAAATATTTATTAAGGTGAATGTGTTTAAAGCTCTTGCTTTGCTTCCTTGGAATCCAATGTCCTGAATTTAAACAACCAGTTAACATCTAGAACAATAAAAGGTTAAAGATAGAAGGACTATAGAAATTACTTACGCTGATAGTTAGGAGTACAGATTTTGGAGACCTGGTTGCTATCTGACCTCTGTGAGTCTTTGGGGGTAGTTACTGAACTCTCTGACTAGCATATATAAAACAAAGATAATTCTTCCTTTTCATAGATGGCTAAGAAGATTAAATAAATAACAGATTGAATTGCCTGTTATAGTATCTGACTTGTAGTAGGTATAGTAGGTATAATTAAATAGTAGTAGCTGTTATTATTTATTACAAGTTGTTTTCCCATAGTCACCCAACTAATTAGTGCTAGATTCAAGCCTCTTGAGTTGCATCATACCTATGTCCTTGCTACTAAACTTGCTTCTTTCGGTGGCCGGTCTTAAAAGCAAAATCATTGCTAAAAGAAAATCTTAAAGTAATAGAGTATTTGTGACTGATTGCATTTTTCTTTAAGAACATTCTCATTAATAGCTTGGTCATTATCAATGTCCCTCTTTGATGATTATAGTTTAAAAAGGGATGTTACCATTATATCCAAGAAATTCCTTATGAAGCCTTTTAAATTCATCTTACTTGAAGTCTTTGGGGTGGATGCCTTTTAATAATACTTGTTTCTCTGTGTTCCAGTGGGATGTCAAAATCCACATCTCTGGATGCTTGAAGGATTGGAGAAGAAACAAGAATAAAACGTTAAATATAATTTACTATTAGATCAGGTAATCATTAGTTACTAGACTTTATCAACACAATTTTGTACCTTTCCAGTTATATATGTCTAACCTGTAGGCTGAATGTGGAGATGAAACACAGAAAGCAGGGAACCTACATTAGTGCAAATGACACTGTTTTAGTCTAGACTGGGGATTTAATATCTGCTCTCCTAACTTCCTACTCAGGTTCATATTTAGGGGAAGAATTACAAAATTACCAATATGTTGACTGCAAATATTTTTCAAACAGAATTTGGCCTGGAAAATAGAAATTTATTGACTTGTTTTAATTCCATAAAATCTCCTCACCGAAATATAAGACATCAGAAAAATATATAACTTTAAAAAATGAAAATAATCTTCTTAGATGAAATAGATGATAGATAGATAGATGGGTGATTATACAGAGATGAGACAGAAATGGAGTATGTGTGAACACAATTCAATAGCCCCTTTAGTGAAAAAAATTTCCACAGATTGCCACTATAATACAGCATATCAATATTCTTTCCTGATGAAACAAGCCAGGGATACAGAGTTAAGCCTCTATTAGGAAACAGAGAGGCTCAACAGATCCATTATGGATTTTATTTTCCAGCTTGATTATCCTGAGCTCTTGGGAGTGCTACCATGACCAACGCTGCATGAGTGCAGTTCTTGTCTTTCCCTTTTAATAATCTGGACACATTCTGATTTCTAGATTGTTTCATAGAGTATTTTACAGTCCCACTTTGCATTTTAAATGGAAAAATCCATGGATAATTATGCATCTTTCTCTTTAAGACATGTGAATGACTGCTTCAAGGACTTTGTTCTCTCTGACTTTTAGTGGTATGCAAACTATGTCCTTATTTTCTTTTGAAAAGATGCCAGCATATTGAGCAGGATGGAAACAACAAACATATTGGATTTAAAAATGTAAGTATTTTCAGCTATTTTTTCAGAAATCTTACTAATCCTTATTTTTTTTATTTTAGTGATGTTAGTCCATTATTTAATTAGATTCTCCTCAAATGGCATAGGCTGTGTCAGGCATTTATTTTTACCCCTGATTACAAGTGAAAAAAATTGATGAAGTAACTTGCCCAAGGTCGTTCGATTTGGTATTTGATGGAGCTGTGGTGAGAATATGGGAGATCATCATGAGAATCCTCATGATCTCCTTGTTATTTATTTTCAATGTGATTTTGTCACTTCAGACATAAGCATGTTTTCCAGTTGGGACTCTAAAGCACATGAATCAGCTTTCATCATTTATTCAGTTACCTAAATCTTTTCTTTTTGAAACAGAGTCTCTCTCTATCACCAAAATCTTAAAACTCTCAATGGGGATTTGGATAAAAAGGGAATTCCTCAGTAGGAGCATTGCATACTCTTAGTGCACATTCACACTCCATTTTTTAAATCGTGTCTTGTCACCTATTCGTCTGTCATAAAAAATTTCCTAAGGGGAAAATTCCCATCTATGTGCTTAAGAACTTGAAGACCATAAAGAACATAAAAATAGGCCATATAGAAACAACCAAAGGTTATCAATTCTGCAGACAGTAGACATGAAAAATCATTCCAGGCAAGATTCGCTAGGTACCAAAAGAGAATGTGAGGCTTTCTGAATGAGGCATCCAATAAGGGAAACTTATTTGTGTTATTGATCCAGAAGGTGAAGGAAAGGGAAAACAATATACATATGCATATATATATATATAAAATAAACATATATTTTTCTAAGTGAAGATGTCTGTTTAATTATCATTGTGGTCATGATAAAACATTTTACATGGCTTATAAAATATTCCAGGATAATTTATAGCCACTTCAGGCTCAGAGCTTCCAATCATAGTGGGAAAGAATTCTGTTAGTTCTGCAGATGACCATGAAGAATGTGGGGTTGGGAAAAGGGTGACTCATCCACTCCAATGTACTGTAATAAATCAATTCTGTTTAGGGTGGTTTCAAAATTCATGTTAGAATTAACTCACTCTTAAAGTGCTGCTTTCAAAACCACAAAGCCCGGTGCATAAAACTATACTGGAGAGAATGATTTAAATTTAGAATTTAACTGAAATGCGATTGCTATCATTTATCACATTAGTATCTATATAATTTTAATGGTCTGTCAAAGCTAGGTATAAATATTGAAAGCATTACAAACTGAGCTGAAACAAAATGATTTATCCTTCTCCTATGGAATGGTGAAAAGCCCTTTGTACAGTTTATACTCCCATTCTAATGCACCCAGAATACTTTCAATTGACATTCAATCCTCTTTGAAAGATTTGTTTGAGTTTTCAAAGATAGCCTAAATTCCTCTACATTTCAGTAATTTAGAAACTTTCTGAGATCATGGAGACAGTCAGATA
This sequence comes from Macaca thibetana thibetana, assembly GCF_024542745.1. NCBI lineage: Eukaryota > Metazoa > Chordata > Mammalia > Primates > Cercopithecidae > Macaca > Macaca thibetana. The sequence continues at coordinate 50,254,532 of NC_065584.1, read as the reverse complement.
AATCTATTAATAATGCTCCTTGGTCCAGATACACACATCTCATGCTGGGTTTTATGTTTACCTGCATAGTATCTTCCATACCAGTTTTCTTGTAAAGGTGGCAGCTGCCCTTCCAAGGCTTTATTCTGGTCCTGCAGTCTTGCCAGTGAATGTGAAGTCTTTTCTTCCAAATTCTGATTGAATGCAAAGTCCACAGGGCCAGCTGAGGGAGTCTCTATCTCTTTGTTTTGCAAAGGTGCTACTTTGATCACCCTCGGGTGAGTCTTAGAGTGACTCAGGCCCATTTCATGTGAAAGACATTCAGAGGAAAGCTGCGAGGAAAGTGGTTTTGGGGTCTTTAATATAGCTTGTTTTAATCAAGGCATTTCAGAAGTTTACCCTGGCTTTACAAAGCAGTCATTTCCTTCATGGCATCCTTCTAGCTCTGTTTCACTGCACACTAACCCTTTTGGCCACTTCCTGGGAGGCTGGTTTCCATGGAGACTTCCCTTCAACTTTGCCATTTCAGACCCAAAGAATCCAGTTAAACATTGACTTGGTTATGCTGCTTTCTGAAATACTCAGTGATAGGAATAGAAGCCACTATTGATCATTAAACAAATATCTAACACCAGGAAGATTATTAACACAGAGAGAGATGTAGAGCAGAGGTTTAGAGAAGTCTTAAACTTGACGCTTTCACTGCAAGCACCTTTGTAAAAAAAACTAACAGCTGAGAATAGCTAAGCCATCTTTGCAACTAAGAGGATGCATGCTAATTACCAAGGCTTTGTTAATCTTTAATTTAATTGAAGAATTTATCCTCCAAGTAGGAAAGAAAGCAGCGGAGTGGCTAAAGCGTCATTTGATTTTTCTGTTGATGACTTGAGTTGCCTTTGAAGGGAATGAATACATTGCAGGACAGGAGGATAATAGAAACTTTTTTCCTGGGGATGAGGGGAAAAACTTCTTAAACATAAAAAGATAGCCTATTTACTATGTTTTTAAATTAAATTAAATTCATTTATTTATTTTTGAGACAGAGTCTCACTCTGTCACCCAAGCTGGAGTGCAGTGGTATGATCTTGGCTCACCACAACCTCTGCCTCTCCAGTTCAAGTGATTCTCCTGAGTCAGCCACCCAAGTAGCTGGGATTATGGGCACCTACTACCACCACACCCATCTAATTTTTGTATTTTTAATAGAGAAGGGGTTTCACCATGTTGGCCAAGTTGGTCTCAAACTCCTGATCTCAAGTGATCCACCTGTGTTGGCCTCCCAAAGTGTTGGGATTACATGCATGAGCCACAGTGCCCGGCCTATTATGATTTTTAAAGTAGAAAAAAGACTAGAAGGAAATATGCTGAAATATTGAGTAGTGATTTTTGAATGGTGGGATTATGGGTGATTTTTATTTTATTCTTTATACTTAGAAGTGGGACTAACTTTCAAGCTCTAATTGTTCATGACCACAGATTACTTGTGTGTTCATCACATCTCCATAGAGAAATTAAAAGAAAATGTATTTTTCATCTTTGCAGAATCCATTTCCTAAGGGACTAAGGTGGTGTTTGGAAAGTCTTGGTAGACAATCACATTTATCTAAAAAGATGCCTGAATTTAGTTTTTTCCTTATTCTCTTTGCATTTTCCACATCATTTTCTCTGCAGCAGAGAGATTTATAAGTAAAGACTAATAGATTAACAGTATCTGCAAACAAAACAACTTTTGGTAAACAGACTAGTTTAATTACAAGGATAAAAATACTTGAACAAGGTCTAGTAAGATTTATTTTTGGGTACAATCAGTTTAATTATTTCTAAGGGCAGAGGAATGTATTACAAACTAACAAATGAACTAGACATTGTGCTGAAAACTGTGGACTTCATGGATCTGGACCAGTAAGAGGGATTCAGCTCTTATGTTTTGTTTTATTATTATTTAATTTTCAGACAATATTTGTGGAGAACATGAGCCTTTGTTGAGGAAATTGGTTAGTCATTGAAGGAATGATTAAAGAAATAAAGATGCATTTCTGTGTTTCTTTCTCTTTTCATTACTAATGACTATCAAGCTTTGTGACTTTCCTGATCTGTGAAATGGAGTTAATAATAATACTTTGTGGGAAATGAACCTGATTCCATTTATAGCACTTAGAATAATACCTGACATGTAGTAAGCTCACAGTAATCATTAGCCAGTATCCTCCTCCTCTGAGGAAGTATTGCTACATATCTACATGTGCATAGGATAGTCCTTGTTGCCAACTGGTCAGAAATTAAAACAGACATATTCCTGTCTAAAGGAGTTTGCCCCTAGGTATAGAAAAGACCAATGAGGGAAGGGTAAATTAATCTGGCCAATGTTACTGGGAAAACCACCATGTCTAAGGATTATCATGAGAAAATATTCATACGCTGAAAGGATTTTGTTAAAATGATAGTGAAACATTTAAATTTTATGAAAAGAGAAAAAGGAGAGTTTAATTTCACTTATAGAGTTCGATATAAGATATAATTTCTTATTGCTAGAGTTGTAAAACATTAAAAAGCTCTCACCCAACTAAAACCTTGACTACTTCCCAAACACTTTATGATACTTTATAATGACCACTCCCTAGTTCAAGAATGACTGTGACTATACATTATTGTGTTTAAAAATGATAAAATATGCTGTTATTTGTAACAGTCAGAATTCATGAACATGGAATGAGAATATTAATTTATAAAACTCTTAAGATGAAGCTCAGAAGGGATTAGCTAAAGTTTTCTAAAGCTGAAGATAGTGTCCAGAGAAAAATGTATTAAGAGAAAGTGGTGAGGCCCCAGAGGAGATGGGGAGGAGCAGGAACTCATAGCCAAGTGTGCTATTTCTGCCAGGAAGAATGAAAGCCCTCAGTCTGGAGCAGCTCCACAGGCAATGTGACCTTGAAGTTCCTGAGAAATAGCCATGTACAAGCTCCAAGTGCTTGGACCTTTCTTGCCTTCTGTAGAAAATGCCTTCCTTCAAGACATGGAGTGAACCAAGCAGGAAGAAGGCAAAATATAATGTCTATTTCAAAATATACATTCATTTTGAAGTTAAGAATCTTAGCTTTTGTTCTGGGTTCACTCCTAACTAGCCTTGGGGGCAAAACTATCAAGCAATCTTGTTTAGTGAATATAAGTTCTATAGAAACTCAATACAAATTCATTATGAGATGTGTGGATTTTTCTGCTAATAACAGAAAGTTTTACACTTGAATGATGGGAGGCAAGATCCAGGTCTTTAAGTGTGAATTTGGTATCATACTTAAGAGAGTAGGTGTTCTCTAACTTTCCTTACAACCTCCTACAGCTTGATTTACACTGTAATATCCACTCAGAGCCAGCACAAGGAGAGGAGCTTTTCTTCCTGTGTGGAAACATTACCTATCTTTTTCCATCAGATTGTGATGTGATAGCTCTTGCCTTAGTTTTGATGGATTTCTCAGAGTCATCTACAATCTCCTTCCCCATACCTTGGTAAGACGACTACGTGGAGATAAGGAAAATGCCTGGGATGAATAAATTTATCTATTTTCTGCAGGTAGCTTACCAGCTAACAGGAATTCGTGACTGCAGTAGCACTATGTTCTGAGCAGCTACCTAGAGAAAACCATGCAAACGCTCGAGGAATAGTAAATCTTAAAGTTTAAACAACCTAATATTGGACAAATGAGTTTCTTTTTTTAATGAGCTGTGGGTAATTTCATCTGGATGTTTTATATTAAGCAAGTGACAAAGGCTAAGGTGATATTCCTTAGGATTGGATGGTGGTAGTCTGGAGTCGGGTTGGTTAAATTGCCTTTTGATCCTTCAGCATACAGTTTTCTTGGAAAGGCTTCAGAAGGGATTTAAATCAACATGTATATAAATATTCCATACGGTTGGACTTAATTCAGTTAGTGGGGCTTAAATTCTAAATGTTTATAGGGTTCCTAAATTATGCTTCTAATAAAGTTACAGTCTTTTTCTGCAATTGATCTGTAATGGATAAGCAATCACTGGAGGCTTTTCAGCAGCAATGTGAATTATAGGTTTGGATGCTAACTAAGCAGAGCTGATGTATGACCCGAACCTTAATTTTCCTTCCAGTGATTATTTTCCTCCCTATTTATTTATATATTGATGTAAAGGTGGCAGTGTAATCAGACATACTGGGTTTGGAAGTACTCAAGCAAAACAAATGGGAAAAGTGTGAACTGAAGCGTCTTGTATAAACTCTTACATGAGATCAGTTGCATACGATTTGTATCTTTACCCTTTGAATGCAATCTGCAAGTGCATCATTGAATGAGATGCTAAAATCATGCCTTCATACACTATACTACTCTGAAGACAGCCAGCACATGGGTTTCTTAAAATGTATTGCCAATGGATTTAACCTAGATAAAATAATATTTGTAGATTATATGTCTAAAAGGAACATCAACCTTTGGTTATCACAATCCTTTTTATTTTTAAAATTTTTATTTTTAATAGACAAATACTTGTCAATGTTTATGGGGTATAATGTGATGTTTCAATACATGTATACCTTGGAAGTGATTAAATCAGGGTAATTATATCCATCACCTCAAATATTTATCATGTTTTCTTAGTGAGAACATTTAACGTCTTCTCTTTTAGGTATTTTGAAATATACATTATTAACTGTAGTCACCTTGTTGTACAATGGAACACCAGAACTTATTTCTCCTAACTATAACTTTGTGACCCTTGGGTGATATCTCATCTCTCCCTGTCCATTCCCTATCGCCTCATCCCCCAACTCCACCTCCCCATCCCCAGCCTCCGGCAACCACCATTTTAGTCTCTACTTCTAGGAATTTGACTTTTTAGATTCCACATACAAGTGAGATCATACGGCATTTGCTTTTCTTTCTTTTTCTTTTTCTTTTTTTTTTTTTTTTTTGAGAGTTTCGCACCTGTTGCCCAGGCTGGAGTGCAATGGCGCAATGACCACTCACTGCAACCTCCACCTCCCAGATTGAAGCAATTCTCCTGCCTCAACCTCCCGAGTAGCTGGGATAACAGGCGCCTGCCACCATGTCCAGCTAATTTTTTGTATTTTTAGTAGAGATGGGGTTTCACCGTGTTGGCCAGGCTGGTCTCGAACTCCTGACCTCAGGTCATCCACCTGCCTCGGCCTCCCAAAGTGCTGGGATGACAGGCATGAGCCACTGTGCCCAGCCGGCATTTACCTTTCTATACCTGGCTTATTTCACTAGGTTCATCCACATTGTTGCAGATGACAGAATTTCCTGTTTTTTAAGGCTGAATAGTATCCCATTTTGTGTGGGGGTGTGTGTGTGTGTGTATACCATATTTTAAAAATCCACTCATAATAATCCTTTTAAAGGCATCTTTAGAAAATCATTTTCTTTCCTCCCTGCCCTTTCTTAAAACAAGGTTATGTTTTAGCTGTTAGTCCATGAATGTTTGTCTCTAGAATTCACACTGAAATTTAATCTTTAATACATGGTCTCTGTCCGGTCTCAACAGTTACTCGGAATACAGGCCTAAATAGAATTATGTGCATTTTTCCTCTAGGGCAAAACACCTACTCTTACTGATGCCTAGCTTACTAAAAACAAATTTTAGAGTCTTTTTTTTGTTTTGTTTTCCTTTGAGAACTTTAAATTATGGACCTAGAAGCGGATATCTGAGCTTCCAACTTCCAGGCATCATAAAACCAGGGTGGAGAAGAACCTGGTAAATCAGATGTTCCAACGGTCAGGATTAAAGTGGCCGGAGTGAAGCTTCAGCTGGTTTCATTGAACTAAATGCCCGCATGGCCAGTGCTAGAGCCTGAGCTTCAGAAACCTCAGTTTTCAGTTATGTGTTTTACACACAGCAGTTCTGAGTCCAGCCCAAATTAGGATGCCTCTCTGCCCTGGGAAAGTCTGTACTTAGATTTTTTAAAATCGCATTGAGATGAAATTTAGAGGACACCAAATAAAAAGGCCCGTCCAAAAGATTTCCCTTTCTTTTCATTCTTTCTTTATTCCTCCTATTTCCAATCAAATGCAATGCCAAGCAATATCAAGATATCACCCTCACTGCTCTGGCTCTCTGCCTGGCATTACACATTTGTCCAGGTGACCCAGGGCCCTAGACCTGGCTCAGGTCACTAAGCAAAGCAGTGAAGACTTCCTGTTACCTGTGGCTGAGCGTCTGCAGGGCCAGTTGGATGACTGCTCTGGCCCCATTTCTTACTTTCCTCGAGGCCGAAATTATATGACCATGATGACATCCAATTCTAACTCTGTGACCTCTTTTGGAACTCTGTAGGGCAAGTTTCTGCTTGTCTTTGTTGTTTAAACAAAAACGGAAAGCAAATCGGCCTGATTGCTAAACAAAGGAATAGAGTCAAAAGATTTGCTGATCTTAGGCTTACTTCCTTGCTACCAATTTGCATCCTGGTAAAGGACATAGATCTCGGGGTATCTAGCGTTAGAACAACAGAATTACAGAACAATGAGCTCAGTCTGTTTATTTCATCTACTTCTCAGGAGAAGGGAGAAAAGTGTCAGGTATTCTTAGATATTACTGGGGAGATTTTTCCCAGGTACCTTCCATAAGAATACCAACTTGGACCCATGCCATTTCTGAAGCATGCAAGTACAGTACGCAAAGCCGTGCCAGTGGGGTGGCCAGTTGTCTGATCTTACTTCTTCCTGGCGTGTTGTGGGTCCTCTCAAGCATGCTCATGGGCATGGCTGCTGAAGAGAGACAGAGGGCTTAGGAGTCTCTGTATTAGAGCAGTGCAGTCTTCCACATGTCTTTTTCGGGGCTTTCTCTGTTATCATGTGGGAGGTCGGTCTCCTTGGTGCTGGACTCACAGTGGCCAGACGCTCCCTTAGACCTTCATCCCTTCTAGATGTAGATGTCTCCTGCTGTTACTGGCATTTTTCGTTCTGCAGGATTTTACACTTAGACTTCAGACATCTTCAAGCAGAAAGCAACAGTTACTTTCTATTTAATTATTTGCGGCCAACGTGGCTACGATGCTTAGGCTCTGTATAAGCAAGGTCTCTGTGGGTACCTCCAGCTTTCTTGCCTGTGCTCCTGGTGGGAAGGCTGCTGTCGAGGAGAATCTGAAGGCAGCCCCTGGTGCCAAGCACTATGTGGGGAGGAGCTGAGGTGAATGAGACACAGCGCCTACTTTTCTTTACTGGGTTCAAAATTGAGCTCCAATGATGGAAAGGCAAAGGGGGAGGACAGAGTCTAGAATGACATTATTAGCCATGGTTTAACAAGCACTTCAACAGCTTCCCACTGTCCTTAGCGAAAAATCCAAACTCATTTATGTGGTGTCTCAGTTTGGGTTCCCTCAGACATAGCTTTGAGTGCAAATGATTTGTTTGGGAGATCATCCTAGGAGACAGAGGTAGCAGGTGAGGAAGTGATTCAGGGGAAAGAACAAAAGCTGATTAAGGGGTGTCATCTAGCTTGTTCCACTGTGAGTAGAACTTAATTCCACTGCAAAATTCTGGGAAACACTATAGAATACACTCTTCAAAGATATCCCACCAGAGGAGTGAGGGAACTTTGAGAGTTTCGCACCTGTTGCCCAGGCTGGAGTGCAATGGCGCAATGACCACTCACTGCAACCTCCACCTCCCAGATTGAAGCACTTCTCCTGCCTCAACCTCCCGAGTAGCTGGGATAACAGGCGCCTGCCACCATGTCCAGCTAATTTTTTGTATTTTTACTGTCCCCAACTCTCAGTGCCTGGCTGAGAACTGCTGAGGGAGGGCGCAGAGCGGTCTGAATTTCCTAACCACATGCATTAGGTCAGAGCAGGCTCTAACAGTCAAAGAAAGTCCTAAGGCAGAGAAATGTGAGTGCTGGCAGTGTGCCCTGAAGTGGGAAGGGCCCAGGAGATCAGGCAGCATCTGCCAAGGGTGCTTTTACATCTTCCTACACAAGCAGGCCTCTGGCTGCTTTTCCAGCCTTAACTCTGGAAGAGGGTGTATATGACAGGGATGTGTGTTGGGGAGATGCTATTTCCCATAGAATAGGTTAGAGATCCTTATGCAGAGAAGCTGGTAGTAGTAAGCAGGAAGGCCGGGACAGCACCAGACCACGCTTTTAGGGACAGGTGCAGCTCGTTCCACAGGTACAGCTTGTTAGGCAGTGGATCTCTAGGGCGATACCAATAGCTGCCATTTATGAGTGCTTGGTATGCACCATGCACTGTGCTGAAGGCTCTCAAGCACTTCTCAGTGGACCTTCACAACAGCCCCCTGAAGCAGAAGGCATTATTCTCTTTCTGCAGGTAAGGAAATAAGGCTCAGAAGTTATGAACCTGAGGCCACATGCCTGTTTTTTGTTGTTGTTGTTGTTTGGGGGAGGGGTTGTTATATTGAAAATGTAAAATCTTTCCATCTCAAGCAATCCTCCCACCTTTTTCATGCCACTAACTTGTTATCTGACGGAATATCCTTTGGTTTTGGCATCTGATGTGGTTTGGCTCTGTGTACGCACCCAAATCACACCTTGAATTGTGTAATAATCCCCACGTGTCAAGGGAGAGACCAGGTGGAAGGTGATTGAATCATAAGGGCAGTTTCCCCCCGGCTGTTCTCGTGATAGTGAGTGAGTTCTCCTGAGATCTAGTGGTTTTATAAGTGTTTGGCTGTTCCTCCTTCATTTTCTTTCTCACCTTCCGCCATGATGGTAAATTTCCTGAGGCCTCCCCAGCCATCCAGAACTGTGAGTCAATTGAACCTCTTTTCTTTGTAAATTACCCAGTCTCGGGCAGTTCTTTAGAGCAGTGTGAAAATGGACTAATACAGGGTCTTATTAGTTCCTCCTTGTGTCATTTTTTTACCTTGTGTCTCCAGTCCCTAGATTTTCTTAAACTGGAAGGTAGTCTAACTCGAAAGGGCTTCTTAAATGTAGTCATTCACCAATACTACAACCCAGCTGGTGCTGTATGCGTCATATTGCGTGGTGTGAGGAGGCTCGATGCTAAGATTGCTCAGTGGGTTCAGGAGGTAACAGTTGATCCTTCCATTGTTACACTGCACTTTTTCCCCTTTACAGTCAGTGAGTAATCCATAGGGTGATACTGTAAAGCCTGTGCTCTTAACTATAATATACTAGAACTATCTCAACGCCAATGTTTCACAGTAGGTGTGCGTCATGTAATCAGGGTGCCCAGCCCAAGCTGAAAGGGTCTCAGACAGCCTTGGCCTTTTACAAAGACATGAAGAAGCAGCAGGCTGCACATGTCCCCTTAACATTTCCATAGACCTGGCCATGGTGGAGGTCTTATGATCTTATCTTTTCAGGTTCCATGTGGAGATAACAATTAGGCTCTTGCTGGCTGCAAAGGTTGAGCAACAACGAGGAGAAGACAGGAGATGTTGGCACAGAGCTCTTTACCTGGGGACACTGGCCATTGCTCTCACCTTCTTTCCAAGGCCTGCTAAGTGTTAGGTGCAGCCCCTCCTTTCCTGCACTTACTCAGATTTACACCAGATGTTGCTGGGCCCCTCTTTGGTTCTCATGCCAGCTGCCACAGGTCCCGAACAAGCAAAGAAACTGCCAGCTTCCACTTCCAATTATGTCAAATGGGCCAATTATGCAATCAACTCTGGTTGAGCCTCAAAATAGACCCCAAAGCACCAAGTGATTTGATGGCATTCATACACACTCTGTTCTCGTTAACCCTTGCCAGGCCTGGTAAGCTGCTCTAGGACACCCAGGTGTGTCCTGGGGTCTAAACTATGCGGGGACAGCCCAGGGCTGAATTGCTGCAGCTGCTTCCCTGGGGACCCTGAAGCAATGCCTGTCATTTTCCCTGCACCATCACTACATTTCCGTGACATCTAGGTCTAGGGAAACAGTTCACGGACCCCTTCATTTGAAAAAGCAAGTTGTAACCAATAATAGTAATTGTGGTTGCCCTAAACAGCAAGCACAGGAGTTTGGAGCATATAAATGCTGGGTCAAGAGATTCCTAATATTTTTTCTCTCTCATCTCTAAACCTTGCTGGGTCATCAAAGGGCACATGGAATCATATCTAAGAGAGAAACACTTTTCTAGACTTTTGGTCAAATTTCTGACCTTATTTTCTTCCTGAAGGGCAGGCCCAGTTCTGCCTAAAAGAGGCAAGTTTTAAATAAAAATTTTGAGGCTAAATGAGAATTCAGTGTGAATAATGAAAAACTGGCATAGGCAGCCCTGTGGTCATAGTAGCAAGGAAACTCCAGGAAGACTGCTTTTGTGTTTGGATGGATGCAAGGCCATAAAGTCAGATGCAGAGCAGACAGAGTGGCCAGCACAAAGACATAGTGGGGTTAGGATGTGTGGTGGTCTAGAAACAGGGCTGGAGTTTAGATATCACGGAAGAGAAGATTAATCCTTATTTTTGGAGAACTTATAGCTATCCTTTCTTTTCAAATGTTTTATAAAACTTCCAATCTTACAGGAGGCTAAATCCCTTCAAAGTTGTGTCTCTATTCAAAGAACTACTTTTCATATTTGTGAATATCCATTATTAACATGATTTTCATCTGTTTTTGGTTATTTATAATAATATTAACAAATAGCATACAGTGAGCTCCAACTATGCACTAGGCACTCTACAGAACTTTCAAAATACGTAATTGTTTCATTCTTACAACAACGCAATGATGGCCGTCCTGTCATTTTTCCCAGTTTAACAATAAGGTGATGGAAGCTTAGATTAAGCGATTTGCCCAGAGTTACACAGCATGTATTCACTAGGATATGAACTCAGGCACTCTGACTAGTCTAGAACTCTAGCTCTATCTGTGCCTTATTGTGTAGGAAATCATAATTCCTGAAGCATAGCATTGCATAGTACTCTCATCTTTATACTGTCTCTCACCCCAACCCTCCATACACTTAACGATGAACCTTCTGTAGATGGGTCCCTGTAAGTATTTACTGGAAGAATAGGTATCTTACTCCTACTTCCCCTCTCTTCTGCCTCATGCTCAGGGACAGAACCCTGGGTTTCTAATTAGTGCTAGATCTTTAGAATAACATAAAGAAAAAAAAATCTTTAAATTCTCATTAAGCTTCTCTTGAGTTTTATTATAGGAACAAACAAAGAGAAGAAAAGTAGTGGCCATTTTGTATCTTGTAGCTGTTAATCTATAATTGTCTTTATTGATGCATACATTGTAAAGATTCACGTGAAGCCTTTTGAGTACCTGCCTTTGAAGAAAATCTCTTTGGAGGCAGAAGCTGCACTTTAGAATCCATAATACGTGCTGGGGAATTGTGTCACGAAGAACGTGGCACGCTCCTTACCCAGAAAAGTGAAAGCTTCCCATGGTTGGTCCATGCTACGCTGACCTCCTGTAAGTATTTATTGGAAGTATACGCTGCTCCCTGTGATCTTACTGCCATCTTCAGCCCTTGTACTGAGCCTGCTGATGAGGATATCCTTTTGGCAAGGTGAAGACCTCCTCACTCAGAAGGTGAAAGGGTGCTCCAGTACATTTCACATCCATTAAATGAAGATGATTTCTAGATGCTCTGAGCTGAATGGAACCTAGTGGAACACCAGCATGGCCTGGACATATTGTATCCTGTTTTTGAATATCCATTGTGAGCTGCTATAAGATGCATGAATCGATAGTGTTGCAACTGGGAAATTGAATTAAAAAACCCTCCATATGACCAGAAAGACTACCAAATGTTGATTCATGATCCCTCTGTGTTATGCAATACTTGGGTTAGCCTAATTCCAGTAGACCAAAAGAGCTCAGAACAAGGGGACCAATACAGCATAGTGTAAAGGAATGAAACTGGGGTCACCAGGAAGCCTGAATTCTAGTGCTACCTCTTTCTGTAACTAGTAATAAGAGTTCCTTTTTTTCTCACCATTTGCCACATGTACATACTTTACATAAACTAAATTAGAGGTAGTGGATTGAGTGCTGAAGAACTTGGACTCAGAGGCCAGCTTTCTGCTTTGAATCCTGGTTCTGTAACTTTCTATCTGTGTAAATATGTCCCTCTATGCCTCAGTTTCTGGATCCCAAAAAAGGGAATAACAATAGTTCTTACCCTGTAGAGTTATTTTGAAAATTAAGTGAGTTAATATTTGTGAAGAACTTTGAAGAGTGATTGGCATGGTAGAGTTTTGAGTTCATTAACAACAACAATAATAACAGAAATAAAACCTAACAACTCTATGAAGTAGTCAGCTTTCACTCCTGTTTCAAAGATGAGGAAATAGTGGTTCAAAGCAGTTTCTAAGCTACTAAGAGATAGAGTCTGGATTCAAAACCATGATCTTACATACAACACTTCCCTGGCCTCAGTTTACTCAAGTGTAAAATGGGACAAGGTGGGCTCTGAGATTCCTTACAAATCCAAACATTCTACAAACTGTCCTCTATCTCTGCCCTCTCCATGACATCTATTACTTATCTCTCTTCAAGGGCTTTTTCCCTTTCAGCTTCAAATATACCCGGATCTCCCTTACTGTAATAATTGTTCATTGTACCTTTTAGGCTGTGCCAGCTTTGATATTCCTCTATCTTTAAAGTCCAAGTTATAGGCATAGAGACCACTCCCACCAATCTCCCATCATCTTCCTGCCTCTGCAATGTTTTTCTCACCTCGGCTCCTCAGCTGGGAGTCCTTTCCTGAAGATCAGATGACTTTCTTCTAACCAAATCCGTTTGCCTTGTCTTAGTTTTCTTGACTCAATATCTTTGCCATATGCAACGTGTCAAAATGTAATGATGTGTAATGGTCTTCCAGGTCCCTCTCCTCCAGAACACTTCTGCATTAGGCAGGTCTCTTTCTCTCTCCCTGTTGTTCATCCCTCTCAAAAACATAAACTGTTTCATATAGTTTATAATATAATATAGATATCGAGCCATTTTTCTCACTCGATTCAACATTATGTATTGGAGATCTTCCCATATTAATCACTGAAAACTACCTCATCCTTTTGCATGGCTATGGATTATTTCAGTATGGATACACATAATTATTCCCCTATGGATGGACATTAACGTTGTTTTCAATTCTTTGATTGCAAACAATGCTGCCATGAACATCCTTGCATACACTTCTTGTGCAAGGTGTAAGTATTTTCCTATGATTAATACCAAGATGGGCTTTCACCTTTTAGCTCAGTCTAGCTCAAATCTAAGACGAAGGCACCTTCCTGGGTAGGGAAGATATTATGAGATCCTACTTCAGTTTATGACTTATCAAAAGCAAATTTTGCTGGTGCCTGGCCTCTGCCCATAGTAATTCATTTGTCTGAGCTTCTGCTTTTGTTTGTTTCCTTTTCTGCCTCTGGTTTATCCTGACTTTCTCTGCCAATGTTTCTGAATCTTATATCTGTACCTCTGAGATATCCAATATCTACCTGTTGGAATCTCCACCAATTACTCCTCTTCTTTCTTTCCCCATCACACTGACCTGGATAGACTCCATCAGCTCTTGGTCTCTGCTCTGACCTTGACTTGCAGGCTTCTAATCCCACCTGTCCTTTTCCGTTACTCTGGTGTATTGGTGTCACAGATCCCATTAGAGTCCATATTCCCCAGCTCCAGATGTGAGATCAGCAACCTAAAATGGCCCATTTTGAACTTCCTGCTTTATCGTGAGGTTCTGTCTGGGCTTAGCCACTTCTTGATCTGCTGGCTGCCCAAGCTCACACACTATTAGGGGTTCCATATTGTCACACAGTACTGATTATCTTTCATCTCTAACCATATATCTGGATTTTTCCCTGGTAAAAACACTTTCTTTCTATTTCTTTTTCTTATTCCTTGATGTTCTTCAAGGCTGAGTCTTTGCCCTGCTGTTTTTTTAAGCACTCACTTCTTTAATATTTACCTAATCTTACTTACCTTAATAGACTCAATGTAGTCTATTTCCAAATCTACATATCCAGCCTTCACCATTCCCTGCGTTCCATCACTGCATTTCCAATTGTCTCCATAATGCCTCCATTGGGATATTTCCAATCACTTCAGTTTCAGTATGTCTAAATGCAACAGAACCATCTGCTACCATCCCATCCCATCTGTTCCTTTTCCAGTTTTCCCTATCTCTATAAGTGACACCACATTTTCCTAATAACCCAGACTAGAAATCTTGGAATAATATCTAATTTATTTCTCTTTTTTACCTCTTATATACAATCCATCATTGAATCTTGCTTATTTTTTTTCCTTTTAAAAATAATGTAGGTTACTTCTGGTTGAAAAGTGGATTGTGTACATGCCTTTATCTCTGCTTCTTTCTAAAAAGTCACTAAGATGGCAGTAAAGGTATCTTTTTAAAGGCAAAAATCTGTGTAAGAAAGGGAAACGAGAAAAACTCAAGTTGGAAAGTAGATGGATGAGCAATAATTGATTTAGGAAACTTGAAAAAGCTAAACTATAAGCTAAGAACAAAAAATCTTAGGACCATCCCAATTTTTACATCTCTGAATAACTCAATGGCCTAGAAATTGAAGACACTTTTATGTGGGGGTACATTAAGAAGTGGGAGTAAAGAAAGAGCTAATGAGAAGGAGAATTGGAAAATCTTTTTAAAAGAAGTTAGAACGTAGTTATCCTTCCACAGTCCTTCCCATTCCAGAAAAAGACTAGAGGTTTATTCTCCAGAACAGTGGATTTCTGGCCTGGGAATATCAGTAGCTGTTTCAGTTGGATGCTGATCACCAAATATGGCGTGATCAATTATAAGTTTGTATACTGCGTGCTGAGACCTTTGGTTCTCTTTCCCCACTATGCCCCAGAGCTCAAGATTCTCTGAGGCAGGAAATGTTTGGGGACTCTGGCTAAAAGACCTGGAGATGCTGATATCAGAGACAATAGCTTGGAAAAACAGAGGCCATGCAGGAAGAAGAAAACTGGGGGAAAAAAATCTCAACCTTGTATTAACATTCTCAAAGATCTAGGAGAATATTTTATACCTATGAAACAAGAATACAGATACTATGTTAAAAAAAGAACATTCAGAAACGTAAAAGAGTTGCTGTTAGAAATTAAAGATAACATAGGAGAAATTTTTAAAAGCTCAATAGAAATTTTAGAAAATAAATTTCTGAAAAAAAAGAAAAAGAAGCAGAAAAAGGATAATAGGAAACAACAGCAATTCCAGAAAAGAGAGAGAGAGAGAACCAAAAATAAAGAAGAAGAAGTTATCAAAGAAATATTTTTGAAAATTTCCCAGAACTGAGGGACATGAGTTGCCAGACTGAAAGGATCTGCTGAGTGCCACGATGGATTAAAGCACTAAGTCCAGTTACTGTAAACTTTCAGAGCACATGGGACAAAGAAAAGATTTCAAAATCTTTCAAAGAGAAAACTCAAGTTTCAAACACAAAAGTAAGATCCAGGATTGGATGGCACCAAACTTCTCTACAGGAAGCCCAAAGACAATGAAACAATGTCTTAAAAATTCAAAGGAATAGGAATTGCAACCCAGAATGTTATACCTAACCAAACTAGCATAAATTAGTGTGAGAATATAACAAAGACCCTTTAAGGCATGCAATATCTCATATACCCTTTTTAAAGAAGGTCATGGTGTATATAGCCTACCAAAATAAGAGAGTAAATGAAGAAAGGTAAAAAACTGAAACCCAGAAAAACGTAATCCAACATAAGAGACAGACAAAAGAAATTCCCAGGATGAAAGAAAAACCCAAGATAACAGTTGTGCACCAAGCATGGAGCAACCAATTCAAACTGGAGCCAATTCAGAAGGCCGAAGGAGAGATTTCTTTAACATGAAATTAATAGCTACTTTCCTACTTCTCTTCCCTATTCTCCTTTCCCCTCTTTTTTCCTTCTTCTCTTTTTTTTCTTGTAAAGTGGTTCCTTTAACATTTTTTTGTCATGTAACATTTTTCCTTTATTTCAAATCACTGTAACAAATCAAAATATTCATAATAGCTAACATTAATTAATGCTTGCTAAGTGTCAATCACCCTTGAGTGCATTATGCATATTGTATCAATCTTTATCCTGACACTGAGGCAGAACTATTTGATCTTTATTTACAAATGAGAGAATGAGGCATATAGAAGTTAAGTAACTTGCCTGGTGACACATATGAGAGGGGGTGGAGTTGGCATTTGAACCAAGTCTAACTCCAGAACCTATGATCTTCATCATTGTGCTGTGTATTAAAGAAAAACTAAAACTCTCCTCATTGCCTCAAATCCATGAGGTGCTCCTTGATGACAGTTCAGTGTGCATCTTGCCATATTTTTTTGCGTGTTCACATGTATATATAAACACGTATATGGGGGACATTTTCTTTTTAAAAAACCCAAACCATCATACATGTTTTTGTTTTATTTCAACTAACATTTATTGAAGGTACATTTTGTGCTTTTCACTGTGCTAGATACTGGGATAGAATGAAACTTATGTAGTTCCTGCTTATAAGGAACTCCTAGATTATTAAATGTCCTGGTTTATTAAAAGTTATAAAAACATTTTTTTCCAAAGAATTAGAGTATAATTGATGTGAAATTATACTAAATATAAGCTTTCCTTTGATTCAGATACCACTTTACACTCTTGAAATGCCTTTGCCTTTTTAGTGTGAATACCAGTTATCCTTGAATTATACAGCAAAAAAAAATCTGTTTTTGAATTTTCAGGTGTTTGGATGTTAGGGAAGTAGGTCTACACTATGCATTTAATCTGCTTCTCTGCCAACCCATTTCTCTCAAATGTCATCCTCCTTTACACTGTGCCTATTTAATACCAACATTTTCTTGGCCCTTAGCTGGATGCCATGTAAATTAAAAAGAAAAACCTTAGGTAATGTTGTCTAGGTTGTTGGTGTGTCTCACTCTCAGACTAGTGACAAACTTTATGGTCTATTTAGCGAGATTTTGCTTCATCACCTTACTCCTATAAGGATACAATGGTAATAACTAAAAAATAAAGCCTGTTTAATTAAAGACAAATTGTTGGCTCAAGATTATGCTTGTTTGCTAAATGTAGCAAGAAGAAAGTAGAAGTTCTTGCAGCTGATTTGTCTTGAGAACTGCCAAGATTTTTCTTATATGTGTTGGTCAAGTTCAGTGAGAGACAGAGCTTGAGTTGTAGCTATTTTTACTGGAATTCGAACATTGTCTCTTTGGAATGATTTGTCTTGGAGAAAATGAGCCACCTGTACATCTGAATACATTTTCTCATTTGTAACACTTACCCTGCATACCCTTCCTAGGGTTTTGAACTTTGATAACAGAAGAAAAATTATATTGATGTTAAGCTGTATGAGAGAGTAAGATAATAGATCAGTCTCCAGTTCTTTATCTGTAGAATGAAGTATTTTGTTGTGGGTGGTACTGGGCTATGTAAGTTCAGGGAATATATCAAATCCTCCAAACAAGAGTTGAAATATGATCTCTTCAGCGTGACTGATGTTCCAGTGTCTAGGAGCATGTTTACTGGCTACAACAACGTTCCAGAGGCTGCTGCTGAACAACTGTGATTGCAATCCATAAATGATTTGTGAGGAGTGTCTGAGCATGCTAGGATCATAGCAATTTGTTCTGCTTCTTTATTTTTTCCCAATCAAATTTGTTGTGGTGTAGTTTACAAACACAAAATTTGTAAATGTTAAGTGTGCATTTCAACAAGTTTAGACAAATGTATACATCTGTGTAATGGGTACCTCAGTCAATATACAGAATATTTCTAACACCCCAAAGAGTTCCCCTGTGCCCCATCCTAGTCTTTCTTGTCTCCGTCCCACCCACCCCTGGCCAATGTGCTTTTTGTAGTCAGATTTGGATTAGATTTGTTATTACTACAGTCTCATGTAAATGGGACCATATAGTAAATACTCTTTTGTGTTTCTCTGCCATAGCTAAGCATAATGTTTTTGAAATTTATCCATGTTGTATGTGTAGTTTGTTCATTTTTGGTGTTAAGTCATATTTCATTGTCTGAATATACTGTAGTTTATCTGTTCACCTCTTAATGTGGTCATTTGGGTTGTTTCTGATCATGGGCTACTATGACTAGAGCTGCTATGAACATTTGTGTACAAGGTTTTGTGTGAACACAAGTTTCATTTCTCTTGCGTAAATGCCTAAAAGTAGAATTGTTGAGTAATATGTTGAGTGTATGTTTAACTTTTTAAGAAAATGTCAACTGGCTTTTTAGTCATTGTACTATTTTTCATTCCCACTAACAATATAGGAGAGTTACAATTGTTCTACACCCTTGCCAACCTTGGTATTTTCAGCCGTTTAAACTTTAGTCATTCTAGTGGGTGTACAGTGGTATCTCACTGTATTTTTAATTTGCATTTCCATTTGCTTATTTTATATCTGTCCCCTCTGGTGGATTATCTTTTCAAATATTTTGCCCATTAACATTATTTTTGGACTTATTGTTGACTTTTAAGTGTTCTTTATGTATCCTGGATGATAAAAGTCTTTAACCAGGTATATAATTTGCAAATATTTTCTCCCAGTCAGTGGCTTGCCTTTTTTTAAATTTAATTTTATTTTTTTGTTATGCTTTAAGTTCTAGAGTACATGTGCACAACATACAGGTTTGTTACATAGGTATATACATATGCCATGTTGGGTTGCTGCACCCATCAACTTGTCACTTACATTAGGTATTTCTCCTAATGCTATCCCTTCCCCAGGCCCCCACCTCCCGACTGGCCCTAGTATGTCATGTTCCCCGCCCTGTGTCCATGTGTTCTCATTGTTCAACTACCACCTATGAGTGAGAACATGTGATGTTTGGTTTTCTGTCCTTGTGATAGTTTGCTGAGAATGATGGTTTCCAGCTGCATCCATGTCCCTGCAAAGGACATAAACTCATCCTTTTTTATGGTTGCATAGTATTCCATGGTGTATATGTGCCACATTTTCTTAATCCGGTCTATCATTGATGGACATTTGGGTTAGTTCCAAGTCTTTGCTATTGTGAATAGAGCCGCAATAAACATACATGCGCATGTCTTTATCATAGCATAATTTATCATTCTTTGGGTATATACCCAGTAATGGGATTGCTGGGTCAAATGGTATTTCTAGTTCTAGCTCCTTTAGGAATCGCCTGTCTTCCACAATAGTTGAACTAATTTACACTCCCACAGTGTAAAAGTGTCACTATTTCTTCATATCCTCTCCAGCATCTGTTGTTTCCTGACTTTTTAATGATCGCCATTCTAACTGGTGTGAGATGGTATCTCATTGTGGTTTTGATTTGCATTTCTCTGATGACCAGTGATGATAAGCATTTTTTCATTTGTCTGTTAGCTGCATAAATGTCTTCTTTTGAGAAGTGTCTGTTCATATCCTTTGCCCACTTTTTGATGGGTTTTTT
Organism: Macaca thibetana thibetana; assembly: GCF_024542745.1. NCBI lineage: Eukaryota > Metazoa > Chordata > Mammalia > Primates > Cercopithecidae > Macaca > Macaca thibetana. The sequence goes on along the minus strand of NC_065584.1, from coordinate 50,235,191 downwards.
TCTTGTAACTTCAAGTTCTTTGTAGATTCTGGATATTAGCCCTTTGTCAGATGAGTAGATTGTAAAAATTTTCTCCCATTCTGTAGGTTGCCTGTTTACTTTCAGAGTCTCTTTTGCTGTGCAGAAGCTCTTTAGTTTAATTAGATCCCATTTGTCAATTTTGACTTTTGTTGCCATTGCTTTTGGTGTTTTAGTCATGAAGTCTTTGCCCATGCCTATGTCCTGAACGGTATTGCCTAGATCCATCTTGAATTAATTTTTGTATAAAGTGGAAGGAAGGGATCCAGTTTCAGCTCTCTACGTATGGCTAGCCAGTTTTCCCAGCACCATTTATTACATAGAGAATCCTTTCCCCATTGGTTGTTTTTGTCAGGTTTGTCAAAAATCAGATGGTTATAGATATGTGGTGTTGTTTCTGAGGGGTCTGTTCTGTTCCATTCGTCTATATATCTGTTTGGTACCAGTACCATCCTGTTTTTGTTTACTGTAGCCTTGTAGTATAGCATGAAGTCAGGTAGCGTGATGCCTCCAGCTCTGTTTTGCTAAGGATTGTCTTGGCTATATGGGCTCTTTTTTGGTCCCATATGAACTTTAATGTAGTTTTTTCCAATTCTGTGAAGAAAGACAGTGGTAGCTTGAAGGGGATAGCACTGAAGCTATAAATTACTTTGGGCAGTATAGCCATTTTCATGATATTGATTCTTCCTATCCATGAGCATGGAATGTTCTTCCATTTGTGTCCTCTTTTATTTTGTTGAGCAGTGGTTTGTAGTTCTCCTTGAAGAGGTCCTTCACATCTCCTCTAAGTTGGATTCCTAGGTATTTTATTCTTTTTGTAGTAATTGTGAATGGGATTCACTCATGACTTGGCTCTCTGTTGTATGTTCTTGGTGTATAGGAATGCTTGTGATTCTTTTTGCACATTGATTTTGTATCCTGAGACTTTACTGAAGTTGCTTATCAGCTTAAGGAGATTTTGGGCTGAGACAATGGAGTTTTCTTTTTCTCATGACAATGGGGTTTTCTAAATATACAATCATGTCATCTGCAAACAGACAATTTGACTTCCTCTTTTCCTAATTGAATACCTTTTATTTGTGCAATCATATCATCTGCAAGCAGACAATTTGACTTCCTCTTTTCCTAATTGAATACCTTTTATTTCTTTCTCTTGCTTGATTGCTCTAGCCAGAAATTCCAACACTATGTTGGATAGGAGTGGTGAGAGAGGGCATCCTTGTCTTGTGCTAGTTTTCAAAGGGAGTGCTCCAGTTTTTCTCCTTCAGTACGATATTGGCTGCAGGTTTGTCATAAATAGCTCATATTATTTTGAGATACGTTCCATCAGTACGTAGTTTATTGAGAGTTTTTAGCGTGAGGCAGTGTTGAATTTTGTCAAAGGCCTTTTCTGCATCTATTGAGATAATCATGTGGTTTTTGTCTTTGGTTCTGTTTATGTGATGGATTACGTTTATTGATTTGCATATGTTGAACCAGCCTTGCATCCCAGGGATGAAGCCCACTTGATCATGGTGGGTAAGCTTTTTGATGTGCTGCTGGATTCAGTTTGCCAGTATTTTATTGAGGATTTTTGCATTGATGTTCATCAGGGATATTGGCCTAAAATTCTTTGTTTGTTGTGTCTCTACCAGGCTTTGGTATCAGGATGATGCTAGCCTCATACAATGAGTTAGGGAGGATTCCCTCTTTTTCTATTGATTGAAATAGTTTCAGAAGGAATGGTACCAGTTCCTTTTTGTACCTCTGGTAGAATTTGGCTCTGAATCCATCTAGTCCTGAACTTTTTTGGGTTGGTAGGCTATTAATTATTGCCTCAATTTCAGAGCCTGTTATTGGTCTATTCAGATTCAACTTCTGCCTGGTTTAGTCTTGGGAGGGTGTATGTGCCCAGGAATTTATCCATTTCTTCTAGATTTTCTAGTTTATTTTCATAGAGGTGTTTATAGTATTCTCTGGTGGTAGTTTGTATTTCTGTGGGGTCGGTGGTGATATCCCCTTTATCATTTTTTATTGCATCTATTTGATTCTTCTCTCTTTTCTTCCTTATTAGCCTTGTTAGCAATCTATTTTGTTGATCTTTTCAAAAAAACAGCTCCTGGATTCATTGATTTTTTTTGAAGGGTGTTTTGTATCTCTATCTCCTTCAGTTCTGCCCCGATCTTAGTTATTTCTTGCCTTCTGCTTGCTTTCGAATTTGTGTGCTTTTGCTTCTCTAGGTCTTTTAATTGTGATGTTAAGGTGTCGATTTTAGATCTTTCCTGCTTTCTCTTGTGGCTGTTTAGTGCTATAAATTTCCCTCTATGCACTGCTTTAAATGTGTCTCAGAGATTCTGGTACATTGTGTCTTTGTTCTCATTGGTTTCAAAGAACATCTTTATTTCTGCCTTCATTTCATTATATACACAGTAGTCATTCAGGAGCAGGTTGTTCAGTGTCCATGTAGTTGTGCAGGTTGTGTGAGTTTATTAATCCTGAGTTCTAATTTCGTTGCACTGTGGTCTGAGAGATGGTTTGTTGTGATTTCTGTTCTTTTACATTTGCTGAGAAGTGTTTTACTACCAATTATGTGGCCAATTTTGGAATAAGTGTGATGTGGTGCTGAGAAGAATGTATATTCGCTCGATTTGGGGTGGAGGTCTACTTAGTGCAGAGCTGAGTTCAAGACCTGGATATCTTTGTTAACCTTCTGACCCAATCTGTCTAATATTGACAGTGGTGTGTTAAAGTGCCCCATTATTATTTTGTGGGCGTCTTAAGTCTCTTTGTGGGTCTCTAAGGACTTGCTTTATGAATCTGGGTGCTCCTGTATTGGGTCCATATATATTTAGGATAGTTAGCTCTTCCTGTTGAATTGATTCCTTTACCATTATGTAGTGGCCTTCTTTGTCTCTTTTGATCTTTGTTGGTTTGAAGTCTGTTTTATCAGAGACTAGGATTGCAATCCCTGCTTGCTTTTTTTTTTTTTTTTTGCTTTCCATTTGCTTGGTAGATCTTCCTCCATCCCTTTATTCTGAGCCTATGTGCGGCTTTGCACGTGAGATGGGTCTCCTGAATACAGCACGCTGATAGGTCTTGACTCTTTATCCAATTTGCCAGTCTGTGTCTTTTAATTGGGGCATTTGCCCCATTTGCGTTTAAGGTTAATATTGTTATGTGTGAATGTGATCCTGTCATTACGATGCCAGCTGGTTATTTTGCCTGTTAGTTGATGCAGATTCTTCCTAGCATTGATGGTCTTTACCATTTGGCATGTTTTTGCAGTGGCTGGTACTGGTTGTTCCTTTCCATGTTTAGTGCTTCCTTCAGGAGCTCTTGTAGGGCAGGCCTGGTGGTGACAAAATCTCTCAGCATTTGCTTTTTGGTAAAGGATTTTATTTCTCTTTCACTTATGAAGCTTAGTTTGGCTGCGTATGAGATTCTGGGTTGAAAAATTCTTCTCTTTAAGAATGTTGAATATTGGCCCCCACTCTCTTCTGGCTTGTAGGGTTTCTGTCGAGAGATCTGCTGTTAGTCTGATGGGCTTCCCTTTGTGGGTAACCCGACCTTTCTCTCTGGCTGCTCATAACATTTTTTCCTTCATTTCAAACTTGGTGAATCTGACAACTATGTGTCTTAGGGTTGCTCTTCTCGAGGAGTATCTTTATGGTGTTCTCTGTATTTCCTGAATTTGACTGTTGGCCTGCCTTGCTAGGTTGAGGAAGTTCTCCTGGATAATATCCTGAAGAGTATTTTCTAACTTGGTTCCATTCTCCCCGTCACTTTCTGGTACACCAATCAGACGTAGATTTGGTCTTTTCACATAGTCTCATATTTCTTGGAGGCTTTATTCATTTCTTTTCACTCTTTTTTTTTTCTCATCTTGTCTTTTCACTTTATTTCATTAATTTGATCTTCAATCACTGATATCCTTTCTTCCACTTGATCGAGTCAGCTATTGAAGCTTGTGTATGTGTAATGGAGTACTTGTGCCATGGTTTTCAGTTCCATCAGGTCAGTTAAGGACTTCTCTAAACTGTTTATTCTAGTTAGTCATCTGTCTAACCTTTTCTCAAGGTTTTTAGCTTCCTTGCAATGGGTTAGAACATGCTCCTTTAGTTTGGAGGAGTTTGTTATTACTGACTTTCTGAAGCCTGCTTCTGTCAACTTGTCAAACTCATTCTTCGTCCAGTTTTGTTCCCTTGTTTGTGAGGAGCTGCAATCCTTTAGAGGAGAAGAGGCGCTCTGTTTTTTGGAATTTTCGGCTTTTCTGCTCTGGTTTCTCCCCATCTTTGTGGTGTTATCTACCTTTGGTCTTTGATGTTGGTGACCTACAGATGGGGTTTTGGTGTGCATGTCCTTTTTGTTGATGTTGATGCTATTACTTTCTGTATGTCAGTTTTCTTTCTAACAGTCAGACGCCTCAGCTTCAGGTCTGTTGGAGTTTGCTGGAGGTCCACTTCAGACCCTGTATACCTGGGTATCACCAGCAGAGATTGCAGAACAGCAAATATCGCTGCCTGATCCTCCCTCTGGAAGCTTTGTCCCAGAGTGGCACCCGCCTGTTTGAGGTGTCTGTCGCTCCTGCTGGGAATTGTTTCCCAGTCAGGCTACATGGGGGTCAGGGACCTGCTTGAGGAGGCAGTCTGTCCATTCTCAGAGCTCAGACACCATGCTGAGAGAACCACTGCCCTCTTCAGAGCTGTCAGACAGGAACGTTTAAAAGTCTGCAGAAGCTGTCTGCTGCTTTTTGTTCTACTATACCCTGCTCCCAGAGGTCGAATCTATAGAGGCTGTAGGCCTTGCTGAACTGCAGTGGGCTCTGCCCAGTTCGTGCTTCCAGGCCTCTTTGTGTACAATGTGAGCTACTCAAGCCTCACAAGGGCAGATGCCCCTCCCCCCATCCAGCTGCAGCATCCCAGATCAATCTCAGACTGCTGAGCTAGCAGTGAGCAAGGCTCTGTGGGTGTGGGACCCACTGAGCCAGGTCCAGGGGGGTATGTCCTGGTCCAGTGGTTGCTAAGACTGTGGGAATAGCATAGTATTTGTTCAGGAGTATACTGTTTCTCCAGATACAGTCTGTCACGGCTTTCCTTGGCTAGGAAAGGGAAATCCCCCAACCTCTTGCACTTTCTGGGTGAGGCAATGCCCTGCCCTGCTTCAGCTCACCCTCCATGGGTTGCACCCACTGTCCAACCGTCCCAATGAGATGAACCAGGTACCTCAGTTGGAAATGCAGAAATCACCTGTCTTTTGCATCAGTCTCGCTGGGAGCTGCAGACTGGAGCTGTTCCTATTTGGCCATCTTGGAAGCCTCAGTGGCTTGCCTTTTTATCTTCCTAAGAGTATCCTTGGAAAAGCAACAGTTTTTAAACTTTGATAAAGTAATTGTTATACTTGTGTGTCATATATAGTACATATTTTTTTTTGGTATTGTGAGAAATCTTTGCTTTTTTCACTAAAGTATTTTATTGATCAAAATCTATTATTCGCAGATGAAATGACTCTGTGCCTAAAAATAAAGCAATCAACTTAACAATTATAAGAGCTAATGAGAAAATTAAATAAGGGGACAGAATGAGATTCAGATCTCAACTTTTTTTTTTTTTTTTTTTTTAATCCTTGACCAGGGCAATTATTCATGTTCTCATCTTTATATATTTTTATTTATTTTATTTTTTAAATTTTATTTTGTTTCATTTTATTTCAATAGTGTTTTAGGGGAACAGATGGTGTTTGGTTACATGGATAAGCTCTTTAGTTGGTGATTTCTGAGATTTTGGTACACCCATTACCTGAGACATGTATACTGTACCCAATGTGCAATCTTTTATCTGTCACTCCCTTTCCCTCTTCCCCCACTGAGTCCCTGAAGTCCAGTATATCATTTTTATGCCTTTGCATCCTCATAGCTTAGCTTCCACATATAAGTGAGAACATACAATGTTTGGTTTTCCATTCTTGAGTTATTTCACTTACAATAATGGTCTCCAACTCTGTCCAGGTTGCTGTAATTCCCATTATTTCATTCCTTTTTATGGCTGAGTAGTATTCCATGGTGTGTGCATGTATGTGTGTGTATATAGTGTGTGTGTGTATATATATATAGTGTATATAGTGTGTGTATATATATACACATATATATCACATTTTCTTTTTCTTTAAGTTGTGGGATACATATGCTGAATATGCAGGTAATACATGTGCCTTGGTGCTTTGCTGCATCTATCAACCCATCATCTAGGTTTTAAGCTCTGCATGCATTAGGTATTTGTCCTAATGCTATCCCTCCCATTTCCCCCCACCCCCAACAGGCCCCAGTGTGTGATGTTCCCCTCCCTGTGTCCATGTGTTCTTATTGTTCAGCTCCCACTTATGAGTGAGAACATGTGGTGTTTGGTTTTCTTTTCCTATATTAGTTTGTTGAGGATTATGGTTTCTAGCTTCAACTGTGTCACTGCAAAGAAAATGAACTCATTCCTTTTTATGGCTGCTTTGTATTCCATGGTGTATATGTGCCATAGTTTCTTTATCCAGTCTATCATTGATGGGCACTTGGGTTGGTTCCAAGTCTTTGCTGTTGTAAATAGTGCTGCAATAAACATACGTGTGCATGTTTCTTTATAGTAAAATTATTTATAATCCTTTGGGTACATACCCAGTAATGGGATTGCTGGGTCAAATGGTATTTCTGGTGCTAGATCTTTGAGGAATTGCCACCTGTCTTCCACAATGGTTGAACTAATTTACACTCCCACAAACAGAGTAAAAGAGTCCCTGTTTCTCCACATCCTCGCCAGCATATTTCCTGACTTTTTAATGATCGCCATTCTAACTGGTGTGAAAGGGTATCTCATTGTGGTTTTGATTTGCATTTCTCTAATGATCCGTGATGATGAGCTTTTTTTCATATGTTTGTTGGCTGTATAAATGTCATCTTTTGAGAAGTGTCTGTTCATGTAATTTGCCCACTCTTTGATGGGGTTGTTTGTTTTTCTCTTGTAAATTTGTTTCAGTTTCTTGTAGACACTGGATATTAGTCCTTTGTCAGATGGATAGATTGCAAACATTTTCTCCCATTCTGTAGGTTGCCTGTTCACTCTGATGACAGTTTCTTTTGCTGAGCAGAAGGTCTTTAGTTTTATTAAATACCACTTGTCAATTTTGGCTTTTGTTGCCATTGCTTTTGGTGTTTTAGTCATGAAGTCTTTGCCCATGTCCATGTCCTGAATGGTATTAGCCTAGGTTTTCTTCTAGGGCTTTTGTGGTTTTAGGTTTTATGTTTAATTCTTTAATCCATCTTGAGTTAATTTTTGTATAAGGTGTAAGGAAGGGGTCCAGTTTCTATTTTCTGCATATGGCTAGCCAGTTTTCACAGCACCATTTATTGACTAGGGAATCCTTTCCCCATTACTTGTTTTTGTCAGGTTTGTCAAAGATCAGATTGTTGTAGATGTGTGGTATACACCACATTTTCTTTATCCACTCATTGATTGATGGGCATTTGGGCTGGTTCCTTATTTTGCAATTGTGAATTGTGTTGCTATAAACATGCATGTGCACGTGTCATTTTCATATAATGACTTCTTTTCCTCTGGGTAGATACCCTATAGTGGGATTGCTGGATCAAATGGTAAATCTACTTTTAGTTTTTTAAGGAACCTCCACACTGTCTTCCATTATGGTTATACTAGTTTACATTCCCATTAGAGGTGTAAAAGTGTTCCCTTTTCACAGCATCTATTATTTTTTTATTTTTAAATTATGGCCATTCTTGCAGGGGTAAGTTGGTATTGCACTGTGGCTTTGATTTGCATTTCCCTGATAATTAATAATGATGAGCATATTTTTGTATGCTTGTTTGCCATTTGTATATCTTCTTTTGGAAATTGTCTATTCATGTCCTTAAGCCCACTTTTTGATGGGATCATTTGTTTTTTTCTTGCTAATTTGTTTCAGCTCCTTGTAAATACTGAATGTTGGTCCTTTGTTGGATTCATAGTTTGCGAAGATTTTTTCCCACTCTGTGGGTTGTCTGTTTTATGCTGCTGATTTTATTTTTATTTTTGTTTTTGCTGTGCAGAAGCTTTTTATTTTAAGTCCCATCTATTTATCTTTGTTTTTGTTGAGTTTACTTTTGCATTCTTGGTCATGAAGTCTTTGCCTAAGTCAATGTCTAGAAGGGTTTTTCTGATGCTATCTTCTAGAATTTTTATGATTTCAGGTCTTAGATTTAAGTCTTTGATCCACTTTGAGTTGATTTTTGTATAATGTGAGAGATGAGCCAGTTTCATTCTTCTACATGTGATTTACCAATTATCCCAGCACCTTTTGCTAAATAGGGTGTCTTTTCCCCACTTTATGTTTTTGTTGGCTTTGTCGAAGATCAGTTGGCTATAATTATTTGGGTTTATTTCTGGGTTCTCTGTTTTTTTCCATTGGTCTACGTGCCTATTTTTATACCAGTACCATGCTGTTTTGGTGACCATAGTCTTATGGTATAGTTTGAAGTTGAGTAATGTGATGTCTCCAGATTTCTTTTTGCTTAGTCTTGCTTTGGCTATGTGGGTTATTTTCTGGTTCCGTATGAATTTTAGAATTATTTTTTCTAGTTCTGTGAAGAATGGTGGTAGTATTTTGATGGGAATTACATTTAATTTGTAGATTGCTTTTCCCAGTATGGTCATTTTCACAATATTAATTCTACCCATCCATGAGCATGAAATGTGTTTCCATTTGCTTGTCATCTATAATTTCTTTCAGCAGTGTTTTGTAGTTTTCCTTGTAGAGGCCTTTCTATTGTAAAAGGAGTTGAATTCTTTATTTGATGCTCAGCTTGGTCGTTGTTGGTGTATAGCAGAGCTACTGATTTGTGTATATTGATTTTGTATCCTGAAACTTTATTGAATTCATTCGTCAGATCTAGGAGCTTTTTAGATGAGACTTTAGGATTTTCTCGGTATACAATCCTATTATCAGCAAACATTGACAGTTTGACTTCCTCGTTACTGATCTGGATGCCCTTTATTTGTTTCTCTTGTCTGATTGCTCTGGATAGAACTTCTAGAACTATGTTGAATAGAAGTGGTAAGAGTGGGCATCATTGTCTTGTTCCAGTTCTCAGGGGGAATGCTTTCAACTTTTCCTCATTCAGTGTAATGTTGGTTGTGGGTTTGTCATAGATGGCTTTTACTCCCTTAAGATATGTCCCTTCTATGCTGATTTTGCTGAGGGTTTTAATCGTAAAGAGATGCTGCATTTTGTTAAATGCTTCTATTCGGATGATGTGATTTTTGTTTTGATTCTTTTTATTGACTTGCATATGTTAAGCCATCCCTACATCCCTGATATAAAACCTACTTGATTATGGTGGATTTTTTTTTTAATATGCTCTTGGATTCAGTTAGCTAGTATTTTGTTGAGGGTTTTTGCATCTATGTTCATTGGTCTATAGGTTTCTTTTTTTGTTGTGTCCTTTTCTGGCTTGGGTATTAGGGTGATACTGGCTTCATAGAATGACTTAGGGAGGATTTTTCTATATTTTTTGGAATAGTTTCAATAGGATTGATACCAATTCTTTTTTGAATGTCTGTTAGACTTCAGCTGTGAATCCATCTGGTCCTGGACTTTTTTGGGGGTTGCAACTTTTAAATTACCATTTCAGTCTTGCTGCTTGTTATTCATCTGTTCAGAGTTTCTATATCTTCCTAGTTTAATCTAGTAGGGTTGTGTGTTTCCAGGAATTTATCCATCTCCTCTAGGTTTGCTAGTTTGTGCAAAGGTGTTCATAGTAGCCTTGAATGATCTTTTCTATTTCTGTTATATTGGTTGTGATATCTCCTGTTTTGTTTCTAATTGAGTTTATTTGGATCTTCTCTCTTCTTTTCTTGGTTAATCTTGCTAATAGTCTATTAAGTTTGTTTATCTTTTTCAATAACCAGCTTTTTGTTTCATTTATCCTATGTAATTTTTTTGTTTTAATTTCATTTAGTTCTGCTCTGATCTTTGTTATTTATTTTGCTGGGTTTGGGTTTGGTTTGTTCTTCATTCTCTAGTCCCTTGAAGTGTGACCTTAAATTGCCTATTTGTGTTCTTTCAGACTTTTTGATGTAGGCATTTAATGCCATGAACTTTCTTCTTAGCACCAATTTTGCTGTATCCCAGAGGTTTTGATAGGTTGTGTCACTGTTATTCAGTTCAAAACATTTTTAAATTTTCCTCTGGATTTCATTGTTGGCCCAATGATCATTCAGGAGTAGATTATTTAATTTCCATGTATTTGCATGGTTTTGAAGGTTCCTTTTGTAGTTGATTTCCAATTTTATTCCACTGTGGTCTGAGAGAGTGCTTGATATGATTTCAATTTTTTAAAATTTGTGGCCTATTGTATGGCCTATCTTGGAGAATGTTCCATGTGTTGATGAATAGAATGTATATTCTCCAGTTGTTGGGTAGAATGTTCTGTAAATATCTGTTAAGTCCATTTGTTCTAGGGTATAGTTTAAGTCTATTGTTTCTTTGTTGACTTTGTGTCTTGATGACCTGTCTAGTGCTTTCAGTGGAGTATTGAAGTCCCCCACTATTATTGTGTTGCCGTCTATCTCATTTCTTAGGTCTAGCAGTAATTTTATATATTTGGGAGCTCCACGGTTAGGTGCATATATATTTAAGATTGTGATATTTTTCTGTTGGACTAGTCCTTTTATCATTATATAATGTTCATCTTTGTCTTTTGTTTAAACTGTTGTTGCTTTAAAGTCTGTTTTGTCTGATATAAGAATAGCTACTCCTGCTCATTTTTGGTGTCCATTTGCATGGAATATCTTTTTCCACCTCTTTACCCTAAGTTTGTGTGAGTCCTTATGTGTTGGGTGAGTCTCTTGAAGACAGCAGATACTTGGTTGGTGAATTCTTATCCATTCTGCCATTCTGTGCCTTTTAAGTGGAACATTTAGGCCATATACATTCAATGTTCATGTTGAGATGTGAGGTAGTATTCTCTTCATCTTGCTAGTTGTTACCTAAATACCTTGTGTTTGTTTTTCATTGTGTTATTGTTTTATAGGCCTTGAGGGATTTATGCTTTAAGGAGGTTCTATTTTGGTGTATTTTGAGGTTTTATTTCGAGATTTAGAACTCCTTTGAGCAGTTCTTGTAGTGCTGGCTTGGCAGTGGTGAATTCTCTCAGCATTTATTTGTCTGAAAAAGGCTTTATCTTTGCTTCATTTATGAAGCTTAGTTTCACTGGATACTGTTTTGTTTAGTGAGGCTAAAAATAGGACCCAACTCTCTTCTAGCTTGTAGGGTATCTGCTGGGAAATCTGCTGTTTATATGATAGGTTTCCCTTTATAGGTTACCCAATGCTCTTGTCTCACAACTCTAAATTTAGATTCTTTTCTTCATCTTGACTTTAGATAACCCAACTACTATGTGTCTTGGTGATAATCTCTTTGCTATGAATTTCCCAGGTGTTCTTTGTGTTTCTTGTATTTGGATGTCTAGATCTCTAGCAAGGCCAGGGAAGTTTTCCTCAATTATTACCTCAAATAGATTTTCCAAACCTTTAGATTTATCTTCTTCCTTGGGAACAACAATTATTCTTAGGTTTGGTCATTTAACATAATCCCAAACTTCTTGGAGGCTTTGTTTGTTTGTTTTTTAATTAATTTTTTTTGTCTTTGTTGGATTGGATTAATTCAAAAGCCTTGTCTTAGAGGTCTGAAGTTGCTTCTTCTACTTGTTTGATTTTTTGTTGAAACTTTCCACTGTATTTTGTGTTTCTCTAAGTTTGTTTTTTATTTCCAAAAGTTTTGATTATTTTTTATTGATGCTATCTATTTCTCTGGATATTTTTTGTCCATCTCCTGTACTATTTTTAAAATTTCTTTAAATTGCTTTTCACCTTTCTGTGGTGCCTCCATGAGTGGCTTAATAATCCACATTCTGAATTCTTTATTTTCAATTTTTTAATTTCCATAGGTTGACCTTCTGAATTATTTTTCTGGCAATTCAGAGATTTCTTGTTGGTTTGGACCCATTGCTGGTGAGCTAGTATCTTTTTGGAGTGTTAAAAAACCTTGCTTTGTCATTACCAGAACTGGTTCCTTCTCATTTGAGTAGACACTGTCAGGGGAAAGATCTGGGGTTCAGCCGCTGCCATTCAGATTCTTTTGTCCCATGGGGTGATCCCTTGATGTGGTGCTCTTCCCCTTCCCCTTCCCCTAAGGATGGGGCTTCCTAAGAGCCGGACTGCAGTGATTGTTATTGCTCTTCTGGGTCTAGCCTCCCAGTGAAGCTACTGGGCTCCAGGCTGGTACTGGGGAGTGTCTGTAAAGAGTCCTGTGACATGATTTGTCTTAAGGTCTCTCAGCTGTGGATACTAGCACCTGCTCCAGTGGAGGTACCAGGACAGTGAAATGAATTCTCTGAGGGTCCTTGGTTGTAGTTTTGTTTGGTGCACTGTTTTTTTTTTTTTTTAATGCTGGTTGTGTTAGCAGTGAAGTTGTCATGTGGACAGATTCAGGACCTCTGGTTAGCCAGGATGTTACAGGCGGTGGAATTAGCTGTTTTCTCTTTTCTTGGAGAAGTGTTGTTCTGTTATGAGTTTCTGTAGTGACTTGAGTTAGTTGGCCCTTAGCCAGGAGGTGGCGCTTTCAAGAGAACATCAGCTGTGGTAGCATAAGGGGATACAAACTTGCCTTAAGGTCACCTGGACAAGTATTCGGGTTTCTAAGGTGGAGTCATAGAGCTCCCAAGAGATTCTGTCTTTTGTCTTTGGCTACAAGGGTGGGTAGAGAAGGACCATCACGTCAGGGCAGGGTTATGTGTGTCTGAGTTCAGACTCTCCTTGGGTGGAGCTTGCTGTGGCCACTGTGGGGGATGAAGGTGTGGTTTTCAGGCCAATGGTGTTATGTTCCCAGGGGAAATATGGCTGCCTCTGCTGCATCATCCAGGTCACCATGGAAGTGGAGGGAAATTGGCAGTGATAGGCTTCACCCAGTTCCCATGCAGCCAGCAAGGCTAGTCTGACTCCATCACCAGCATCAAGTTTATATCCAGGCAGCCAGTGAGCAGGGCTGAGATCTTGTCCCAGGTTACAAACCTCACCACTGAGAAAGCAAGCAGGGCTTTCAGTCCCCACCCTTCCCTGCCTGCTGCAGCTTCTGTACTTGTGTCTGCATTTCCCATTCTTTCCTGGGCAGAATCTCCCCTCACCCCAGAATTCTGCCCAGGGAAGACCGCATTTGGTCGAAATTATTACAAAGTTCAGCTGGAAGTTTCCTTCTCCCTGTGGTCCTTCCCCAATTCCACTAGCAGCCCTCCCCAAGGACCTTTGTGAGACAAAGTCAGAAATGGCTTTCCTGGGAATTGGGAGTGCCCACAGGGCTCTTCCTGCTACTTCTTCTACCTTTATATTTTGCTTGAATCTCTAAATTCATTTCAGCTCTAGGTAAGGTAAACCTTTCTCCCACGATATGGAATTTCCAGGTTCCCCAGTGAGGATGTGTGTTTGGAGGCAGACCTTCCCCCCTCACGCTTTGGGCACTCAGTTTTTTTTGTCTATCTCATGGAGCTGGCAGCAGCAAACCACTTTTTTCAAAGGGTCTGTGAATTCTTTTGGTTTTCCTGGTATGTTCCTGTGGTCGTTCTTGGAGCAGAAGTTCACGATGTGAGCCTCCACACGCTCTTCCATCTGTCTGAGTGGGAGCTTCAAGTTAGTTCTGCCTCCTAGCAAACCATTTTTCTTGGAAATCCTCAACTTTCTTGTATGTGTATTAGTCAGGGAATTGGGCAGCATAGCCCACATATTCAAAAGGAGTGACTAAAGACAGTGTGATGAAGGGACTATTCACACAGGGGTGGGCAGGGTTAACCACTCTAACAATAGCAGGAAGCCATTACTAATTCTAGGCCTGAAGGGTTAGAGTAAAGACCTCTCCTATAGGAGAGGTCCACCTGAGAGGAGCTTTTCAGGCTTTGGTAGAGGAATACGGCCACCACCAACCCATGACCAAGCAGAGAGGGGGAGATAGGGGAACAAATACCTCAATCTCTCTCTCCGTCTATCCTTTGACTCTCTGTCGGTTCCTCCCATTAGCCAAACTCACCTGGAAGCCAAATGGCAAGGAAGCCCATCTAATGCAATCCGTAAAGATCAGCCTCTCAGAGCTGACTGTTGGCTCATTGGCATGAGGAACCCAAATTGACTAAGTGGAAGTCTCAGCTTCCCATTTAATGGAACATTGACTGTATTTACTGGTGAAACTATATTGTCCTGGGGCAGGATGTCTTACAGAACCATTAAGTCTAAAGTTGCAGCATTAACATAAGCAGCAAAAATTCCTTATATGGGTTATTAAATCTAATAGTGAGAGTAGTCACTCCCACTTCCACCTCTTGCTTCCCAGATAAAGAGCATTCTCTTATGAGGAGATGGCACTATTTATTGACCTCTGGGTTAGTACATTTAGGAAGGCACCCTACCTGCAGTATTAGCCTTTAGGCTTGGCTCTCAGAAGTCTCAGCCCTGGGTTATAGGAGATATGGTGTCTTTCAGAGCAGTTATATACGTTTTCTGACAACCTATACAGGTCTTTAGCTGGAAATGTAGAGCCCTAAACTCATCATTTTTTTTTTCTTGAAGCTCTCTAGCTATCTTAGAAGCAACCAACCAACCCTATAGTCCTTAGATTAGATTTCCACTAAAATGTGCAATAGCACCAAATACTTGGCCACCCTCAGTCTTCCTTTCTATAGAGACTTGACTTCAAGTGACTAGATTCAGAAATTTAGGTAACTATTTCGTCATTCCATTCCATGGATTATATGTATACCTTTTACCAATGCAAACATGACCACTGATACTTTTAAATCTTAAAAGATTGGAGAACCAGTTCGATTCCTGTCCTTATCATTCTGTTCTCCTGGAACCATTTCTGGTATCAATAACTTTCAATCAAGATTTAGGAAGGAGAACAGAGTCCCTTGAAAATGATG